>NC_040906.2:194475218-194785956 GCF_004126475.2 Phyllostomus discolor | reverse complement strand
GCAGCAGACAGAGAGCAGAGTCGCCCATAGTGTTTGTTACCATGACTACTCCCGCTGTGCTGTTTTTACTATTAATATTTACTTCTCTCAGATGTGTCTTTACAGTTAAAAGAAAATCTGGATGGTAAATAAAGTCAAGAAGTAGAGGTGAGGTTAAAGTTCCTCTTCATCTTCCCTTTCAAGTCTGTCCTGTCAGCAATTCGTCCAGACTGAACACCGTCTGAGCACTGAGGTAGCAGGCTTCACAGGGCCATGGCTCTGAAACCTACCCCATCTTTGGGGCTTTAAAGAGCAAAGACTAGGGAGAAGGTGCAAAGTCCCTCATCCAGAAAGTCTTCAACGGCCTGGGGTGAGATCCAGAAATCTGTGGTTGAAATGCTCCTCCCTGCAGCTTCTGGTGTGCTGCATGGCTGGGAATAGACTGTTGGAGGAACTCCAAACATGCATTACTGAGATAAATTCCCTGTTGTCTTCGACTGGTCTCAAAAACAAACTGGGCTAACTCATAATGACCTCCTTTGTCACCCAAACTGAGCCAGCCAAGGCAGAGGACACCGGCAAGCCCCCTCATCAGTCAGTGTTTCTAACACCCGAGTGGCAAGAGGAGACCACGAGAGCAGAGTCTCAGCTCTCAGGCGCCCACTATCTGAAACATGGAAACAGGTGTTGGTATGAAGGAAGGGCTAATCAGGGCTACACTGAAGGCACACCATCCATTACAGATGTTGTGTTACAGAATCATACACCTAAAACCTACATAATCTCATTAACCAATGTCACTCCAATAAATTCAATCTAAAAAATACAAAAAAAAATTAATGCAAACCAGCCACTCCCATTACTATGGCAATCCTCAGCATTTCTGTGGCTGAGCGCTACACTCAAAATACCTGTCAATATCCTACAAATACTATTTATTCTCCAGAGTACCTGAACTAAACCCTTCTCCTTCCCTAGCACACAGTTCCCGTAGTCCTTTTCGAACAGTGTACTCTTCCACAAAGATCTCAGGAACCTGTCTGTGGAGCAGGCATGTTTTAAAGCAGGTTAGTAAACAGCTTTGGCCCTTGGGAGTGCAGGGAAAACCAGGTTATGCGTCTGTGAGTGTGACCATCACACTCATCAGCTTTGTCAGCCTCTTGATTATAATTCACTTTTGTGGGGGGGAGGTATCACACTTCACTGAAACTCCACATCCACTTAATAGTACATAACCTTTGCAGCTCTGCCTGAAAGCTGCAAACCTCAGATATCGTTCCCCATTTATTTTCATAATGAAAAGATGGGATCTAAAGTGACTCATTTTAATTTAAAAATGTGTGAAATATAACGCCATGGTATGTCATCTTAGGTTTCGAGAGGATAGAGGTCACCTTTCCAAATGTGTATTTAAGTTCTAGAAGAAAAAGACCCCCCAAAATTGCATTTAAAAACAAAGTATTTCCTTCATTTAAAGTAAAACTATAGCATTTTTTCCCAGATAAAAATAATTATTTCATTCCAACCATTTTTTTTTAAAAATGTGTTTGCGTTTAGTGTTTGTTTCAAATCAAAAACCATGGTGTTAGGATTGTATGGATCAGATTTTGGATGCCAGAGGTTATTTCCCTGCAGGGACAGGTAATGGAAAATGTGTCTAATGAGTGAAAAGCTAACAGAGTTAGGAGAGATGACAGATAAAACAATGCACACCAATCAGGGATAAGCATTGAAAAGTAAGGGTAGCGTATTTATAATTTGATTGGCCAGGATATAGTAGAGAGAGGGAATAAAATAAAAAGCTGCTGGCATTATCATCTTTGTGGGATGTTTAGTTTGTACAATGGAGAAATTAGAAGATGTACTCCTAATAAAAGGAGCTAGGAAATACATAACTAAATATGCTACACCTAGTATGTAGAATCAAAGACTTCTAGCAAGGTAGAATGTAAACACACAATAAGGGTTTTCCAAGGTCAGGAAACCAGATTCAAAGGCCAGGACAACGCCAACAGCAGACACAGAACTAAAGCCAGAAAGCTTTCACTTACCCTCAGAGAAGACTGTCTTTCGAGGAGCAGAGGGGACCACAGAGGACCCCCCACTGATGCTTTAAGAAGCAAGTAGGCACTTAGCAATTAGACAAATACAACAAACTGAGAGGTAGAAAAACATTAATTTCAGTTTTACAGACAGATTCTAGAGGGACAGGCTGATTAAAGGTGCATCAGCCTTCAGCACACCAGGTGAAATGTATGATCCTTGAATATGAAAGGGATTCTGAGAGGCCCTCCTGGAATGGAGCCCAGAAAGGCAGAGAAGCACCAAGTGCAGCATAACTTTGGCATCTCAAGGGCTGCATGCATCATTGATAGTAACCGTCGGTGTAAGGAGCAGTGTCCTTAGAAACTCCAACATCCATTGTGTTGACAGTTCCCTGGGATGTGTCAGTACAACCCAGCAGAGGTGGTGCGGAGAAAAAGAAGAATAAAAGAAGGAGCTAGATATCCCAGGTGGCTGACTTCTTTACGAGCGAGCACAGGTGAGACTCTCAGAAATACTTGTATCAGCTCATTTGCATTACTAGCAGGAGAGGTAACTTGACATCACCATGCTTGTCCAGCTTTTACATAGCACTGATGAAATGAGTTCCTTATACTCTGATTACTCACTGCAGCATTTTGTATAATGCTGTTTCACAATTAGGCAGTCTATATACCCCAAAGCTCAGACACTTGGCACATCTGTTCAAGATCCCCAGAACCCAGGCAGATAGCCTCTTCAGGGATGTTAAAAAGAATGGATTCTGCAAAACAGACTCTTGTTCTTTTGAAAATGGTAAACGTGAGCATTTTTTAAAATACCCTTCTTAAAGCAGCCATTTTTACCAAATCAGTTAAAAAGACTGAATATCTGGAGGCAATCTGTCCTGGTGCATCTATTAAGAACCTTATTTCTCATAACATTTCAACAATGCTGCTTATGTCCTTTTCACTCATAAAGGGAACAATGTTCCTTCTTTCAATACACCCTCTTAAAAGACTTGCTTCCTTTAATGGCTTCACACATGCATCGTGTGGAAGCTGCCAAAACAACACTTAGTGGCAGTATGACAACTTTACCCAACTTCAATAATTTCCTTAATCTTGATTTATATTTTGACCTTGACTCCATACTTCCTCATACCTGATGAGTCCTCTTCGCTACTTTATTCATTTAGTTGGATTTCTATCCTACCTTCTTCTAAAAGTCTTTAAAGTGACCCGCGCCTCTAGTTCCAGACGAGGGTGAGATCGATGCCACTAGTATTGCCGTCATTACAGTAAGCACAAGGATGGAAGGGAGAGGTCCGGGAGGATGTCCACACCAATACTCCCAGCCTCCTGGAGAAGAGCGTCAGTGGTTGAGGTACTTCAGCAAGGGAGTTATTATGGTGCTCTAGCCGGCGGAGGAGAGGAGAGGGGTAAAAAGAGATCCTAAAGATGAGTGTAATGGAGTCAGAGATCCCAGGAGGCTTTCCTGCAAATACACTCAGCAGGTTCCTTGACAAAATGTACCAGTTCCTTTGTGCAACAGCAGAAGATGGCAGATTTAACAAGACACCTTTTGGGTCAAAAGCCCTCTGAAAACTACAATGATATAGAAACTTTACCCCCACACAAGTAGATGTGGTCTAGATTTAAGGAAGAGCAGAGGTTTTGGAGCCCACCCCCTGCCATTCCAGAAAGTGCATGCTGATAGAATTACTACTAGCCATTCCATAAATATAAGAAATTATATGTCATCAAGCTCCAAAGTTCAGCTACACATTTTCATTTGCATTTAGCCAACCTTTACATTTTAAGTCTTAACATATATTTTCATATTCACTGCCAATCCCTAGTCACCAATACATGTTAAGATTTATAATGTGTGAAGACATAAGCACACATGTGTGTTGGGGGTGGGGTGAAAGGGGTGGGAGGCAAAGGCAAAGAATAATCCTCCAGGATTAAACAGTCTGGCAACAACTTCCCACCTTTTTCTGAAATAGTGACGTAATCTCATCATCTACTGTTCTGCTCTTGTCCGGCAGGAAAATGACAATAGCCCCACCCTCAGTGAGATCCAGAGCTAATGTTCAGCCCAGCAGAGCACATCTGATCTCCTTCAGAGCACAGTTTTGTGAAATCAAGCTTGTGTGTGCCAAAATTTGTGTGTATGTGCGGGGGTTGGGGGAGAAGGAGAGAGAGATGAGGAGGGAGAGAGAGAGAGGGAGCGAGAGAATTTACCTTCCAATGAGTGAGAACTCGCCCACGACGCCCAGGCGCCGCATGGCACTCAGGAGGCCTCGCACTGTCATGCCTTCGCAGAAGCAGACCACCACTCTGGCCTTGGGAAGCCGCTCTCGCAGCTTGCGCAGGAGCCGGTCGAAGCTCTTCTCCCCGGCATTGCTGTAGATTTTGTCCGAATGGGCGATGCAGAGGCCCTCCTGGGCAGCCAGCTCTTTGAAAGCATCCATTCCGCTCTCCCCATAATTCCCTGTCCAAAAACAATCGGCAGATGTTCAAAACAACCTGGCAGCAGCAGCACCCACAACCTGGGATAAGGACTCACTGGTCACAGGGAATGGAGAGAACAGACTTGCTAAGTAATGTGTAAATATAATTGGGACAGAAGGAAGATCTGGGTGGATTAAGAAGGGTAATCAAATGATCAACTCTGAAAATATGAGTAACTGTCTAACTAGGGCATTCACAGTGAAACAAGTGTTTAAATGAAGGACCAATGCCCTATTTTAGAGCCATGATTAATAGTGGTTGTCCCAGCGTTTAGCTATGTGGGAGAGATCAGCCCATTGGGGTAGGAATCAAGCAGCATGATAAGAAGGCCTGTTCATTTAGGGCTTGCTTCAGCAGGCCCTGGTTAAGAAGCAGACACTCCTGGTGATAGCAAGCCCTGCCACATTTCCATGAAGAGTGAGTAGCAAAGCAAATACAGCACCTGGCCAGTCTAGAATAAGCAGATAAGAAACAAGTACAGAGTTTTGTCAACATCCAGCATCCTCTGATGAAGTGGTAGGGTTATGGGAGAGTTGGCCTTATGGTTTGATTTTTTACTTCAGTGTCATCCCTATAATAAAATATAGTTTAAAAACTAAGAACTCATAGAAATCAATGAAATAAAACCAATATCACATTGTGCCAGCTCCCCATCTCTGTTTCACTGATGACTTTGTTTCCTTTGCAACTCCACTCCTTTCCCCAAGTTTCAAGATTTTAATACCCGGGTAGATGATTCAATACTGTGTTTGCACAGTTTCTCCCTTCCAATGGGAATGCCCAATGCTATTTCCTTTAACCCACTAACTTATACTTTTGATTTTGTCAACCCAAACATTACTAATATTTCTGAATGTTGATGTCAAACGTCCCAGTCTCTGTTTATCCCTTCTTATGTTACAAAATCATATATTCTAATACCTGTACTCCACCATTCATCCCACCTCACAGAAATCTCAAATCCATGTACCTCCCTATTTTTCTTTTTCTCCCTCTCATTTGCCTCAGAGCCCAGCTTAGATTTCATAGCCTATCTTCATCATCACTCCCTTGAAAATTATTTTAACTCCCTGTGTTTTTCTGACAACACCCTAATGCTGGTTAAACCCAAGCAATCACCTACTCCATGTTTGCACATAACATGGCTAGGAAAAAAACTCATAAACTTGATGACTGGTTTTATTTAAAATTCATGAGCACACATTCCAAAGGGGTATTCACTAGTGCAAGAAAATTATACTACATCTCCAGTGTAAATAAACTTTCCTAGTCTCTAACATGATTATTTTTATTCTTATTTTTCTCTCTTCAAATCTCCAAACAACTGACCCTACCTCGGACCTACATCTCAGCTGGGATCTTCATTTCGTATTTCAGTAAGAACACAGAAACAATCAGATAAAAACTAATTCAGCCATACACCACAACATCCATGAAACTGTCCCCACTCATACTCACTATCATCCCTCTTATTGTAAACCCAAAGTGTTTCTGCTTCAGGTTAGAGCCAACTCTTGCTCATGAATGAAGTCCCATCATTTTTTGTCCATCAAAAGACTTTCTCTTGTAATTGTACCCTATCTTCTGTAATATAAATTTCCCCTTCTAATGGCATCAAAAAATATTCTTGGACTCTTTGTTCCACTTGACTTACTACCTGTTCACTACTGTTCACAGCAATAATAGTTGCCTACATCAATGTGCTTGCTTCATTATCTATCAGTCTCTTCTTTCTCTTTATTTCCATCACCTCAGAATTTTTCCAAACTCTTCTCTTGTCAAAGTCACCAATAATTTCTCTGTTACTGTATTTTATGATCTGTTCTCTGTCTTCAGCTTCATCCACCACCCAGCCGCACTCAACAGTTGGCCACACCCTTCATGAAACGCTTGATTCTCTTGGTTCCTGTGACACAGCCCTCTGGTGATATCCTCGCCCCTCACTGACTCCTTATCAATGTGTTTGTTAGATAATCTTGTTCTGCTAAACCCCTCAGTATTGTCATGCCAGTACGCATCCCTGGGAAACTACCTCTTCTTCCTCTACAGTCCTACAAGTTGCCCTCATTCAGTCACATTCTTTCAAACACCATTTGAACACCATTGTTGAATCTTAAACATAGATCTTCAGACTGGACTGCTATTTGGAGCAAAAGATTAGTACATTCAGTTACTTAGCTGATATATGTATGCACTTAGAGACATCTCACACTTATATCTGAAATATAATTTTTCCCCCTTGACCTTGAAAACCTGCTCCTTTTAGACACCTCTTATTAGCAAACAGTACCACTAGCCAACAAGTTGTGTAATAAAAAAATTTAGGAACTTTCTCTTCTATTGCAGATCCATTTCTGTAGACTCTATCTCTAAAACGTTTTTAATCCACTGGTCTCTTTTCTTTTTTTCGATCTTTGCCACTTTCAACCAAGTGTCTTAGGTCAGGTTCCCTAAGAACATAGCTGAGATGAAATCCTTGTTCAAATTATTACTGAAGAGAAGAGCAACAAGAGAATGACAGGAGAAGGATGCCAAGAAGAAATGTCACCTCAGCAAGAGATTAGCTGCAGCCTGATTCCACAAGAAAGTCCTAGGGCACGAATTAATAATATGCAGTGTTGGCAAAATACAAATACATTCACTTTTGGTGAAAGCAGTTCAAAGTATCGGTGGACAACTTGGGAGCAGTTCTCAAAATGTATCAAGGTAAGTATCATATAAATACAGTAGTTAAGGCAAAACAATTTTCAAAAAATATTATCCAAAAAAACCCTTAGGACTTAAATCTCGGCATCTATAAAAGTTTCATGGGCATTGTAAAAAAAAAAAAACCCTAATAAGATTCTCCTATATTTTCAAAAATAAAATTTTCTTGTATCTTGTTTATAATATTTGTGATCAATTCATGTATTTGTTTTTTTTAATTTAATCATCTTTATGGGGCCTAACCCAGTCCAGTAAAGCCCAAAAGGAAACACTAACACATCACAAAGTCTTCATGTCCATGGACTGTGGAAACACATCAGAGTTCAAATAAGAGGAACTGACTGATTATAAGGGGGCAAACTGCAGCTGGCAGGTGGACGCCTCATCCGTCTCCAGAGACGGGCATAAGGAAGCAGGTCAGATGCCTCTTTCTCACCATGAATGCAGGTGCAGGAATCTACAAGGTGCACAGATAGGCTGCACCAGCCAACTCGCCCAGCAGAAGGCACTGTCAGTCCGTCACGGTGGTGTTACAAGGGGAATAATTTTACTGCTAACGTGTCACCTGGGACTGCAGCCACAGAAAAACCATTATGTTCCTTTACCAAAATGCATGCAGAATAAATGAGCAAGAATATCTCGTACAAACAAGAAAATTTTCATTTTTAAATCTACTGAAGACCTTAGACAAGCAGACGAGAAACAGGGATTAGTCAAAACCCAGCATCCAGCCCCCTCAGGTTACAGTCAAAGAAATAGGGCCACAGAGGGGGGCAGTGGCTCACCAATAGGCATGAAGCTTGCTCATGTTAGAGCTGGAACACTTCTACATAACTTGACTCCAAGGTTGCTATTTGCTTCTCTTAATAGCAAAAAGCAATTAAACATGTATATTTTCATAATACGAAAGAGGTTTGCAGAGGCCAATTCATTCTATGAATATTAACCCCAATTTCTTCACTTATATTTTTGTTCAGATAGCAACTTTTATTACACAAATTCACAGAGATCATTGGAATATATTTAAACTATCTATTTCTCTAATGATTCCTCAAAGACCCCAGACTGATATATAAAATTTCTGTGAGAGGAGCTCTCATATAGGAAGAACAACCACAACTGTACTTTTACAAATCTTTATACTTTAAAAATTGCATTCATTAACATTATCTTATTTGATTCTTACAACAATCATATTGTGCTCATTCTAGTGATAACAGTGCTAGATACAAATACCATACAATATAGGGAGGAAACTGCCTCCAGGAAGCTTAAAATTATGTTATTTTCATTTAATAGCAGCAGAACTAATGACATGACAAGGACTAATTTAAATATCTAATAGAGGTGCTAGGGGTTAGGAATCAGAAAAAGCCACCTAAAAAAAGTTCCACTTGTTGGTGAGGATGTGGAGAAAAGGGAACCCTTGCATATTCTTGGTAAGAATGCAAATTGGTATGGCCATTATGGAAAACACTATGAGATTGTTTTAAATTAAAAAAAAAAAGAATTACCACGTGATCCAGTAATCCCACTACTAGGTACATACACAAAGGAAATAAAATTAGTATCTCAAAGAAATACCTGAACTGCCATGTTCATTGCAGCATTGTTCACAGTAGCTAATATATGAAAACAACCTAAGTGTCCGTCATTGGATGAATGGATAAAGAAAATATGCCATCAATATGGACATGCACACACACACACACACACACACACACACAGTGGAATATCAGCCATAAAAAAATCCATTTGCAACAACATGGGTGAGCCTAGAGGACCTTATACTAAGTGAAATACATCACACAGAGAAAGACAAATACTGTATAATCTTACTTACATGTGGACATTTAAAAAGTCAAACTTTCCTGGCTGGCATAGCTCAGTGGATTGAGCACAGACTGCGAACCAAAGTTTTGCAGGTTCGATTCCTATTCAGGGCACATGCCTTGGTTGCAGGCCATGGTCCCCAGCAACCGCACATTGATGTTTCTCTCTCTCTTTCTCTCTCTCTCTCTCTTTCTCTCTCTCTCTCTCTCCCCCTCCCTCCCTCCCCTCTCTAAAAAAATAAATAAATAAAATATTTAAAAAATTTTTTCCAAAAAAAAAAGTCAAACTTAAAGAGCCAGAGAGTAGAACAGTGGTTAGCAGGGGGTGAGGAGTAGAAAAATGGGGAGATGTTGGTCAGAGGTTCCAGACTTTCGGTTACAAGGAGAGTAAGCTCTGGGGACCTGACGTGCAGTGCAACGGCTGTATGGTGGTGACACATATTACGTGTAACAGTATAAGGTTACTAATTTACACTGTATACTGAAAATTTGCCAGGAGAGCAGATCTCAAATGTTCTCACCATGAAAAAAGCTATCTATGTGAAGTAGTGGATGTGGGAATTAACTTGACTGGGGTAATCATTTCACAGTATATATACACATCAAACAATTACATTGTATACCTTAAATACATAACATTTTATTTGTCACTCATACCTCCATCTGTCTGGGGGGATAGAAGACAGTGTCTTTATTCTGGGGCTTCAAAGATGAACAGATTTTCCATAGATAGATAGAAAGTTAGAGGACATGTATTCTTTGGCTGTCTACCAGGCTGTGAGTAAATCACACCAGACTCAGAATAAAACAGGCAGCAAAGAGCCCACCCTCTCCGCCTTGCATCCCACTTTCATTCTGCTACCCAGGTTTTCTCTTGCCTTTCCTGGCATTGAAATATTTATTTAGAGACTCCTCTTTGCAGCCCTGGAAGATATATGAAAAACTGGCTTTTAATAAATAAAGAAAGAACTGGCTTTCAATAAACCTCTTAAAAAATAAAAGAGCCATGTAATTGTAAACACTCAGACCTGAGAGAGAGCTGCATATTTACATTCAATTAGCAAATAGTTTACTGAGTTCTCAACTTGAAGAAAATCCCTGGCCTCTGCATGTCAAGAGTTGCCAAGAAACATCGGACACTGGCTCTCCCTTCAATTTGGCGAATATTTACCCTGTGTCTGGCTCTGTGCTAAAATAGCTCACGTTTCATTTATTCATCACAGTGACTCCATATGGAAGTTCTAACTCCTCTTCTACAGACAAAGATATAGAAGCTCTAAGACTTGGTAAATAACTCG
This sequence comes from Phyllostomus discolor, assembly GCF_004126475.2. NCBI lineage: Eukaryota > Metazoa > Chordata > Mammalia > Chiroptera > Phyllostomidae > Phyllostomus > Phyllostomus discolor. Next base: position 194,775,600 of record NC_040906.2, on the reverse strand, counting down.
CCCAAGGTCATACAGGTGTAGAACTGGGGTTTAACATCTAAATTTTGCACTGCCCCCTACATTATCTTACAGCTGGGAGGGCACGGCATCAGCATACGAAACAACAGCAACAATACTAAGCCGTATAACCTACATGTGAATTGGAAAACACCATAATACTAAATTTTAGAGTAAGAGAGCAGAGAGGATCAGAGAATATCTCTTGGGAAAAACAGGAATGAAACTTGGCCTTGAAGAGTGTTTGCAAGGGATTGGTATGCAGGGTGAATGGGAGTGAATGAGAATCCGCAAAGGTATTTTTAGAGGCATTGAGTAGAGACGTCCCAATAGAACAGAAGGTTCATGGTTTAGAGAATGACACTCTATATAACGGATTTCTAGTAAAGCATCTGGCACAGCGCTACAAGATTGCAACACGGAAATGTGCTATATGTTGCTGTGTGGTAACAGATTTTGTAACAGACTTCTTCACTGTTACAATGTTGCCTAAACCACAGAGAGTAAGAGAGAAAGGGAAGAGTAACATCTGGAAAAGCTTATCAAATACAAAATTAAAATTTGTCTAAAAATCTTAATTTCTACCTTACATAACAAAAAGATTTTTCAGAGAGTAAATCAAGATATTCTATAAAACTAGGCTTCTAAGCTCAGTCTTGTGGGATGATTTATGAGAGAGAACATAGGGGTTACCAAGAAGTCCATTGTTTGTAATAATGAAAGTGTTTAAATGTAATAGAAATGGACATTATTGTCCATACCAAGATGAAGTTAAGAAAGGTACTGGAAATGGAGGCAGAAATAGAACTCTTTCAGGAAAGAAAAAACAATGGCTACAACTCTGAATTTGCTAAGCTACATATCACTTTTGAAGAAATTAGATGTGATTATTCAACCAAAAATGCAGCTTTTCATTCATGAAAGACTGATTTGTAGTATTTAGTAGCAAAGTTTCAGCGAGCAAGCTATGAAGTAAAAACTTCTTAGATCTCATAATCACCTGTATGAACTACCATTGTGTCAAAAAAAAATAGGCAATGGAGACCAGTTCTTACTATTTCTACTCTTAAAATATTGAGGATCTATTTAAGAAAAAATCTGGGCTCCATTTGATGGCTAAAGCCATCACACTGAACCAAGTTTAAATCCTATAATTGCATATTCATATATTATCCTGCTCAAACAATGGCACTCGACATAGCTCATCCCTACATGTTTATACATTAATTATATGAAGGGAAACATTCATACAGGAAAAATATGTAGATATTTGTTAATATTCCTTTAAAAAGGAATGTTTCACTTTGAAAGATCCACTAGTCTTATGCTCTAAACTTCTTTCATCCTTCCCTTATTTCATGTTTACATTCCTTCCTTGGTGTTCTATAGTAGTCTCAGACTGACTACCCAATAATGAAATCCTTAGGGCCGGTGGACCCATCTCTGTCCAAGGTCCTGAAAACTGACTCCTCTGCCTCCTGGGACATTTTGGACAAATCAGATAATACCTATTTTTAAACGAATTATAATAAAGAAAAGTGCTCTCACAGTGCCCTCTGGAAACCTACTGCAATATTCAACAACTGGCACTGTAAAGAATTCTTCTTTTTGACCTAAATCCTTTGCAATAAAATCTAAATCTATTTTGTCTTCATTCTCAGTAGAGACTGAGCTGGTTGGAGTTCTTTTTTTTTTTTTTGCCTGGGGTGGGGGGGGTGGGATGGGGCTGGGGCTGGGGAGTCCTTCTAGAAGCCACAATTCAGCTTTCTCTTCACGAGAAATAACTTTAACATTTTTTATACTTTAATATTTTGGGGCAATCTTTTCATTTGTTTGATTTTCCCACTCAATGCATAGAAAACGGGATGGCTCCCCTGCCTCCAACCACACACCTGCAGTCAGTTTTATGGGTCCGTCTGGTCAGTCAGGGGAGAGTGAGTCACCACCGCCCAGAGGGGCATGCAAGGGGAGTCATACGCAAGGTCAGTGAAGGAACAGCCTCGCTCAGGGAAGTCATAGAGGATAAAAGGAAATCACTTTGTCAGCAATTTCCCAATCCTACACAGCAGTCCCAATTTGGACAGCTGTAACAACAAATATGATAAAGGAAATTTACTGAAAATGATCGACATCCTTATGCAACAGGATTGGGATCAAGTCACGTTTGGCTTTTGTCTCATCACATTCTCAGGTGTGCCTGAGAGCTGAGTGAGTGGGAGAATGAGCCTCGGGGGCAAACAGTCTTGTTTGAATCCTGGATGCTGGGTAAGGAAATAAACAGCCTTTAAGTGTTTTTATTTAAGCTTTGATTTCCTCTTGTATAAAACAGTGATAGCAACATGCATTTCCAAGACTTCTCATGATTATTAAATCATATGTGTTAATGATTGCAAAGTTCCCAGATCACAGGAACACTGGGGAACAGGGCCTGTTTTTACTCTCCACCTCTGTCTAGAGTTGCAGAATATAAAATTGACCATAAGGCTTTAGCTTGACCTAAGAGCTTTACATTCCATTTGTCCTATGTTCCTATTTATAAAACTTAAGCTCATGACTCTTTCTCTTAACTGCAGCGCTTCACTCTTCACTCTTGGTCACCTTGTTCCCAGGTTGTCCCTAGATTGTGTTGTTTTTTGTTTTGGGTTTTTTTTTTGCCACAGTTGCACAAAGCAACTGCTTTCCTATTTCACTTGTGGACTGTCAGTGTTTACCCAATGCATTCAAGAGTCTACATTGGCCTATATTAAATCTCTGTCAGAGTCTTCCTTAAGTGTCAGCCATAAATGACTCATATCAATGTTAGAGCTTCATGCATTACCCCAGTTTGTTGTTTCTCTAACTCAAATACTCCTTGATGTGGAGAAAAAGTTAAGAGAAGGCAAAATGTAGGTCATATAAAAATACAAAAGGAGATCATCATTCTTTCAGAAAGCAGCATTTTTCAATTTCTGTTTTCTCACAGAGGAAATAGGTTCATAGAGGCAGCCCCCAGCACACCTGTCCACTCTCTCTGCCTATGTGGCATTGACTATCCAATCAAAACTGGGAAGGTAGTGTCTAGCAACAAATTCAAAAAATGTACTCCAAAACACACACACACACACACACACAAACTGTACATACTTTTTAATGACAATACCTGTGTTGATAAGAGTTCATTAAAATGAGCATTCTCATGTACTACCAATGCTAGTGTAAAAGGTTCCATCTTTTTTAGTGGAAAATTTGTAATATTAATGCTTCCATTTACAGTTATATATGGGGGAGGGGTGGGGAGAAAATGCAGACAACTGTAATTGAACAAAAATAAAATAATTTTTTAAATTTACAGTTATATTTTTGACTTATAAATTTAGTTTTCAAAAAGCAATTTCATTATTTACCAAGTTGTAGTTACAAGGATCTTCATCACAGTACATTGGAAAATGCAACAGAAACAAACAAAAAACAACTGTGTTATATTGTACAGTAGGGAACTGGGTAAATTGTTATTATTCATTTATATTAAAAATACATGCAAACACTTTCATAAATAATGTAAAATTGTATTCAATGCCATAGAATATATTTATATCATATTGTTAGATACAAAAAGGTTAAAAATAGTATGTAAATTATAAAGCTAATTTTTAATGTACATTTATATAGTTACTTATATAAACAGTTTAAAGAATACATATGAAAACATTTTCAGTGGTTTCTTTAGATAGTAAAATTATATATAATTATGTTTTTATATTTTATCTTTGTTTTAGAATTATCTATAATAATCATATACTATTTTGTTAATAAAAGTGTTTGAAATAAAAATATATAGAGTACAATTTTTATCTGAATATCACATCAAATATTATGAAATGTTTGGAAAAATCTTCCAGAAAGGAAATGAACCTCTCATAATGACTATGTAACAATTTTCTTCATAAAGGGAATAATAAATAATAATGTTATAGTGGCTGTCCTTAAGCAAAGTTGACCACAGGCCACTTACCATTTCTTGTGATATTTACATACTTGGATGAAGAAACTATGTGTAATACACACAGATTTCTTCTTTGAAATCTTAAAATCTGGTTGATTCACTCTAATTTATTAAAGAGGCAGTTGTCCCCTTTTTATGTATGAGATTTACTCTAAGAGATGTAAATATTATCATTTACTGAGCTTCCACCCTACAAAATGATAAAAATGGTTCAGAACACCTTCTCTGTGGGCTGTAAATTTTCTACAAGCCTGGGCTGCAGGCTTTGCCATCTCTTTTACATGAGAAGGAAGCACTTCAAGTTAAGGTCAAGTTCATTGGCCCACTGAAGTTTTTGCCCTTTAAGCCAAGGACTCAAAATAATGTAAATAGTGTCCAAATATCATTTGGGCATTACTTCTAATAGGGAATAAAGGTGCATAATACCTGTTTAACCAGTTTCTATGTCTTGATATCATGAACATTATCTCATTGCAGTAAAAAAATCAAGGTATAACTTGGTCCAGGAAGGGTGAGTAACATGAATCTTACCAGATTCTAAAGCAGTAGGTTAATGAGGAAATTTTATAGAAATCTTGCTATGTTTAAATTACCTTCTTTTAACTTCACTACAGCCTTGTTGCCTCATTTTGCCATAATTATCTCCATGTACAAAGGAAACTGAGATCTAAGCAAGTAATGTATCTTGCACCAAAATTGTCAGAGCTGGGATTTGAATTCAGCTGTATCTGACCCTGAAGCTCATTGCCCTTAATTACTTGTATCCAGCATACTTTGCTTCAAGTTGTTGTAGTTTCCAATGTTTTATCCATTCTCCCATCTTCCCTTATTAAAAAATACTCAATTTTGATTGGGCTGTCTATGCGTAGCCAAAAGCACCTACTTTCCCAGACTCCCTTGCAGCTAGAGATGTGGAAGTGACCCAGATCCAGACAATAAGATGTAACCAGAAGTTTCCAGGTGAATCTTCTTGGAAAATTTTGAAAAGGTCTGATGGCAGGAATGCTTCTTAGGCCTTTTTCCCTTTTTTCTTTACACCACTACATATACCTGAGCCTGGCAGTGCAATAGCCAGCCATGCCATTGCATAGTGAGGGCAAATATGAGGATGATGAAGATACATGAAGGCTGAAGGAGCATAATACAAAACAGCCCAGATACCTGGTAGCATCACCATTCCATATTCTAGACCTGCAGTGCCTTCCCCTGGATGTCTTTCTGCATGAAATAAATGAATCCCTGCCTGCTAATCCACCATCAGAATGGTTTTCTGCTATTTTCAGATGAACATTTTCTTGACCCTGTAAAAGACACTTTACCATAATAATTCCATAGTGAAAGCCTGAAGTCTTGACTGTCTCTAACTAGCTGTGACCTTGAGCTATCATTCTGTCTTCTTCGCCTGTGCTGAATGTATGGAGTTTATGCTAGGAGATCTTTTAAATTTCCTTATAGCATTAGCATTTGGTGATTCTAGAACAATATGTATGAATCAGCACTCTTTCATAATCTAGAGCTTCATGTCAAAACATATATTCTCAGTACTCAGAGTAAGCATCTGCTTAACAATATTTTTTTCAACAGCTTTTTCCTTCCCCCACCTGATTTTGTACAAGTGTATTACTGTAGGGGAGGAGAAAGCATTTATTGTGTAACCATTTAAAATGTATTTCGCCTGCAGGGTTATTTTTACCAATACTAACTTTAAGGGATAGAGTTACTGAAATAAGGGAATAAGACACTGTCCTACAGAAACAGGCAACATAAGAGGAAAGAAGGCCACTTACAGAGCAAATGCATTAGGTGAATCTGAAGTAATAGAAAGACATACTGCCCAGCATCACTGGACAGATACTCAGCAGGAGCCAGCTCTTTTCTTACCCCCTCCAGTGGCTGATTTTAGCCACATTTTGCTCAGTGGAATTAACCCAACCCTGTTACTAAGCTCTTGGTCTCTCCCCATTTAACCCCACTTTTTACATCTTTTATATCATCAGTAAAAAATCTATTTAATCAAGTAAAAATAGAATTTATCTGGGTCAAAAGGAAATTAGTCTATGGAGACAAGATTGCCTTTAATTCAAAGGACATGAGAGTCTCTGGCAATAAACGCAGTGCATTACAGCCCTTGGATTTGGACCTGTGAAATCCAACTTGGCGCTGCCTCACTCTATGGCCATGTCCAAGTTCTTGGACTGCTCTGGTTTCCAGTTTCCTTACGTGTAAAGTGAAGGGGTTGCTCCACTGGATAATAACTGAGATCTCTCTTACTCTGAAGCTGTAAGGCTAGCCCTGGTTTTCTGCATTGTGGTGGGAGGTCCATTCCATGCCTTTTTGCCTTACAGAACCTTAGTTTGACCTATGTTTCACCTGAATTCAGGTTACGCTGAGTCTTCCAATAGCTTTGCCAATACTCTTGGAGTAATACCATTTGTTTTTAATACAGGTAGCATTGCAGGATGGTGAGAAGAAGGCCCTCTGGAGCCCAAGAGTTTGGACTTGCTAAAATTCTGGCTCCCCTACTAGTTAGCTGTGGGACTTTGGTAGGTCAGTTAACCTCTCTGTGTTTTGATTCATCTGTAAAATGGAAATAATGGTAGTAACCACCTCTTAGAGTTGTTGTAAGAATTAAATTATTTCATATCTGTAAATATTAGTATGTTGTCAGTACTATATGAGAGTTTGTTATTTGTTCAACTAAAATTTCCTGAACACTGTGTGCTAGGCACCAGAGGAAACTCTTCATATCCATGTCTCCTTTTTATCCTAAGAAACCCACACATGCCCTTTCTCATGGTTATCAAAGGGAAAGTTTGCACACATTCCTACACACAGCAAATGGGAGAGAAGGCAACTCAGTCCTTGCAGTCAAAGTCCAGAGCCCACAGTTCTATTTGACATGCTGTAGTGTGCAGGCACATGAGTGTGAGCCTGTAGGGATGAGCCAGACAGGTCAAGAAGATCACAAGGAAGGGTGACAGGCTGTGTCTTTGTGTGAAGATGAGCAAGGCAGAGTCAATGAAGTATCAACCAAGAACACAACCAACAAAATGTCACTGGGCATTTACTTTGCTCCTCAGGCCAAGGTGATTGAAATAAGCTTAAATACGATGCTGTTAACAATGCAGGCAAAGACCTCTCTAGCCCAAGATGCCTGCTTTACCAATTCTGCCACTAGTGAGACATGACTTTTCTCTTTCTAAAGAAGAGAAAAATCCTCTTGAGAGAAGTAGCCCATTAAAGCCCTGACATCTTAATCTCTTTTGGTTTAGCAGAACTTTCTGAAAGCAGTGGACAGCTGGCGAATCCTGATCTATGGAGTTGTCGTTCTGCAAAGCTGAGCAAAGCACAGAGAACAAGAGTTTGTCAATTCCACAACATACTGGGTCCTGGGTACTTTCATCCTTGGGTCATTTACAAACACCTTCTAATAGTGAATCATTCCTTACATCTATGGTTTCAAAATCTTCACAGTACACTTTGACAAGAAGGCTACTGAGAGGAAATTGGGCACTTAATAAGATCATAAATGAAGATGGTACAATTAACGATAATGCTAGGGTCAAAATATATATAAATAAAATATAAAGGAAAAGTTCCCAAAGAACTTGAGTGGAAATCATCCATAGGAAATTTCCCTCATCTCTATATGGTATGTGTTTCCTCATCACTACAATGAATACAATATATCATTTGATTAATAGCTCAAAAATAAGAATGGTCCTGTTTCCCATGTTGGCATTAAGTTATCATTTGTTTTCACCAATAAAAACTAAGAAAGAAAACATTATTTATGAAGCACCCACTACTGGGAAGCAAGCGTTTCAGATAAGTTTGAGCTATGGCATTGCAGGATTGCATTTCCTCTGAGCTTCCTTCCAACTCCAAGAGTTTTAAATTGATGACCCACACAGGAACTGTTGATTAAGCTCTTCTGGTGACACCTTGCCAAACTCTGGCTGCTAAATTACAGACCTCCAATATCTCTGACTCATTACAGAGAAATAAGAGCAGAAATGTAGAAACTCAACTAAGCAGCTCCCTAGTTTCCAGTTTTCCCACTATTGTGAGGAAACGTAGAAATATAAGTATTATATCCTGTGAATGAATGTGATCTCTTTGTTGTTCAGTAACTTCCAGCACACATGAATCATGTAGAGCTAAACCCTTGTGGGCAAATGAGTGGAAGAGGGTCTATGCACTAAATAAACTCAAGTTTCTGGAAGAGTCAGACATGCAAAGGAATAGTCACAGATGGTGCTCACCCGCAGACCAGAGGAGGGGGTATCTACACACAGTTGGGTGGGAGAAGAAAGTCTTCTCTAAGGAAGGAAAATTGAACTAGGTTTTAAAGAAGCTGTCTTTTGAATCTGAATGATCAGAAAGTAAGGACATTTAAACCATATCCTACACATATGTCCATTCCCTGAACCCACACTAATATGGGAGCAATTATCAGCCTTTGCTATTAAAAAAGGGAAGAAAAATAAACAATAAAGTGTGTGACAATTTCAAATACACACCTATATATATACAGACACATACATGCATATACTTGTGTGTGATACACGAAAATAAAAAAGCTGTGTGTAGGAAGCTAATTTAGATCTATTTTATATGTCCATTTAAAAGTGAAACTATTACTCTTTCTCACCTACAACCTATTGATTCCTTAATGTGTGTTGACTTACCCATTGCCACTACCTCCATCCAAGTCTTCAATGTCTCTCTCTCCTTGACTATTGCAACCAGTCTTCTATGTGTTCTCCCCACATCCATCCTTATTCCTCTCCCAATTATTGTCAACCCATCCTCTATTATGGCTATCTTGAACATAATTGGATCAATTTATTTACTGGCTCTGATCTCTTTAGTGGTGCCCCCTACACTTAGGATAGAATCCAAAAGGCATATGTTCCTGGTGACCGCCATCCTCCCTGCTGTGCCAGTCTTGTTTTTGTCACTTTACCAGTTCACCTCTGCAGTCAATTGGACTCCTCTGCATTTTCAAATGTGGAAGGCTCTTTGCTTGCTCAGAGCCTTCACTCATTTGCTTCCCTCTGCTTTTGCCAGACTTATATCAATTCACCATTAGGGTTTCTCCTTCTCAGCTCTGTGTCTTACACACAGAGGTCTTCCCTAACCATTAAATATAAAGTGGCCCTGACCTTGGCTCCATCCCTACACCCCATTTATTCCCCTCATAGGACTTATGGTGAGATATGGATAAACATGTAATGATGCATTTATTAATGTGGTGATTTGATTAATGTCTGTGTACAGCCTGAGTACATGCACTTAGTGAAGGTAAGGCTCACATCTATATCACCTGTGTCCATTGCCATGCCTGTGTAATGTTTCAACCTCATCACTCTGTAGTTGACTCATGAGTAATCCCTGACCAATTCAGGCAGCAAATACATGGCCAGTCTGCCTGATAAAATCTGTCTCCTGTTGGAAAGTGATTATATTGAATTTCAAGTACTGGAAGAATTCAGGAGGTATGCATCCTGACCTCTCCCAGACTGTGTAAGTGGTGGGTATGTGTTTTCTGCATTTGATTTGTAAATGTTGACTGTATACAACATTCTACATATAATACTTTATATGTAATGTTCAAACTTGGGGAATCTTAGATGTTATCTTATATGACTCTCATTTATAAATGATGTCTAAAAAAAATAGAGAAGCCTGGCCAAGGTCACAAGAAAAGAAGTTAGTGACAGTGCCATATGGAAACCCAGGGCTCCTAATTTTAGGAACTGCACCCTTTCCACCACATACCACATAAAATAGAATTCTAGGTTACTATCCAGCACTCTACACGCACAAAAGAAGAGATATATAGCAGGAAAAACCAGTCTTGAAATCTACTTTGAGATTACAACATTCTGGGTCAATAGGGACAAATCTGTTCTCAGCCACTACTCAATAAAATGATTTTTAGAAAAGCATACTGTCCTCTCAGTTCCCAAGTTCTAATTGATTAAACATGCATCTAGAAAAGTAGACAGTGTTTAACTTTGCAACTCAGGAAACATTATGCAATGTCTTGCTGCATTGAGTTATTATGGAGCTAACTGTCTTCCAGGGAAAATAGTAAACCTGTTCACAAAGAGCTCACTAAGATCTTCCAATTTAATTTTGTTAGGTTGGCAGAGAAAGTGCAAGAACTTCTATCTGAGGTGCCGCAGTGGTGCTAATAGAGTTCCACTACAAGAAGAGTTACTTAACAAAGAAAGTTGAAGATTACTGAGGATAGATAAATTTTTGTGCATATGTTTATTTGCTTCTTGTAATTAGAAGCTAGTTCAGAGGGGATCTAGCTGAACAAACACACCTCTCCTCAGCACACACGCACACACACACATAATACAGCCTGAGCTTGGATACAATCCCTTGCTTCTTAATATTGAGCTCCTCAGGAATTAGTTGCCTCCTTTTTAAGGGTTTTCTTGGTGGAACCAATGATGATTTAATACAGAAAATGGGATTCTGTAAAGCTGTACCTTCTGGAAATAACTTCATTATGAGTAAAATAACTTTTAAAGGTATATTTTATTGATTATGCTATTACAGTTTTTCCAATTTTCCTCCTTTACCCCCCTCCATCCTATAACCTCCAACCCCCCAGCATTCCCCCCTCCTAAGTTTGTGTCCATGGGTTGAACTTATAAGTTCTTTGAATTCTGTTTCCTATACCATTTTTGACCTCTCCCCATCTATTTTATGCCTACCAATTATGCTTCTTATTCCCTGTACCTCCCCCCCATTCATCCCCTCCCCCTCCACACTGAAAACCCTCCATGTGATGTCCATTTCTCTGATTCTGTTCCTGTTCTAGGTATTTGCTTAGTTTTTATTTTCATTGTTTTTCTTTTCTTTTTAGGTTCTTTTGTTGATAGTTGTGAGTTTGTTGTCATTTTACTGCTCATAGTTTTTGATCTTCTTCAATTTCTTAGATAAGCCCCTTTAACATTTCATATAATAAGGTCTTGGTGATGATGAGCTCCTTTAATTTGACCTTATCTGGGAAGCACTTTTTCTGCCCTTCCATTCTAAATGATAGTTTTGCTGGAGAGAGCAATCTTGGGTGTAGGCCTTTGCCTTTCATGACTTCAAATACTTCTTTCCAGCCCCTTTTTACCTGCAAAGTTTCTTTGGAGAAATCAGCTGATAGCCTTATGGGAATTCCTTTGTAGGTAACTATCTCCTTTTCTCTTGCTTCTTTTAAGATTCTTTTCTTATCTTTAATCTTGGGTAACTTAGTGATGACGTGCCTTGGTGTGTTGTTCTTTGGGTCCAACTTCTTCGGGACTCTGGCCTTCCTGGACTTCCTGGAAGTCTGTATCCTTTGCCAGATTGGGGAAGCTTTTCTTCATTATTTGTTCAAATAAGTTTTCAATTTCTAGCTCTTGTTCTTCTCCTGGCACCCCTATAATTTGGATATTGGCATGTTTAAAGTTGTCCCAGAGGTTCCTAAGCTTCTCTTCATTTTTTTTGAATTCTTGTTTCTTCATTCTGTTCTGGTCAGATGATTCTTTCTTCCTTTTGTTCCAAATCATTGATTTGAGTCCTGGTTTCCTTCCTGCCACTGTTGGTTCCCTCAATATTTTTCTTTATTTCACTTTGGGTATCTTTCATTTGCTCTTTAATTTTGAGACCAAGCTCAATCAGTCTGTGAGCATTTTGATTACCAAGGCTTTGAACTCTCTGTCAAATAGGTTGGCTATCTCCTCATGGCTTAGCTCTCTTTCTGGAGTTTTGCTTTGTTCTTTCATTCAGGCCATATTTCTTAGTCTCAGCACACTGGTCTGGTTGTTCTGGTTGACTATTTCTTTAATTCCTTGGTTGTCAGAGTTCCATGCAGTTTGATTTTCTGGCTCTTCTGGTTGTTTATTGATTTTAGATGGGTTGTTATCCTTCAGGAAACAACAGTGTGAACAAAATTAATACTTTTTAAAACCAGTTTTCAAAATTCTGAGCCACAGTAGTGGTAATTGAAACTATATTGTGGTAGAATTTTCTATGACATCTATCATCCTAATTATACACTGAAGCAGCATCAGAGTTGAGTATTAACAAGTGACACTTCCCTTCCTAAAATTGCCTTGTGAAATCTTATAATTTGACCACTTGAAATGTCTAGCTTGCAAAATGAATGCCTATGCTCTGAGCATCTTTTGTTCTGCACGGGGGAAGAAATGCTTCTGACATCTGTGACTCCAGCCTTAAGGGTCTGGGCTCTGGCCAGACCATGATTCTGAGCTTATAATTGAAGTTCCTCAGACTGTTAGAAAGCCCCACCCACTCAGAAAATCAAGCTGGGTTTTTACTGTTATAGAAGAAGGCTTAACAATATGACGGCGCTTGTACTAATACACAGAACAGCCCTGGGCTAAGTAGAATTGAAGGTTTTTAACAACATACAGCTGTGATCAAACATAATCCCCTAACTCAAATGGAGTGTCCTATCTTAACTAAGGCACGGAGTGTCCTATCTTAGGTAAGGACTGATTTTGAAGTTAAGCTCAAGCTGAAGCAGAGGCCATATCCTTGTCATCTTCCCAAGTTACTCTGCAGCCTCTCAATGAACTACAGAAATGCCTCGAGGAAGGTTCTGGCTTTGGTCTGCCCACAGCCTGTTCTTAGCAGGCCCCATATGGAACAGATAGTGAGTGATGTTTCAGAGAATAGCTACTGAGTGAGGTTTCATAGAAAAACTGAAATTGATTTCCTTGCCACAAACCCACACATACACACAAGGGCTTTCTTTGCCTTGTTTAATGATACAACAACACTTCCAGAAAGGAAGCCATACATCCTGGATGATGTCACTATTAATTTAAAACCAGTCACTGTTTCTGAAGGCTGCTTCTCATGCAGCGCAAATTCTGTGAACACAGGAATCTTATCATCATCTGCCTTTCTTCCTGCACTACACACATACTGTTATTGGTTTAATATTAATAAGACGACAAAAGGAAAATTCCAATAAAAATACCCAAACATTTAAACTCTAAAACAAAGTAAAAAATCTGTCGCTTCAAGTCTGTCACTCCTGAGGGTGGTATAAGTGGCTAAGTATTTTATATTTGCCTGAAACCATCAAGGAAAAACTCTTCACATCAATATTTATTCTCAAAATTTAGTAAGTTTCAGGAGGCCACAACTAAACACTCTATGAATATGCAAAGCAGTTGGGCTATATAATATATCTAAGGTTCCTCACAGCTTCACCATTCTCTGACTCCACCGTGGAAATACAGGGCATGACCAAAGATGCAGGGGTAGAGAAGAGAATGAACAGGGTATACATGAAAAGAAGATTCTCAGAAGCTAACTCTGGAAACACCAGATAACTCCATTAGTAAGGTCATTTATTAAATCAGTTTTGCAGACGACCCAGACACACATTAACTGTGCTAAATCTGAGGTATTATTGTTTTTAAAAATTCCCCAAAGTTTTCTTCAAAAAGACTTAAATTTGCATAGGGAATTTTTAATTCACAAAGCACTTCCATGTATATGATCCTGTTTAGTCCTGAAAACAATTCTGCTATTAGGGATTAAGAGTATGTATAGGCTCTAAGGACCTGGGTGCAAATCACAATTTAGCAGAATTCTTGATGATCTAAAACTCATTTTGCCTCATTTTTCTCATCTGTGAAACACAAACAATAACAATAACCACCTGAGTACCACGGTGAAAAATTAAATGAGGTAATATATATATGTAAATCACTTAGCATTTGTTGCCCATTAAGCATTCAGTAAATGTGTGCTATTATTATCCTTGTGGAAGATTACATTTTCCAAAATTGGTGACATCAATTTATTCCATTATGTGTTCTTTTTAAAATTTGTCATTGTCACTCCTCCACTGAGAAATAGAATATGTGTTCTCTACCCTTGAAGTGACGCTGAATGACTTCTGAAGCTAAGTCATAAATGTGATAAAGCTTGACCCGGCCATTTGGGGATACCTACCCTTGAAAACCAGCTACTGCACCATTAGGAAGCCAACCAGACACATGGACAGGCCATTAGAGTTGCCCCAGCCACTACATTTCAGGGCACTGAGTCTTGCCAAGATCACATACCTTTAAGAGGGAGCAAATGAACTCAGATATAGATTTTCTGATTCCATATCATGTTCTCCTTCCATAAATTAAAATTTGGAAAGCTGTCTTACTCAAGAAAGTTCTGAGCATACGTCTGGCCCATTGTCACACTGTAGGTCAATTGCATCCCATCTCTGATCATTTGAACCCAGACAGCCTTCTCACCCACCACATCACAGGACCAAACACCAGCCACCTGCACAGTGGACAGCACCTGCATCCACCAGGACTCCTGAAATAGGGGTTTTTGTCTCTGTGCTGATCTTCTCCTCATTTACTTATGAGCGTAGACTCTCTTTTGTGACTTCTGAACTTGGGCTAATCATGCACCAATAAGGTGTCACTCATTAGGCCATCCCCCGAAGCCCCAGGTACACCAGAGCCTCTCTGTTAGTTCTGGCCTGCAGATGCTTCAGCTGAGCCCCTGGGCCTCCTGCCATTTCTTTCCATGAAAATAAGTAACAATAAATCCACATTCAGTAACACAATGTTGTGAAATGTCACTATGCTACTCAAATGAAAATTAATGTTAACTTCTGTGCTGACAAAAATTGAATATGAAGCTTATGGAGCTGTAAGCATCAGGGCCCCTCATTCCTGCAGCTCCTTCCAAGGCTCTGGGAGGGGCTATAGCAGTGTACTTACAAACAGAGCTTCTTATTAAATTTCCCAAGTGCAATATAATTTTGTTATTCTTTTGCCTCAAGAAGGCCCTCCACATCAGGCCCCACAACCTTGAATGTGCCCCTACTCCAAGAGTGGCTTAGCAAAATGGACCATACTTGCAGCCATTAACTTCTATTTTTATAGGAATTGTTATTGCATTAACTTGAGATCTAAAACAGTTTGACAAAAGTAAATTTAAAAGAATTTCTTCAGAGTGAATTTAAGACTTTCTTCAATGGTAAAGTTTATTGGAGCTTCTCAAATTAAGGAATAAAATTAGGATTTTAATAACCAAATACATAAGGGAATCTATCTTCTCTCCCTTAATGATTACAAATCATTACAAGTGTTATGACAAATTAAACTAATGAGAGATTTAGAGGAATACTCAAGGATTGGAACACTGTTCTATGACAGAATAGTATGAAATAAGACAAATCTTTAGTTCAGAGAATATTTTCATGCCCTGTTCCATTTATTTAAAAAAAATGAGTTTGGATTCAATTTAAACCAATAAAATTGATCAAATGTTTCAAAGTTAAACTGCATGCACATTACATTAGAAAAATATGTGTATATTTCTGTTTAAACACATATGTGCCAAAAGGATAAAGGAAAGCAATATTTCCAAAAAGATACAGGAAAGCAATATATCAAAAAAGTTACAGTAAATAACTTTTAGTGATGAGAATTTTCTTTCCTTTGTATTCCCCTTTATTTTATAAATGTTTTATAGTGAATGTGAACTATGTTTATAATCAGAAATAAAATATAAACACTCATTGTTGAGAATGCCTTTTATGTCAAGTGGTGCTTCAAATACAGTTATGTTTGCATTCAGTTCAGGCTTCATTAAAATAATTTAGTTTCCCCAATTTGGTTTACCTTTTGATCCCTCCATTCTAAAAAGCCTTCCTAGGGATCTATACAAAAATATAAAGTAGCAACTTTTTTTAAAAGATTTATTTATTTATTTTTAGAGAGGGAACAGAGGGAGAAAGAGAGAGAGAGAGAGAGAGAGAAACATCAATGTGCAGTTGCTGGGGGCCATGGACTGCAACCCAAGCATGTGCCCTGGCTGGGAATCAAACCTGTGATGCTTTGGTTTGCAGCCCACGCTCAATCCACTGAGCTACGCCAGCCAGGGCTGTAGCAACTTTTTGAAAATAAACTTTATTCTTCTCTCATTTCTGGCTGTAATATAACTAGAGATAGATATAAATATATTACTTCTTCAGAATTTAAAAAATCAAATTAAAACAAAACTGATTAGAAAACAATTTGAACTTTAACAAGCTAGGACAAGTACTCTCATCAGTTCAATGAAATCATGAGTTTGATCTCACATAATGTTTTGATTTCCATTACTTTTAAACATTTTCAGAATAGCCTGCTTCCTTCTCAAGAACCAGGTGATAAAATGAAGGGGTAATTTCCTGCTAATTAGTAGTCTGAGTAAGTGAATTAGAAAAAAATTGGGAACATATGCAAGTATGATAAGCAGCCACATAAATAGCAACTCAAAATTGAGAGAAAGGGAATAAAATAAAAGAGCTCAGTTGCTTAAAGAAGCTATTAAAGCCAATAAAGACAAATGTATTGTCTTAGCCTGGGGTAAACTCAAAATACAGCCTAAAACTCTCAATCTGTAAGTTATACATTCAGCCTAATAAAATGATAACAAAAATAAATACAATAATGAAGAGAAGAGATGAAGACATAGGAGAAGGCAGGGGTTGCAGGAGAAAAGCAAGGAAGGGAGGGAGGGAAAGGAAGGAAGCAAGGAAGAAGGAAGGAAGGAAAAATTATCCCCATGGTCTAAATACCAGTGGTACCATGGTATTTTTTTTATAACTGGCCAAAAGTGGCCAGAAAGGAGAGAAAATAAAGTCATATATAATGTCAATTAGAAGAGGTTCGAGATGGTTGCATAGCTGAAAGCTCCATCCACTTGTTCCCAGCCCAGACCAGTCTTGCGGCTAAACCACAGAGCAATCAGTTTGAAAACCCAGATGAATGTGAGTGAGTGCGCGTGGACCAATGTGCAGGTGTGCAAGTTCCTGTCCTCCTACAAGAGCACTTGGGGACAGGTGGCCCAGGTTCTTCCGGCAGAGCTACAACTGCCACCACTGTAGCCCAGTGCTTCTGGCTGTGCAGATTTGGAGAAGAAGCCATTTTCTGGAATTTGCAATATCCTCCTTGGGAAGAAGCTGTCAGAGCAGCTGCACCTTGGTGCCTGGACTTGCCTCTGTGATCTCCGTGCCCACCAGGCTAAGTTGCACGCCCTACCGCAGCTGAGAGCCAGGGCCCGGGGAACTGCAGTATTTGCTGAAGAGAGGGCAGTAGCCTCCCCAACCCTGGGCCCTGCTGGAATTGGGAATGGGACAGAGTCTGACTCAGGAGGTTGCAGATCGGCTGAGGAGCTCGGAGTGCCAGGGGTGGAGAAGGACAACTGGGGTGGCAGTGGCAGCAGTGACTGCAACTGGAGCACAGCAGCAGGAGTGCAGTGCCAGGAGTCCAAGACTGAGACTCAGTGGAGGGAGCGGCACGAGTGCCCCACCACTGCCCATGCTATAGTTTCACTGCTGGACTCTTCCCTTCCCTCCCCTTCCCCATGCCATCAGGATGATATGAGACTTAAAAGAAGATGATGCACACAGGATATATTCTATTGATTTGGGAAGAGAAAGGGAGAGGCATCGGTGTGAAAGATGAGAGTGGATAGATGGCCTCCTGTATGTGCCCTGACTGGGGATCCAGCCCACACCTGGAAGCCCTCTCAAGGCAGAGTCCAGCCTGGTAGGGACTAAGCCCCTTAGCCAGATGCGGGGGAAGTTCCCAAATGGGCCAATGAAAAACCAGGACTTAAATAAAACAGAAGAGTCCATATAACCCACACAAAGGACAATCCTAGAGCACCCAGATCAGGAGAGCAAGGAGTCTGCACCATGGGGGCTCTCTACCCTGGGGAAAGATAAAAACTGCTGGAGATAAACCCATAATCTTTTTTCCCCTTAAAAGGGCAAAGCACAGGTTACAGGTTTGCTGCTACCCACCTTGGACCCCAGCAAAAGGGTAGGCAGTTCAGAGTGAAGTTGTGTGAGGAGAGTCTGGTGTGGGAGGCATAGGGGAGAGTCTTAGAGGTGTGGCTGTGCGATATGGGGGGCCCAGATATACCTGAGCTGTATAACAGCCATCTTTCTTGAGAAGAGCTAGCTCCTCCTAGGGTGGATAATAAATTACCTTACCCTGTGGGATACTGCTCCACCCACCCTCTGGAAATCTCCTTGCACAATCTCTGAAATCCTGTTTGCTCCACACAGCAACTTTTTTGTGTGTTCTTTTTCAGTTTTTTTTCTGTCTTCATGTTCTCTTTTGTTTGTTTTCTTTTCTCCCATCCTGCATCTTAACCCTTGCTGAGGAGAGAGCAATATGAACAGACTCGGGGGTCATCAGAGACTGGGGTTAGGGCACAGCCAATCTATACATTATCCTGGAAAATAGACTGGTGTTTCCCCGTCACTGGAGAGCCACAGAAATGCCCTTCTGGTGTCTGGCAGACTGAAACTGGGGCTCTGGAAGCCTACTAAGGGTTCCACCAAGCCAAGTACAGGGAAATAATTCTGGACAGATTCAGACTGTGTCTTGGAGGAAGGGGAACACACCCATCATCCTCCCTGAAGTCTGAAAGCACCTGCCACGCGTGATCCAGGAATTACAACCCTCAGTTTCCATCAGAAACCATCTCAGAAATAGCCAGGTCTGTGACTAGTATAAGATTGACAGCAGGCCAGCAGGTAATAACAGGTAGAGGTGGTTCCTGTAGCAACCTGGGACATTTGCTGACACACCCCTAGACCCACTGCTGATAAAAGCCAGCTTTGCATAGCGGCCTGGCTCACCCTGGGAGCAGCCAAGCCTGGAGGAATCAGTGACCAGCTGTGAATTGCCAGTGGATTTGAAAAGGGAGCCCAAGACAAAACATAGACAGCTCCTGTCATTGGCTTAAACCAGACTCAGATATCAGAGCAATATCCAAAGGGAGAAACAGGAAAATAAGATCTAAACTGTGCTTAGAAAAATACACTTGGCTCTGTTCTCATTATCTTAGCTATTTTTTCTTTTTTTAGACTCATTATTTTTCATCTATTTTTCTTTTATTTTTAGTGCTCTAATTTTTCTTTCATAGCTAGCTCCTATTCTACTCTTGTCTTTGATTACTCCACTGTTCCCCTCTTTTCTCACTTTATTATATTTGTTACTTTTTCTGTGTTTTTTCCTGCATTTTCCTCTTTGAATTCATAACAAGTAGTAGTTCTCTTCCCCTCTTCTTCTCATAATCACTTTTTTTTAAAGATTTTATTTATTTATTTTTAGAGAGGGAAGGGGGAGAGAGAGAGAGAGAGAGAGAGAAGCATCAATGTGCAGTTGCTGGGGGTATGGCCTGCAACCCAGGCATGTACCCTGGTTGAGAATCGAACCTGCGACACTTTGGTTCGCGGCCCACACTCAATCCACTGAGCTACACCAGCCAGGGCTTTCATAATCACTTTTATTTTCTTTGGTCCTCTCATATTCATTTTCCTTTTCTCCTTTCTCTACTATTCCATTTCTCTTTCTGCTTTTAATATTCTTTGCTCTCTTGTTGTTGATATTGTTGTGGTGATCAAGGAGAAGTTGCTTGTTTTAGTGTTCTTTTTGTATTGTTTTGCTTTGTTCTTCTAGCACCTACACAACAGCATGCAACACATGGTAGAGGCTGAGCTTCTTAGCCAGGTGAAGAGAACTTCCTACCAAAAAACAGGCCAATAGCAATCAGGACCCAAATATAACAGAAGAGTCCACAAAACCCTCACAGGGAACATTCCTAGGCCATATGGATCAGAAGATCAAGAAGTCTAAACCACTAGGCCCACAGGACCCTTAATGCACAAGACCACTCCACAAGACAGAGTCAAAGCAAATTAATCTATTACACAGAAACAAACACAAAGAAACAACTAAAATGAGAATACAAAGAGACAACCCCAAAACAAAAGAAAAGGAGGAATCTCCAGAAAAAGAACTAAGTAAAATTGAGGCAAGCAATTATGAGACATAGAGTTCAAAGTAATGGTTATAAGGATGCTAAAGGAACTTAGTGAGAACTACAAGGAACTTAGTGGGATCTACGTCAGCATGAGAAAGGACATAGAAACCTTGAATAAGAACCATGTAGGAATGTAGAATGCAAGCTCTAAAATGAAGAACACACTAGAAGGAATTAAAAGAAGACTAGATGAACCAGATGATAGAATCAGCAAGCTGAAAGACAAGATAGGAAGAAAAAAAAAAAACACAGTCAGAAGAACAAAATGAAAAAGACTCAAAAAGAATGAAGACAGTTTAAGGGAGCTTTGGGAAAACATGAAACATAACAATATTCACATCATAGAGATACCAGAAGGAGAAGAAAAGGAGCAAAGGACAGAAAATGTGTTTGAAGAATTAATGACAGAAAAGTTGGCAAGAGAGAATGTCATGCAAGTCCAGGAAGCACAGAGGGTCCCAATGAAAATGAACCCAAAGAGGCACACTCAAAGACACATTACAATCAAAATGTCAAAACTTAAAGACAAGGAGAGAATCTTAAAGGCAACAAGGGAGAAACAGCTAGTAACATACACCAGAACTCCAATAAGGCTATCAGTTAATTTCTCAACAGAAACACTACAAGCCAGAAGTGACTGGCATTACATATACCAAGTAATGAAAAGCAAGGACATGCAACCAAGACTAATCTATCCAAAAATGCTCTCATTTAAAACAGAAGGTGAAATAAAGAGCTTCCCAGATAAAAGAAGTCTAAAACAGTACATCACCAACAAGCCAGCACTGCAAGAGAAGTTAAAGGGACTGCTTGAAGAAGAACAAGAACAAGAACAAGAACAAGAACGAGAACAGAAAGAAAGAGAGAGGGCAGTGGGGAACACAGGTACAAAGGGGGAAAATGGCAATGAATAAGTACCTATCAATAATAACCTTAAATGTAAATGGATTAAATGCTCCAATCAAAAGACATAGGGTAGCTGAATGGTAAGAAAACATGACCCACATATATGCTGTCTCCAAGAGACATGACTCAGAACGAAAGGTATACACAGACTGAAAGTGAAGTGATGGAAAAAAATATTATATGTAAATGGACATAAAAAAATCCTGAGTAGCAATACTTGTATCAGACAAAATAGACTTCAAGACAAGGCCATAACAAGAGACAATGAAGGTCACTCCATAATACTTAAAGGAGTAGTCCAACAAAAGGATATAACTATTGTAAATATATATGCACCCAATATAGGTACACCTAAATATATAAAAAAAATACTGGAGGACTTTAGGAAAGAGATAGACAGCAATAGTCATTGTAGGAGATTTTAACACACCACTGTCAACAATGGTTAGATCTTCCAAACAAAAAATTTATAAAAATATTGCAGAATTGAATGACACTCTAGATCACATGGACTTCATACATGTTTATAGAACATTTCACCCCAAAGAAGCAAAACACACATTCTTCTCAAATGCATATGGATCATTCTCAAAGATACACCACATGTGGGACACAAAACAAGCCTTAACAAATTCAAGAACATTGAAATCATGCCAACCACCTTCTCAGATCACAATGGCTTGAAACTAGAGACCAACCTCAAGAAAAACACTTAAAAATATTCAAATACATGGAGGCTGAATAACATGTTCTTATAAAATCAATGGGTTATTAATGAGATCAAGGAAGAAATCAAAAAGTATCTGGAAACAAATGAAAATGAAGACACCACAACCCAAAACCTATGGGACAAAATGAAGGCAGTCCTGAGGGAAAGTTCTTAGCAATTCAGACCTACCTAAAGAAGATAAAAAAATCTCAAATGAACAGCCTAACCTTACATCTAAAAGAACTAGAGGAAAAACAACAAACAAAGCTGAGAGAAAGCAGAAGGAAGGACATAATCAACATCAAAGCTGAATTAAATGGCAGACTGAAAAAAACAATTCAAAAGATCAATGAATCCAGAAGCTGGTTCTTTGAAAAAATAAACAAAATTGAAAAATTGTTAACCAGACTCATCAAGAAAAAAAGATGGATAACTCAAATTAAAGTCAAAAATGAAAGAGGAGAAATTGTTGTTTCTCCTCTGATACCACAGATATGAAAAGAAAGGATTGTAAGAAATTACTATGAATAACTATATGCCAAGAAATTGGACAACCTGAGCAAAATGGATAGATTTCTAGAAACACACAATCTTCCAAAACTGAATCAGTAAGAAGCGGAAAACCTAAATAGACTGATAACAACCAGCAAAATTGAAGCACTAATCAAAAGACTACCAACACAAAAGCCATGGACCAGATGGCTTCACAGGTAAATTTTGCCAAATGTTCAAAGAATAACTAACACCTCTGCTCAAACTATTCCAAAAAATTCAAGAAGAGGGAAGACATCCAAACTCTTTTTACAAGGCCAGTATTTTCCTAATCCCCAAACAAGGTAAAGACACAAGAAAGAAAGAAAATTATAGGCCAATATCTGATGCTAAATGTAGATGCTAAAATTCTCAACAAAATACTAGCAAACTGAATTCAACAATACATTAAAAATATCATACATACACCCTGATCAAGTGGGATTTATTCCAGGGAGGCAAGGATGGTATGATATTCTCTAATTAATAAATGTGATACATCACATAAACAAAATGAAAGACAAAAATCACATGATCATATCAACAGATGCTGAAAAAAGCATTTGAAAAAATCCAGTACCCATTTATGATAAAAACACTCAGCAAAGTGGGAATAGAGGGAGCATACCTCAACATAATAAAGGCCATAAACAAAAAAACCTACTGCCAACATCATACTTAATGGGCAAAAACTAAGTGTTTTCCTTAAGACTGGGAACTAGACAAGGGTGTCTGCTTTCACTGTTCCTGTTCAGCATAGTACTGGAGGTCCTAGCCATAGCAATCAGACAAGAAAAAGAAATAAAAGGCATCTAAATTGGAAAGGAGGAAGTTAAACTGTCATTATTTGCAGACAACATGATAGTGCACATAGAAAATCCTATAGGCTTTATCAAAAAACTACCTAATAAGTAAATTCAGCAAATTAGTAGGATTCAAAGTCAATACTCAGAAATCAAAGGCATTTTTGTACACCAACAATGAACTATCAGAAAGAGAAACTAAGAAAAAAATCCGACTTATAGCAGCAAAAAAAAAAATAAATAAATAAAGTACTTAGGAATAAATTCAACCTAAAAGGTAATGACAGTTAAAATACAGACAATGTTCTCTGCACATATTTAATTGCCTCAACTGAAATAATACCAGTTAAAAATAAAGTTAACTGTTTCAGGCTAGGGGGTGGTAAAGATGTATTTTTATCTACTGTTTCTTTTTTATAGAAGATAATAACAGCATCTGATTTATTCCCAGGATTTGGTAAGTGGAAACAACCAAAGGTAAGTTACAGAAGAAATACAAAAAGTCATGTGAAACATTCTTAAAGTTCAGACCTATATAGACAGACAGCAAGTTATGGCAATGTTAAAGCTCTTTAAAGAATCATTTTGTCCCTAAATGATGTCATTACATTACATTATTAATGTAACTTTACCCACATCGATAATAGAGATTTTTATCTTTTTGCTTAAATAATGAACTGAATTTCCTAAAATTTTCTAATTTCAAGAAACCTAAGCAGTTCCATTTCCCCAGAGTTCTGTGGTCTTTAATGCAACCTGAAGTAGTGCATTGGACCAGACTCCCTAAATTATAAATGACCAAAGATGATTTGTTTAAAAGATAAGCAGGTATTTCAAGTTATGAGGGGGCAAAATGCTCTGAGCTTTATTCCTATTCACAAATATTATCATTTAGCTGTTGTAGGGTTTTGTTCATAATTATTGTTGTACATGGCCCATCCATATGCCAGAGAAATGGACAGAAATGAATATAGTTGATACTTAGATCATGGAAATAATTGTTGCCAACAAGTGGTATAAATATAAATGTTGATATACATATACATATTTACTAATGTAATATAGTGATTACTATCTCCAAAGAGATAAGGAAAATGAATAATAGAATAATATAATCTGGAGAAATTAAATATTTATTGTATTTAGAGACAATTTTTTCCAGCATCAATGCAAATATTCAATGTCCTCTTTGAAATCTACAATGAAGAAAATATTACATACATAAGTACTCTTGACTCAAATTACAAAATGGTAAAATTTAGTATTTTAAATTATGCTATAAAGTCTCTAGTGTTCTATATTTAAAACAATTCATTTTTAAATAAGGATTTGCATACTATTGATTAAAATCACTTACTATTTCAAATTCCCAAGGCATTTGCTTTTAAATTTGCAAAATGAGAAAATAATATTGAATTTCTATGGTCATGAAGATAAAGAAAAATGTGTGCAAGTGCAGCACACCAACTAGCACTTAATATTTGAAACAGTTATTCAAAGCTTAAACTAAAAGACAAATAATAAGTTTTGTCAAGTAAACTGTGATGATTACTTAGAAAGAAGAAAAAACATTGCTAACCCTAAAAACTGGGTTTTTCTGCTTTATGATGGATATCTGAATAATTAGAAATCAGGAAGGGTGCCAGCCACAGACTAGAACAGTTAGGGAATTTCTAGAAGATACAAGAAGGTAGGATTAGTCTGATGGTACAATTTAACAGAGCTGAACTTGTAGCACTGAATAAGCATAAGAGAAGGCTACTAAAGAAGTGAGTGTTCCTCTTGGAATCCAAGAAGGACCCCAAGATCAGAGAGAGCAGGAACTGGACACACAATTGTGTAATATTGAATGGTGAGCTGAAAAATTGCTATAGTGTTCATTGTACCTTGAGCTTATGGAGTAAAGCCTCAAGAAGAGCTAAATAAAATGGAAGATCTGCTGGAGGAAACACATGGAGGTTATTGAGACAAGTGAAGGAGTCTCACAGTGCTCCTGCTAACTTCAGTTTTCTTGTGAACAAGGAGTCCCTACAACTACTAAGCAAACTCTCTAGCACTCAGGAGTATCCAATCCATGGCCTGCAGGCAGCATACAGCCCAGTGTGGCTATGAATGCATCCCAAGACAAAATTGAAAATTTACTTAAAACTTTTTTTTTTTGCTGATTAGCTCTTGTTAGTGTTTGTGTATTTAATGTGTGGCCCAAGACAACCCTTCTTCTTCCAGTGTGACCCTGAGATGCTAAAAGGTTGGACACCTCTGCTAGGTAACCTAAAAAAAGTATCTTCCCAGTCACAGACATATGCCATCTCTCCACATAAATCTCCTCTATAGGTAGAATTTAAATTTGTTTACTGTGGAGATTATTTTATTCACTTTTTCTGGGAAACCATCTCTAGCTATCATCAATCTTAACCAATCTCAGCCCTCAATTATAAATACAAATATTTCCAAAAAGCCAATGTAGGAAAATCTGATAAAAATAAAGCTAGCAGAGTACTTTAAAATAAATATAATTAGGATTCTTATTTGAAAAGATATCACATCCATCAAAATTATTGAAGGCACTGAGAAAAGGAAGCAATTGGACATGTTTACGGCATAGACAGTGATGCTGGTTTCATGAGAGCCTTCTTATTTCCAAAGTTAGCAAGTTGCATACACCAAATATCTACAGCTTTTGTGTGCCAATCGTACCTCAATAAAGTGGTTTTGTAAATAAAAACTAATATTTAAATTAAAAAATCAAATAACTATCAGGCTGATATAGGCTTAAAGCTACATTCATACTCTCTCATCAGAATTATTATGTTATCTATATAAAGTAAGAGTCTGAGTGAGGAAGAATAATATCCACAAGTTAATAACTCAATTCAAAAAGTAAAATAGAGCTCTATGAGGTATATATAGGACACATACAGTTTGCTGCTCACATACGTTTTCTGGAAAAAAATTAAAACAACTCCTTTAGGCTACATTGTAGCAAAATTAAAAATGAGTTCAAGAAAAAAGAAAATATAAGATACAGGTAACAGTGTTAAAAGCAAAAATTGAGCAAAGTGTATAAAAAGACACATAATTATCGATAAATATATTATGCGTAATATGTAATTTAGATATATATAAAAAGACAACCAAGAAATTGAGATTTTATTTGTAACAGAATACTGAAGAGGGAAAAGGGAAAAGAAAATAAATGTGAGGGGGAGAAGATATAGAGGCTGTAGATACTGAGACTTGAAAGTGATGAAAACAGAAGTTAAATATGTTTATATAAATATGTTCATTAGCAGAATGGAAATAGAAGAATATTAAAACATTTTTGGATAATAAACACAATGTAATCATGTGACTTAGGATATTAAAAAATAAATAAGCAAGAAAATAATAAAAAATTATAAATGAAGCCCTGGTTGGTGTGACTCAGTGGATTGAGCACGGGCCTACAAACCAAAGGGTTTCCAGTTCGATTCCCAGTCAGGGCACATGTCTGGGTTGTGGGCCAGGTCCCCAGTAGGGGATGCATGAGAGGCAACCACACATTGATGTTTCTCTCCCTCTTTCTCCTCCTCTTCCCCTCCTCTCTCAAAAACTAAAAATATTTCAAAAAATAAATAAATAAATAAAAATTATAAATGAAATAAACTAAAGAATACATAATATAGAAGTAATCACAATAAAATATGTAAATTAGATTTTTAATACAGAAATTTCTGATTGAATCAACAGTATATTCATTTACTTTTGTTCAAGTTACAAAAGTAAATAAATATAATGTCATGGAAAAATAAAAATAAAAAGCTACGTGTATCCACTGGGCAAATACCAATAACAACAACTTTAAAAGTAGTAATAGCACTACATTAATAGCAAAGTAGGTTTATAGCAAAAAGAATTATATGAGAAAAAGGGAATATTTCATATCCCTCTCTGGAATGTAAGAGGTTGTAATAAACATCACTTTTGATCCAAATCCAATGTCATCAAAATATTAATAGATAAGCATCTAATTCAAAAAGCTAAAATTAATAGAGTAAAATAAGCCAAAGAAAAATCGAAAAAAAGGAAAGTAACAGATAATTAAATATGAAACAACAAAATAAACACAACAAAAATACAACCAATAGCATACTTAAAATAGGAAAGATGGACTAATCTATTTCTGATTTGATCGGGGAAGAAAACAAATAAAAAAAGTCAACTTCATGGGAATCAAAGTGAGCAATAAAAGATATAATGATAGATATAGGGGAGATTTTTAAAAGTAAAATATTATCTTAAGCCAAAATCTTAAAATCCATATTGAATGGAAAATAATACAAATTTCCCCATTGATCTAACAAGAGTTAAAATTTTTAATACATCAATAACTACAGAAAAATATTTTTAAAATTTGAAGATCTCCCCCCAAAATGTACTAAAGTCAGATAACTTTCCAGGTAAATTTTATTAAAGCTACAAGCTTCATACAATAGTACAAAGTAAAAGTTACTAAACTTTTTATTTGATTCTAGAAAATAATTCAAAACTAATCACAAAACTGGAGAAACATATCACATGCACACACACACACACACACACACGGTACCACAGATACCTAGCTATTATTCCTAAATACAGTATAAGAATAAATGAAATCTAGAGGAATATTCAAAGAATATGTTATTTAATGAACAAGCTTGTTTTATTATAGATGTTAAAGTATTATTCAACATTAATTTTTAAGTGAATTGATGTGTTAACTATTTAATTACATGATCATCCAAACAAGAATGAAAACTACTTCATAAAATTTAACTTAAAAGTATTTGATAAAAATGTAAGGTTGCATTAAAGACAGATGAACTCTTTCAAGCTGATGAATGGTACCAAATATAAATTAAAAATAGTAAGAGGTAAACAATGAAAAATATTTAAATAAAACAAAGATATCCATTATCAGTGTAATTAAGTAGCACTGTTCATAATCAATGCAAAAGACAAGAAAATAAGTTATGCATATCTAATGTAATAAGACATAATTCATCTTCATAAAAGAGATGAATCATAAATTATTAGCAGAAAAGCAACAAAGGTCATTTTGTAGAGTATATGTTTTTCTACTAGTTAATACTGGAGATAAACTTATAAAAACAATGAAAATGAAAGCACATAATGTTGACCAGATACAGGCCATCCAACCAAAATCAATAACTGTCCTAATCACCAATTAAGAAATATGATAAAAACTCTAATTCACGATTGAAGTAACAAATCTAAAAATACTAGGAATAAATTAAACAAGAAACATACCAGACTTATATGAATGAGAAGGTAGTATTAAAGATTACATTTTAATTTTCACTACTTTGTTTAACTGAAATCTGAAGGTCAGTGCTGAGATTAACTTGAAAAGTAAGCAAATAATATAATTGAAAATATGGAGAATAAATAATGGGAAGGGATGGCATATTATACTGAAAGCTACAACTTGATCAACAGGAACTGCAGGATTGGCTGCCACACATTGAGAATTCACCATGTGGCAAGTAGTGCTCACAGTGTGAAATACATATATGTATCTGTCTATCCATCTATCTAAGTATCTAGCTATTCACACAGACATATAACCAATCATCTGACCCTAAAAAAAGCCATGAATATTATCACCATTTTAAGATGAGGAAATGGAACCACAGAGAGGTTGAGTAACACACCTAATGTCACCCAGATAATGCTTTAAAAATCTATAGAATTGAGTGAAGTTGCTCAGCTTTCTCTGTCAAATATCAATTTTCTCAATCAGCATTTTGACTAGAACTATCATCCTAGCATCTGAAGTGCAGCTCTTGAAAGAAATCTTCATGTGCTTTAGTCCTTAATCGTGCAATTGATAAAACTGATACGTTTTTAAGGAAAAATAAAGACCCTGGCATATTTTCAGCAATCAAAGTATCACAATAATGATTGACCAACAAACTGGAACACTAAGTGTCTTGTCTAAAACACTTTATTATTAATGTATTTTCTAATTTTTAAAATGGGAATAACAGTGCAAAATTTGCAGTTACTGCAAGGATTACATGAGAATATGCATGATTTATATATTCTATTTGTTGGATGAATAAATGAAGAATCTTGTCACCCAAACATAACTAATATTGTAATTTTAATACATTCCTTTTTAACTAGCTTGTTAGTTATAATAGTAGAATAATTTAGAAGATACTCTGCTTGTACTTACTATTGTATAATAAACATTTTTACCATGTTTATGTTTCTATTTAACCATGATTTCGAAGGCCACATAATGTTCTGAGAGGTAGGCTAATTTACATAAGCACTCCAAAACTACAAATACTGTTCATTAACTTCATTTGTTTTGTTCTGCTTTTGCACTTATGTATAACATCTCAATAAGTTGTGCATATGGTTTTCTCTATATTTCCAGCTATTTCCATAGAAAATGGAATTCCTGGGAAAACATTACACATTATAAAGAATTTTATTTTAACGTGTATGCCATCTTGGTTTCCCATTTCCAGTAAGAAACTAATTTATCACCAACATACAAGAATACAACTTTCAAAATCTGCAAGTCTGAGTGTTCATTATTTAAAGTTACCTTAAACAATTGTTACTATAGTTAAACTTTAAAACAATGTTCCTAACCACATAATTGTTTCTGATCCGATTTTCCTTTCCAGATTCTTGAGTTAATAAAATTAATCAGCAGAGTCCACATTAGTTTCATGTTAAATACACACCCTCCTTTCTATTTCAATATGTAAGTTTACACATACACTTCCAAAAATGTACAGAGAATAGCTGAGATTTGGGTGGAACACACAGCTTAACTCTTGAGACTTGTGGCAAGAAACCATGTTCAATACAAAGAATTTTTCAGTCCAGGGTGAAGATTCAGGACTAAGGGCTCAAAACGCCTGCCCTAAACCAGCTCTTTCCCATTTTTATAAGAAACAGCTACAGGTTAATGGTTTACTGTCAAATTCTTCACAATAAACCTGAAAGAAATGAATCACATATTTTTGTTTTCATAAGACCTTACTCTGAAAAGTATCATTCGTTTCATAAGCTTTGTTGCCAAAAATTGTAGAGAAAAATTTGCAATATTCTAGACACCAAAGCATGAACTTCACTAAAAAGCTTCAAGGAATGCTTTTTCTGTGTTTTACAGATTTAAGAGAGAGAAGGAATTTATGTAATTCTCATTTGAATTCTTCCCTTGAAAGTCTTTCATTAAAAGAAAAATGCATATGCTTCTTTCTGGAGGGCCTGAATTAACAGCACAAAGGAAGCAGCGTACTTAGCATAAGATAGACACTATCTTTTCTTGCATGGAGTCAAATTCAAGGGCTCAGAAGTTAAATATAGTTCAGTTACTGCCACAAGTGGGATATTGTAAGGTTTTAAACTGCAGGAGGGAGTCATCAAACAACAATACAAGTCTAGTGGCTCAAAATATTCTATTGAATTTACTATCTGCACGTTGAGGACCTGACAAGGTTTTGGCACTTACAGAGATCTGTGCTCTCAAGAACTTTCAATTCAGGTTAGGAAACAAAAGTTAAACCCCACTTAAAACAAAGACTGAGCAAATCAAAGGACTAAAAAGTACGTTTGATTTCATGATTTTGCTTTTCTGTTAGATTTTATTTGATTTTTTAAAAAGAAATTCAGATCTTGAAAACTTAAGGAGATAAAAGGAGAAATCATCAAATAATGGTTTGCCTTGACGTTATTAAACTTTTGTCTTCTCTATTGATTATTTCCAAAGCTAGCTAGATGGCTGAAAGTCAAACGAGTGTGTTGAAGCGTATGAAGCTGAAGCCATTGCACCTATTAATCATCTGAAGGTGACCCTCTATGAAGAAAATGAGGAGAAACACCAAAAAAGGCCACCAATTCAGGAGAGAGCTAAATTGGCTCAGTTTTGGAGTTGCATAAAACCCAAGAGGCATCTCTAATTCCAAACAGCAGACAGTTTAAAAACCAGTGCATGTCCCTGAGTGGGTGATCTGAATGTGAACATACAAAGGAAGAACATCAGACTCTTCCCATTTCTGATGCACAGAAACGGTGACAAATGATTCTTGGGGAGCTATCCTTCCGAAATAAACCTTTACCAAGGAAGGCCAGGTAGAGGGGGGTTCTATCTTGATCTCTCTTTTGCCAGCAAGAAAAAAGAATTCATGCTCTGAAACACAGAAAAAGTCAAAAGCTTCACTATTTCCAAAAGAAACATTCAAGGTCTAAATAGCAGTATGTATCTCAGTAAATCACTCATCTCCTTAACAGAAAAGCAGGTGGTGTAGGGGGGAAAAAAAAAAAAGCCTTTCCTGAAGATACTGCCTTTCTAAAACACTAGATGAACCTTCATCCCTTATATTTGTGTTGTTCTCTCTCCCTTTTGTTTTGGGTAATTACATAAAAGTCAGTATTTTTCCAGAATGGCAATGAAATATAGATCGAGGTGAGAATTATGCACACTTTCATTTCCCACTATACTGGAGCTGCTATTACAGAACTCACCAGTGTGAGATCAGAGCCGCTGAGAAACCAAGAGAAGACCGCCAGCTAATAGCAAACAAAGCAAGCGGGGTGTGGAAAGAGGATTCTCTCCAGAGCAAGAGAGGGGAAGTAGTAGAGATGAACCCAGTTCCCCACCCCCAGGTGGTTCTGTGTGGGCAGTTCCAAAGGAAAAAAAAAAAAAAAACAAGCACCCTCTATGGCTCTATGGGGAAGTAGTCTTGTCTTTCTCTGATTGGGTGTCTCCAAACCACACCATGGGGGAGTGCAGCCTCGGCCCTCCCTGATTGGGTGTCTCTACATGGCACCATCCAGCCCCTGGAACCTGCCTTCCAACTGTCCACATGGGTGTTGCCCCACCCTGGTCTGCTGGTTCCAACATCCCACCTTGCTGGCCTGGGTGCCTCCACACGAGATCAGACCAGGCTGCCCATCAGACAGCCTCAAGTGCATGAGGTAATGTTGCACAGGCAGAATCAGGTAGCATGCTGGAGTTGCTCAGAACAGGGCAAGTTCTTACATGGAAGGCTGCTGCCAAGTGGCACACTGGCCGACACTCATGTCTAAGAAACATCAGGTTTTCTGTGTCCTGTTGTGCAGGGAGCATGATAATATGGCATACAACCCCTGCATTTAGGCGCTTACAGTGTAGTGGTAGTCACGAAATGTGTATATAAAAGTGGAATGAAAATATGTTGGACACTACCAGACATTGTGCTAAGTGCTTTTCTGTTTTAAGCCATTCGGCACCCCTGTTTTTAAGAGGGCCTTGTTATTTTTTCCATTGTCTTCTTAGAGCGATGAGAAGAAAACCCAACGTCCTCACCCCAACCAGTACAATCACAGCACTGCTCACTATTCCCCCTCCTAGTGAGCCTTTCTTCTGTTCTTCTAATAAGTCTTCCTATCTTGAACCATAGGGACCAGCACGTTCAAGCCTGCCCAGAGAGCTCCTCATCGGGTCTTTACAGGTGGATTCGACACACCTGTCTGGTCTCAGGTAAAGTGCCACCTTCCATGACCACCCTATCTAATGTGGACCTTTCTCACAGTCACTTCTTCATCATCTGTTTTAATTTTTAAAATCATTTAACATGATTTTTAAAATCATTTCTAACATGATTTGAACTCAAGTCAACATGGCTCCAAAGCCCATGTTTTACTCCTTATCTTTAAATATCTAATTTGGCGTAGTCACACATGGACACCGAACAGCAGATGAGTAAACACAAAATAAATGGCAGAAGTAACAAGTATTTATAGGAAAATAAGTCCAGACTGGCTCTGTCAGAGACAGCTTTCAAGACGGGGATGAACCGAACAGAGCCTTGGCAAATGGTCGTCTCATGATTGTTGGAGAGAAGTAGCCGGGTAGCGGACAGAGGGGAAGCACACGTCACCTTTGGATGGCAGGGAGCACCTTCTTGTGGAAGATGATGGAAGCTCACTGAGTTTTGAATCATAACACCCACGTTTCAGTATGAACATTGGCACTTATCAGCCAGCTGACTTAGCTAGCATATAACTTCTCTGACTCTCAATTTCCCCATTGGTAAAATTTGCTCTACCTACTTCACAGTGTTAATGTGATTAATGAAAACATTCATACATGTCAGGAATATATATATAACATATTCATAATATAATGCAATACAATGCATATTATATTTATGTATAGTTATATAGTCCTATATAAATGTGTATAAATATATATTTGAAAGCACTTGAGAAATGTATAAAGCTCTCTGAAAATCAAAGACAACGGCAGCATAAAATGAAGAAAGCAAATTAAATAGCAGAAGACTAATGGCAACAATGTAAATAAACAAGTACGTAAGAAACTTTATGATTATGAACTAGTAATTATAAAATCGAGGAGAAAGACTTATAAGGAGACTTACAGGAGCAAAGCAGTCACCCAGATAAGCAAGTCCTGATTTGAAAATGAGGGTCTCAGGTAAAAGGTATGGGAAACAGACTTGTCTGATCACATGGATATACTTGATCCACTCCCCCAAAACCTACCTGTCAAATGTATAAATATCTATTGTTTTGTAGGATAAATAAGACTGAGGTGATTAAAGGGAGCAAAATCAGCAAGCACCGGAAGGGGCTCTGTGAGCTCCCAGAGTGCTCGGAGTGCCCAAGGGCAACTTCGATTCCATTTCCGAGCAGAAGGCCACAGGCCCCAGTGAGAACATCCACCTCCGGCTAGCAGGAGGCCGAGCTGCCGTTGCCGGATAAAAGCCTGTAAGTGGTCTCAGTCTAGTCAAGTCCTGGGGCTCTTTCAGCGCCTGAAAGCATTGTAGGTAAGTGAGTATTAAAGCCAGGCAAAAACAGTGTACAAAGTAACAACAGAAAATGTGTTTAAACTGGCATACTACTTACTACATTTTGCCTGAATGTTTTTATTTATTTTTACCTATTGCTCCTTTATTATACTTCTGAATTTTTGTCTCATAGAATAGTAACACTACTTAAAGTCAATGTACACGGAATAAATCTCAAGAATGGGCTAAAGGCTTTTTAATTTTGGAAGCAGGGGAATAGTAGGAGCCATAAAAGGTCATCCTCCTGGTAACAGAGACAGGACATTGTAGGAATTGTGTTGAGGGAAACCCTACAAATTCGAATAACTGGAGTGAAGGCACAGTAGCGGGCCACTGGGGCCCGGAGAAGAGAAAGCGCTCAGTCATACTGTCTAATGCTGCCCTGAGGTCAAAGCGCAGGTTAGCTACCCTCGGAAGCAGGGAGTAAGAAAAGTGATAAGGCTGGAAAGCACTTGGCTTCGGTGAACTAATAGTTACTGAGAACTTACTCTGCACATATCACCACTCTAGGTGCATTGGGGTGCACAGAAATTACCCGGCCTCATAAACTGCCTCCAGGTCACCTAGAATCCAGTAGAGGGGTTAGTTCTCATACATTAAGTAATAATCCCACAAGGCTGGCTAGACTTAAGTGACTTGAGAGTTACAGATGACAAAGAAGCTCAGCGAAGTGATAAACTAGCAGTTTGTTAACAGTCACTGAGAAAGTCAATGACGGTGACAATCCGGAGGCCGCCTGGATACAAAGTTCTCATTTAAGGAGACGTAGCTCTTACGACAGCTCAGCAGTTAAAAAAAAAATCCGGATGAGAACTAAATTAAAATCACTTCCCTTTATTATATGGTATGTCTCAAGGGACACTACTGTTCAAGAAGGGTCATTTTTACGTAACTAAAATAAGGGCAGACTAAGAATAAGCTCCCTGAAGGCCAGGGCTTGTATGAGAATATAGCCCTGGACCCACACCTTAATCAGCCAGGAATTTCTTTCTCAGTCTGTCTGGAGAACAGACACGCCGGCCCTCCACAAAAATATCTGAGGCTCTGTAATGAGGCAACCCCACCTGGCTCCTACTGTGCTGGAAGCTGACAAGATTATACAGCTGACCTTCTGTCTGAGGATTCAGGCTTGCAATAGGAGTTGTATTTACTGTGAGTTCGCATTAATCAAATCATTTCCCAATCACATTCTACAAAGAAAATGGGTTGTCCCTGAATAAATGATGCCACCCAAGGACCAAATACAAAGAACACTTAACCAGGTATTAAATCTTATAAAACTACGACTTGAAAGAAAACAATTTCCACAGAACATTTCGTTATTTAGTGCAGGCCAAATTCTATTAGAACAAAACCCTACAGCCTGTTTGGAATTTTCGCTGCAAGGAGATTTGATCTATGAGCTGCTGCTCAAGGGTGCTGCCGGGAAACAGTCACTGGAATGAGCGACGCGAAACCTGGACTGCAGCTGGGCTGCCTTATCCCTGTGCGCCCTGCACGCTGACACCCAGTCTCCAAGCCTCAGAGCCTCAGTCTGTCAAATAAGCAAATTAAATGAGTTATCTTTAAAGTGCCCTCTTACTCTTAATACTTCTGACTCTCAAGGGAGTCACATTAGTGCAGACTTCAAAATTCTGGTGTTCTTGAAATTAAATACATTGTAACTTGCTGTATCAAACATATTGTAATACATAAATATTATGATAAAGCTAAAAAATACGAGTATACCAGATTCCAATCCCTGAAAGTCAAATTATTAATGATGTATGTTTGTGAGCTGCTTTCCCTTTTAAATGATCCACTCATCTTTTTTATCAAATAGTCTCTTTTATAATCCTGTGTCTAAGAATCATTCATTAGAGTCACATTAAATAACAACTGGGTACAATGCTTTCATAAACCAGGTTTGGTGGGAAATGAGTTACTGTGAGGTGACAGTGGTTGTTACTATGGTTGTAGTTGTTTGCTCGTCACCAGGAGTTTTTAACCATCGATTGCAAGGTTTTATTCAGTTATTTATAACTGTCTCATCTACTTGTATATGTTATAAAGTTTCACTACAGGCATTTGGCTTAAGAGTTTTGCTAATTTAAGTTACTTACTTCAAAATGCCAGACTATATAATTATCTTTCCCACAAATATATGAAGGAGATCGTCCACATCTCCAGATTTTGTTCTTTTAGTTCCTCAACCCAGTTACCATCAGACCTTCACCACCCACGGCCACCCTGAAACTAGTCACCAAGAGCCACCTAAAATTAATCACTCTGGTCACTTACTTTTTAACCCTACCTATTGCAAAATGTAAACTGCATTACAGAAAACCTTACAAAACAGAAATGCAAAGGCCAAAGATCTATCCCAAGGGAAATACCCATTAAAAACATCACTCAGATGAAGAAAGATAATAGTACTAGCCCTTGGGAGGTCCCTTCAAGCTGCTCCAGGTCATGACCCCTCTGTCCTTTCCACGTTACCATTATCCTAACTTAGAGTCTTCATTCTTCTAGCTCTGTTTTACATTTTTTACCACCAAAGTCAGTATTCCTAAACACTACAGACTTAATTAGGTGTCTTTGTAGTTTATCTGCCTTTTATCACTCAACATTGTGTTTGTGAAATTTGTCCCTTTTTCTTGCATGAATTCCATTGATGATATACCAGCATTGCTTTCCTCATTCTGCCAGGGCCTATGACTTTTTTCGAAGGTGGAACATCTCTGGAGGATGTAACAGTGCTTACCACAGCTTCTCTGAAGTTCCCCTCTCCCCCACCTTTTACAGAAACACTTTCCAGGTTTCCTTTACCTCGCTGATTGTTCTTCTGTGTGTTTTGCTAACTTCTCTGTCTCAACAGTCCCCATAGGAACTATCGGTCTTCATTAGGTTTCTTTATCTCCTCATTGTACACAAGGAGTAGATACTGCTCTTTTTTGCAATCTAAAAAATAAGGTGCCAAGCTAGAAAGATTCTTTTCTTCCCATGGAAAAATAGCAACTCAATTTGCCCCAGAAAAGATAACATCTGTAAGTATTCTATTCCTTCTAGAAGAGTCAATCAAATCACTAACATTGATGCATGACAGAAAAATGGAAGCAAGACATCTGCATTGCTAGATTTTAATTACTGAGTTCTGAAGCTGGCACGAGAAGGAGTTCTGTGACTGCCAGGTTTCTGCAGTGAGCAAATAAATGACAGGTGGTGGTTTTAATCTGGATCAGGTAGGTAGGATGGGGAGCGGGTCCGGCATGAAAAGCTTACACGTTCATTTTTATAAATATTGAGTTGAATTGCCTGGACCCCAACCAGTAAAGACATGAGACTGTTTTAGTCTCTCACTCTGCTAAGGTCTGGGTCAGGAATATGAATTTGGTAGACATGAGTTTATAAACTCATCCATTCATTCATTCATTCATCATTCCACTAACTGTGAGACAAGTGCCATGCTTTTTTCTGGATATAAAGAAGTCAGGATGATGAATGACAGCTAATGCCATGGGCATGAATAAAATCATACAAGGAAAGACAGGAAGCATAAGAAGAAAACAAATGACAGGGCCCGGGATGGAGCCAGATTGAGGACATGTGCCATGGAAGGGCAACCTGAAAGTGTGAAGAAAAAGAGGATGGATTTTTTATGAAGTGAACCAGAGGAGAGTTAGAGCCCAGAACTTAAGAGAGAGGCAAGAACTGGACAGGGTTTGAACTGTCACATTAGGCAAACTTCCCTGCAGGACTCACTCACCATGACCTTGAACAATAGACTATACCATCTCATCTGCGATGATAATATCTGTTTTGAAAAATATAATAGGTATAGAGTACTACCACACAAAAAATCTCCTGGGAAATTTTATCACATATTATTATTACTATATTATAACTTTTATGGCTATTATGCATTATCATTTCCAACAATGTTCTATAATACAGAAACATCAATATAAGGACTTGGAAAGATGGCCCCTGGCTTTAACTCTCAGAGGTCTTCTGACAGAGCCCATTCAGTGGTGGTGGCAGTGAACGGGACCTCCGCCGGTGGGGAAGTGGCTGAGAAGGAAGAAGGAACAGGCAGAAGTACAGACTGTCACGTCTATATCGTTGGCCGTAAATGAAAAGAGAGAGGAGAATAGATGAGGAG
Organism: Phyllostomus discolor; assembly: GCF_004126475.2. NCBI lineage: Eukaryota > Metazoa > Chordata > Mammalia > Chiroptera > Phyllostomidae > Phyllostomus > Phyllostomus discolor. Next base: position 194,737,793 of record NC_040906.2, on the reverse strand, counting down.
CTACTAGCGAATTTTTTTAATGAGTAGAGAACATTTATTATGTTCATATAACAAGGAAATTAGCTCAGTGGAGAAAGATAGTGAGGATACAAGTTAGAGAGAAGAAATAATGAACTATTAGAGAGAAGAAATAATGAACTAGGTCTTGGGAAATTCAGAGGGACTATGGTCAAGAACAAAGGTGAATTTATAACAGTGTCAAAAATATTAAGTGCCTCGGAACAAGTCTAACAAAGATACATAAAATCCACTGAATTATGCTAAAGAAGACCTTAAAAACTGAAAAAATTATTTCACAATATATAGGTATGCTAACATCACTTTACACATCTTTTAAAAACCCCATTTTATAATCTCTACAGGGTGGGGCAAAAGTAGGTTTACAGATGTTCATATGGAAAATAATACAATAATTAATAAATAATAACAAAAATAACCTCATGTACTCAAAACTGTAAACCTACTTTTGTGCCATCCTATATACAATATATGTAAATAATAAAGAGCAATGCATGGCCAGCTGGCAAGTCACAAAAATTAAGTTCAATAGATTGATATGAAATAAACTAACCATAAAATGATGCTGATTTAAATGCAAAATGGAGGTCTAAATAATATTCTGTAGAAATATTTTATTCAGACTGGGTAAATCAGGATGGATTGTCATTTGATAGAAACTGACACATAATCAGGGTTGACCTTTACCAGTGCGTGAATCCAAGCAAGTTCCTCAGGCATTCCAGTGTGAGGAAACCGTAGGAGCACAGGATGAACATTCTAGATATGTTCGAATTTCAAAAGGGAGATTGATAAAGCTGGGCCATTCATTTTATGAAGGGACGTGGAGGACAGAGAGACTGGATAGGCCGTCTGGAGCCCAGTTTTGAGAATACAAAAATGGCTACAGCTTTTATAGAGTAAATGAGTTAAATTGGCTCTAACACAAGACAGTGAAATATCGCACAGTTTTACAAATACATTCTAGAATTACAAATTTTTATAAAATTCTATTGAAGACATTTTCCTTAACCATATTCACTTGGTACTGGAGGTGCTTCCTGTACTAGCAAACACCTGTGCTACAGTTTCACAGATGTATTTTATTATACAGTGTTAAAAGTGTCCTCTACTAAAAATCTTGGAATTATTAAAAATCAGCTAATTTAGAACTTGAATATATAATATAACAATATTTAAAACACAGGTATAGAAATGGCATGTCAGAGAGATGAACAAAAAATAAAATCAGAATTTACTTTGGAAAACCTACGTTAGGCAAAAGTCTCCCTAAAATTTAGCATATTATCCTACATATTGTCTACATTTTAGTTCAAGAACACATTTAAACATAAAATAACAATTTTTGAGTATGTTTTCCATAAACAGAACCACCTTTAACTTAAAGCATTTATTTCCCTAGTTTACTATTGCTAGTTATATAATCTAACATAACAGTCATTCCCTGGCATAGCAGAACATGAAATTTTTTTTAAGTAAGCAACAATCTGTGTAAAAAAGTAAATTCACATAGTGTTTTCAGACCAAATATCATCTGTTTCCTGTGTGAAACCTAAATGCATTTCAGTGGATAACATTAAATGCTAGTTAGCATTCTAACAAATTATCCCTTTTTGAGAATCAAAACTGTCTCATTGCTAAAAATTGTATCATCAAATGTATTGCTCAAGCATGTTTCTATGGTGAAATTCTGAGTCTCTCCTCTTCATGAGAATTAATACGCACCCAACATTATTCCACAGTCAGCTGACAGAAGACCAACGATTGTCTGTCTGGTCATGGGTGATAAGCCAACGACTGAACATGTAAAGGGTCGAGAGGTGAGAGGCAGTATTTTATGCTCGTGATGAAGTTCGTGCCATTCATATTGTAGCTCAAAAGTGGGAAGCTTCTGTTGCAGCATATGGTTTACTGCCTATGTGAAACGTGTGGGAATGTATAGCTACTGGCTCCGTTAAGCAGGCCAGAAGCTGAGAATGAGCCTCCCTCCCTGTGCGACTGATCACAACAGCTTAGGGCTGCTGAAGCCCCTTCTTTCATCTGATCCTCTGAAAGTTAAGTGAGGTCCACTAGCCAGTCTCTAGGACTTTCCCAGCCCTCTGAATCCGTGGAAGAGATAACAATTTAAAAGACAGAGCTGCTGAAAATTCCAGCGAAGTCAGGCAGAATGTGGATAGCTCTAGGCTTTAGGTTGATTAAACAAGTGAGTATTTTTAGCACAGTTAGGTTAAAGTAGCCTTAGCTGGGTTGTTCCTAAATCTGAGTCTCGGGACCAGAATACCATCAGGAGAGAGGAAAAGGGATTCACACTTGGAGCTGTTGGAAATGGAAAGGCCTACCTCTGGAAGAAATGAGTTCACCATCACTACACATACTCAAGGTGAGGCTAGAAAATCATTTTTCAGGGAGGTTGAGAAGCTAGTCAATAGAGATTAACTCTAACCGTAGAGTATAAAATGTCAGTGTAAGCAGCCTTGCCAGAATTCTGTAGTAGAATTGCATCTCATCACTCATCCCACACACTTAATGAGCCCTGCCCTGGGCCAGGCACTGTGCAAGTCCTAGGGAGCACACAAAGATCATTCAGATATTACCCTGCCTGCTGAGGGATAAGACAGGAACATGATAACTACCAGGCAGGTAGTGATAAGTGACATAGAAGAAGTGTGAGGAAAAAATACCAAGAAAGATCCAAGGGGAAAGAGAGATGACCTCCAAGTCTGCAGAGCAAAGATGAGCCCTAATGAAGAGCTTATAGAAGAAGCATCACCCTGAAGAAAGGCAGGGCGTGAGAGAGGAAATAAATGACTTCAAAGACACTTCCATTACTGAGATTCCAAGTGCTTCCCTAAGTGGCTGAGGATACCATGCCAGTGAGCACAGATATGTCATTTCCCCTGCCTTAAAGTGCTAATTTGACAGATTTATTTGACCCATTAAGCTAACCAGGCTGGACCTGCTACCTGAGAAGTTAGACCAAACAGGCCTAATGGGTTCATATTGCATGTGGAATCGGAAGCACATCATGGTTTCTTTGGGTGTCCCACAAACTGATGGTACCACATGCAATTTTAATGACAAGACCACAGTCTAAAAAGATATATGATTACATAAGACTTTTACTCCGTGAACACTGGTTTGAAATTTTGGTTTCAATGATGAACACGCATGCAATATAGTGCTGAGCTTACGTGCATTTTTTTATTGCCTTGATCAGGCAGACCATTTAGTTGGAGAATGTACTGCTATCTGAACATCAGCATTCAGTTCATGTTGATTACCCATGAAACTTCACTTTTGGCTCCTTGGAGGAATTGTCCAGTAGCGGCTCATACGACATGTCAGCCTTTTTCGGTATTACCAAAGCCCTGAGCCCCTTTTTAAATTAGTGCAGGATTCTTAGCACGTCTTCTAAAATTTGAGAGTTCAGTCATGCATCTAGTAGATCTTCAACAACATAGCTCAATGAAACTTTATAAGTGATTATCATTTAAAGTCAGTCTCCAAATGTTTGCTATGCTTGAGTACCTGCCAATGAAAATAATTTTTTACATGTTTAGCATGATACCATTAACAATAACATCATTAATTATGCTTACTTAAGTATCTTGTTTAAAATGCAGACCTCCTGGTGGTACCAAACTTATGAAATTATTAATACAGTATAGAAAATATAACAGAATGTCCTATAGCTAGCTGTCATGCAAAGATTGTATTATGATTGAATCCAGGAACTTATGACATAGAAATACTAATAATATACAAGTATGAAAAAATCAGAATTGTAAGGCCTCAGGCCTATTTTCATGTAATAACTGCCAGAAAAGGGTATGCTCCTCACTAGCACTGTTAGCTGTTTTTTACCTGGTGGGAGCAGGTTCCCCATGTCAGGCAAAGGACCATGACCACAGATTCACTATTCCCAGCACTCACACCTTAATAGTTTGGATACTTCTGTTGATCGGCACCTAGCATTCATTGTGTTTAACACTGACTTAATGAGGTTTACAGTTGATCTTTTCTGTTAATGACTTCTTCGTCTCTAGTTGCAGCTCTATGTATCTGTATCAAATTATGGCACGTGACCAATCAGTATCAAAAAAGTTGAGGGTTCTTTCACTTTGTTTTTTTATAAAACACTGTCAGCAGAGACAAACCTTTGAATTTCAGACCCCTAAATAAAATTCTGCAAAATTTGCCCTGGCTGGTGTGGCTCAGTGGATTGAATGCCAGCCTGCAAACCAAAGGGTTGCAGGTTCGATTCCCAGTCAGGGCACGTGCCTGGGTTGTGGGCCAGACCCCTGGTAGGGGGTGCACGACAGGCAACCTCACACTGGTGTTTCTCTCCTTCCCTTCGTTCCTCCCTTCCCTTCTCTCTAAAAACAAAATAAAGACAATCATTAAAAATAAAGATAAAAAATCAAATTCTGCAAAATTTTCCTTTTAGGAGGTTTACTATGGTGTGAACACTGAGATCTAGTTTTCTCATTCATTTCTCTGTTATTCAAGTGAGAAAAATCAGCATAGAAATGAGTGGATATTATCCTAAGCCTAACAGAGAGAGAAAAACCCTGAGATGCATTAATATATAATGCATTGCTCCTGAGGAGTTTGGACTGTGCTCCCTGCAAGTCCTTTATTAGGTACCTTAGCAGATTTATGTGTGCTTGGAAAAGAAGCTGGAGAAAGCTGAATATTTCAGCAAAGTGAAATGGAACTACTTGAAATTTTTAGGGAAATACGGGAAGGTGGACATGGGAAACAAAGGTGGAAAAAAGCGGGGGACTCATAGAAGGATGTAAAACAATCTCTGGGATGAGGAATGATGTCTCAGAGTGTAAGCTGTTTCTCTCCATGGACAGAAGGAAAAATCAATTTGGTGAAATTGGTGAGAGCCTCACTCACCGGGCAATGTTTCCAGTGGGAGCCACTTTGGCTCAGACGTTGGAAGGAGGATTACTCTCTTCCTTTGCTTCCTCTCGGTTCTGCTTCTTCAGATGCGTGAGACTTTAGGCTCCCAGTTTCCTGGCAGTCAGCCCCCTCGGGGGTGCGTCACAGCATCTCACTTGTGACAACATCGATAAATTCAATCTGCATGTGTCCTCAATCCGCGCACACGCCTGAACAAAGCCAATACTCCACACCTTTGTGGCTTTGTTTGTGTGGACTCTCAAGCAGATCCACGGAGGGAAAGGAGACTGCACCATGAATCTAACCCCTAAAATTAATACAGGACCAAAACTATGTGACATTAAGACAACCAAATGGTTCCTTCAGACAATAATCACCAGAATGTGAGGTCATGAGGGCCCAGTAGAGGTGAAGAGGGTTGGGAAGTGGAAAGGTGAATCACGGGCCTTGGGATTATATCAAAGAAAAACTCCTAGCCTGGGCGACCCATGACACACGGACTGAACGGGGGCGGGGACAGCTTGGAGTCTCAACAGCACAGAGATGCCACCACGTTTGCGTCCCTCCAGCCTGATTTTGTGTGAGTTCGCAAAGCTCCTCCACCCACGCAGAGCACTACTTAAAGTGTTTGAGCTCTCTAAATTAAGCGTGGTTCTCCTTTAATTCTACTAAAATTCCAGGCACAGATTAGTTCACAGTTCTTCACTACAACCCCAGTTGGTCCTGCGAGCTCCAGATCTATTGCACGTTTCGAAGCTGTCCCTTCACCATGCTAGCTACTGACTGAACCATCATTCAAAAATGTAAATGTTGAAACCGTTTCCCTGCTTAAAACTGTAGATGAGTCCTTATAGGATAAATTCCAAAGTTATTAGAATGAAAAAAATGTACTTCAAAACCTAGGTCCAGCGTGACTACCCACCCTCACCTCCAGCCACCTTCTCCAGTATTCTCACCACACTGGACTCCTCCCTGCTCCTCGAACACACCCTGCCATTGTATAGCTCTCCTTCTTACTGATGCTGTTCCTCTGTCTAAAATGCCTTTCCCGCTACTAAAAAGCTACTCATCTGTTCAAGTTCAGCTACTATATATCCCACTCCTGTCTTCCAACCCAAATCCCAGTCAGAGCTAAGAAGCTCATCAGTTAGGAGAAGCCTGTCACACAAGTACACTATGATAGAGACGGGAGGGCACTTCCCTGCCTCCCACGCTTTCCGTTTCCGTTTCCGTAGTGGAGAGGGAGCTCCACCTCTCAGGAGGGCATCTCTGCCCCTCGCCTATACTTTCCCAAAGGCTGAAAGACTTTTCTCACCCTGACAGTGGAGAGAAGGAACAGAGACAAAGAATGCAGTCCCTTCCTCTGTTCCAGAATGCAGACTTTTCAGGGCACCCATGTTTTCTTCTCACCTACTAGCACCTTTACCAGGGAGGTTCTGTCTTTGCAAGGCCTGGAGTTAGGAGGAGATAACTTCAGTTCACAGGTTGGGAGAGTGTATGAGAGAGACAGAGTGTGGCTATAGGTCAAGCACCATTCTCTAAAAAGCAGACATTTTTTCTGTCATCTGTTTGAACTCCTGTATATACGTTTTCTCCCCAAACTCAGAAAATGAAGAGAAATGTTATGGATTTACTCTCTCTAGCCCTAACTCAGCAATCCATGGGCTAGGGATACAGAGTGACAAACGCTGGGCGGCAATGTGTACGATGCATGGAAAGACGGGGAAGGGGGTTTGAAAGCTTTGAAGGCTTAGGAGCCCTAAGCCACCTGGGTTTTGATCCCAGTGGTTTTCTGTGACTTTTATTATCACCGCATGGCTGTATTTAAATTGTTGAGGGAATGTGGGGCTTAGTAATCATGGTCCATGTGGTTCTCTGTGGCTAAATTTGACCTGACTTATCCAGGCACAGCTAAGGTTTAAAGCAGGCCAGTGGGCCAGGAATTACATTACAGGTAAGAGAGTCTCTTCCGTTCCAAAAAAAAGGTTATCCTTAAAGTAGGCAGAGCTCTAGTGTGCAGGATTTTTAGGCATCTGTGGGTAGTTCGAACTTAGTTTGTTTTATTGTTTGTCAGTCAGGTGGGCTGGCTGGTCCCTGCAGTGCAAAAGCAGCTAATCTACAGGCCACAGAGTTCCAAAGGAGTTCTCTCACCAGGCCCAGGCAAATAGCACTCAACGAGCTGCCCCAGATTGCATTTGTGTACGTTGTTTTGAAATGCAAGATTGAAAAAGAAAATTATGGAAAAAATTGATCTATGGGCTTCATGTAGTCTTTGCACAGGTTTTTAAGTCATCCTCCAAACCCAAGGCCTCAGAGAGGCTCTAATTTGCTGTTGAAATGACCAGGAACCTGGCTTTGCACTTCTGCGGTTTACTAAGGCTTCACACACACATGGATTGTGGGGGATGCGGATACTCCTAACGAAAACTGAACAGAACCAGGGTTTCACGAAATGAAGAAAACCAAACCGTAAATGAAATGGCTGCAAACTCAGAGACTAAGAGCCAACTTGAAGCGCCTGGAACATATTGTTAGGAATCGTGTTTACCGAGGAAGCCCGGGGGGGGGGGGGGGGGGCCGCATGGGCTTCCGGCACTTCGGTTCGTGTTGGAACAGGAGACACAACGGGAGAGGGGAAGAGATGGTGTTGGACACAGGGAGGAGATGGGTTTTCTTTAGACACAATGTTGAGTTCTTAGAGTATAGACTACAAAGTTATTAAAGAAAAAAAATAAAGTCTCAAAGGCCAGCTAGAAAGGTATGAAATAAGAAAGCAAACCTGGGTCTGACTGCTCATAAAGGGGATATGGGAAGAACAAGAGGTGTCTTTGAGTGTGCTAGATTAGAACACATAAAAACCTAATGACATCTGACAGAACTAGAGAGGCAGCATCTCAGAGAGCAACATGGGAGGCTTTCTCAGAAGGAGCTGTGACTCCGAAAACTATTGAGATATAGACCCTTTAAAACTGCCTGTAGAGCCCAGGGGGAAAGCTAGTGGGGAATCACCCTCAAAGATGTGATCACTCTCAAGCGGATTACAGGAAATTGGGCAGATGAGTTTGAAAGAAACGCGGCTATTATAAGAGGAAAGCAGATACTGCTTATGTCCTGAAGGCACATGCCCAGAAATGTATGGAATTTGGATGACTGACAGCGGCCAACAGAAGAAGCACTGCAGTAAAGGGAAGGTAGGGAGGACAATGATAACTTATACAGAAATTCAAACAGAGGGCAGAGGCATAATATGTTATAAGCACAAATATCTGGACCTAAAGACAGATAAAAAGTAAAGAAGATATTCACGTCTACAAAACATTTTATGAATACAAAATAATTCAAAGACTTTGCCAATGAGTGCACTATATGAAAAAAAAAATAATCAAACAACACAGAGATCTCCGGATACAAGAAGATGAAGAAAGAGTGGTAATCAGCAATCTTTGACCCATGTCTACGTCTTTAACCAGAGTTCTAAATAAAGACTCTTTCAATACAAATCTAAAAAAATAAAATTAAATATTAATTTTATATTAAACAAAATATTTAATATTATATTAAACAAAAAAAGCACAGAGGAATTAAGAGTCATCATTTCAACAGAAATACAGAATACATAATCTTTGTATGTCCAGACAACATGTACAAAATTCAAATATATAAATGGACACACAAAAAAAATCTTAACCAAAGCTTTAATGTTTTAAAATTTAAGTTTTTTAATTTATGATTAAAATTTTAATCATAAAACAATCATGTTAGATAAAAATGTTTTATTTGCTTAGAAATTAAAAATCATAATTATAGATTACATTTATATAAAAACAAAAATTTAAAAATGGAAAAATAAACTTTGGCCAAAAAACCTAAGGAACACAGCAAAAGCTACATAAATAAAAAGTATAAATTGCATGTTTTCATGGGGAAAAAAGAGAACGATATTTATTTAGAAATTAGACAAAAACTAAACCAAAAGGTACAAAAATAATTAGTTAAGCTACAGCTGAAATTAATGGAAGAACACAGTAGCAGAATTAAAAAATGTTTGCTTCAAAAAAGACTAGTTAAGTAAATAAGTCTATTATAAGCACAATTAAGGGAAAATCATAACAAACAAAATAGTCAGAAAGTGTGAAAAGAGAAAGGAAACACACCAGGGACACAGGAGCAATTAAAACCGTATAAGTGGACACCGCATGAAAAGCTCCCCAGCAACAACTTTGAAACTCAGAGGAAGCTTCCCAAATCTTCCACAGCCTGCAATGGTTTAACTCAGCACTTCTCAAACACTAATGGATGCATGCATCACCTGGGATCTTGTTAAAATGCAGTTACAACACTGACAGTTATAGTCCACTGACAATATAACAATGTAGTTATATTCAACTGACACTGCTACCCTTTCCAAAAGTAAATGTTTGACAATTTTCAATGTCTTTTTTGGTAATTAGTTTACTCTAGTTCTTTTATGTTTTGGGAAGTTAATTTGGCAATTTGATATTTTGCTAGTACAACTGGCTACGCACCATGAAGAAAATAAATCTGAACCTTAATTACTCCAGGTATGAAAAGAAATTTCAGCTAGAATAAAGGCCTATAAGTACAAACATCTTGGGGGGATGGGGAAGAAACAGAAGACCTCATTAAGCAAGGCTGAAGCTGGAAACTCAGCAATTATTAATGAAAACAAAAATGTCTGTTTTAGCAAAACTTTTCATTTTTACCATGAAAATCCACTAAGAAAAAAATCAACAAAAAAAAACAGATTAGGGTAAAAAGAAAAGCCTGCAACATACAGGACTGAGGTTAATATCTATAATATACAAAGAGCTATTACAAAATGAACAGAAGACAAAAACAAAACAAAACAAAAAAAGCTAGAGGGACAAATTGGCAAAGAATATGAGAAATTCACAGAAGAGCTAACCCCTGTGATGAGGAAACATGAAGTTATATTCAAACTCACTGCAAGGCAATGCAATGTAAATTAAAGTAAAAATTAAAATCTCTTTATACCTAGGTGACTGGAAAGAATTATAAACTTGGTTAGGGCCCGTTACTAGTAAAGGTTACAGGAAAAGATAGATATACTATCACACACTACTGGTAAAATGTGACTTCTTAGAGCTTCTTGAAAAAGCAACCTGGCATCAGTTATTAAAATTAAAAAAACATAAACAGCAATCACACTCCTAAAAAATCTATTCTATAAAAAAAGCAATCAATATATAAGGATATGTGAACAAAAATATTCATTTCAGCACTGTTTTCAGTGGCAAAAGAAATAAATAAAACCTAAGGGAAGAAAAGTTGTATTCATTTTCTGTGCTATATAACAAACTATGACAAGTGTTGTGACTTGAAAGAACACACATATTTATTGTTTCACAGTTTCTGTGGATCAGAGCTGGAGGCACAGCTTAACCAGGTCCTCCGCTCAGGGTTTTGTGAAGTTGCAACTGAGGCTGCACTCTCATGTGGGGGTTTGACTGGGGAAAACCGTCAGCTTCCTGTCTCATTCAACTTGCTGGCTGAGGTCTCCAGTTCCCTGCCAGTTCTTGGCTAGACACTGCCCTCAACTCTGAAAGGCCACCAGTAATACATCCCCAGTTCCTTACCAGATGGGCTTTTGCAACATGGTCACTTATTCATCCAGCCGAGAAAGAGAGTCTGCAGAGTGAATCTCTGAGCAAGAGAATCTTATATAACGTAAGATAACGGTGGGGGTGACATTCCACCACCGTTGCTGTATTCTGTTGGCTAGACACAAGTCCCAGGTCCTCTACGCTTTCAACTGGGGTAAGGTGGAGTTACACAAAGGTATGAACAGAAAAAAATGGCCATTATGGGTGGCCACCTAAACGTCTGTACCTCCAGAAAGAAAAGTGATACTTTGATTACTAGCTCTCTGATCCCTGTATAATCATTCCTGGGTTGGAAGGAGAAGAGGGGTATGACATGCAGCTTCCTTTCAAACCTGGTATGTGTCACCTATTACAGCAGTACAATATACAGCATTCGCACACTCCGGTGCGATCCCAGTGGCTGGCACAGCCTCCGATTTCTGTACCCTCAGAATGTAGACTGTGGAAGTGTAACAGGGTGCAGCCAAGAGGGGAGCCCCAAATAGGGATTTGTAATAGGGTCTGGAAGAGCTTGGAGATAATTGTCTCCACACCACAGGGTCACACCTGCCCAGAATGCGGGCAGCTGTGGCCAATTGTGAGAGGAGCCGGAAATGGGGCTGCGGAGGAAGATTAGAGCTGGGATTTAAACGGAGGCACAGCAGCCATTAGGCATGTCTCTTTTGGGGACCATGCGTCTGTTTAGGACAACATGACTTTGGTGTCTTGATTGGGACCATGAGGCTTGGGTGAGAGTCAGGTTTTGGAAGTGCTCCCTTTTGCCACATGGAAGGTGCTGGGAGGACTGTGTGCATTTGTGGGGAATTTTAGTTTGTGTTATTTCAAATGCATAATAAATTCCTTTCCTTTTCACTGATCTCTGGTATTGAGAGATGTCTTTCCTCTGGCAGCAGACATAACGAACCTGGGGGGTTCCTTTTGGGTAATAGTATATTGCCTCAGCTGCCCTTGGCCCCCTCTTTTGTACTGTAACAGAAGCACAAAGTTATTACTTTGTTGATTTTTGTGGAATAAACTCACCAATTCCATGATGAATTTTCAGCATTTACAGCAAAGCATCATTCTCACTTTTAAAAGTACATAACAAAAGAAATTATCTGAGAAAACTCAGATCCTAATTCCTCAGAGCAACAAAATGCATAATACTTCGATCAATGACAATAAAATAAAATGCTAACAAACACCACAGGGACCTGGCTAGTGTGGCTCAGTCAACTGAACACCCACCAGCAAGCCAAAGGGTTGTGGGTTCAATTCCCAGTCAGGGCACATGCCTGGGTTGCAGGCTGGTCCCAGTTCAGGGCATGTGAGAGGGAACTGATCAATATTTCTCTCCCTCTCTTCTCTTCCCTTCCCCTCACTCTGAAAATAAATAAATAAAATCTTTAAAAAAAAACACCACAGGGTATTGAAATCAACATGCACGTGAAAAGAACACTGGTTCACACATGTCTATAGCCAGTCAAGTACCAAAGCTTTTCTCCTTTATGAAATGTAGAAAATGCCACTTTCCTTTATGTCTTTTTACCTAAATATCTAAATTGAAAAGCACTAAGAAGACATTAAAATAAAATTTTAAATCTTGTAATTTATATTTGACAAAGGCTCTAGTGACTTTAAGTACCTGGTAAGAAATATCAGTCAACTAAAAGAGCCTTATGCGTGATCTAAAAATAGCCAAGGCAAACAGTAATCTGACAGATTTAGAATTAGTGAAAAAAGAATAGTCTATGCCATTTTAAATTCCTTTTTCTGAAAGCTGTTCAGGTTCTTTGTCCATTTTTCTTTGAAAATGTAATGTTTCTCTTATCGGTTAGTGTCATGTCTTTATTTGGTAGTGATAGTAGCCATTTGGCATCTCTTTGCGATTGTTCTTTCAGCTTCTCACTTGTCTTTTAATTTTATTTATAATGTGCTTAAACATATGCTATTGTTTTCATTGTTATATAGTTATATCAATCAGCCTTTTCCAACATTAGCTCTTCTATTGCTTCAATGTTTCAAAAATCACCTCTGTCCAGATATTAAGTAAACATGCACTTGAATTTCCTTCCAGGTTTTTATAGTTACAAGAAATTGCAAGCATTCCTTAGAGACATAAGGAAGGATATGACTAAATGGAGAAGCTTAACATGCCTCTAATGCGGAAAGTATTATAAAGTACTAACACTATTACAAAGGTGTTGGTTCTTTCCAAAGTACAGTTTTACGTATTTCTTCTCAACATCCTAAAGATTTGTGGGCTCACATAGAAGAAATAAGCAGGAAAGAATTGACAAAATAATTATTTTTAAATAAGATATCAAAACAATCTAAAATTGCAATAGTTGAGATAGAGGACAGTAATATTAATAAGAATAGATTAATGATGATTGATAGATGGTAGATTAGAGAGATGATGATAGATGATAGATAGATAGATAGATAGATAGATAGATAGATAGATGATAGGTGATAGATAGATAGATAGTTAGATGATAGATAGATAGATGATAGAGAAGGAGGGCATGGGTGAATGCACAGATCTATGCTAGCTCTACAATAGAATAGATGGCCCAGAAACAGACTCTAAGGGAAAGGAAGGATTTGATCACTCAGTAAGTACATCTGTGTCATCTCTACATACCACGAGGTACACTAGGTGCTGGGAAGAGAACACAGTCAAGGTCCTGCCCTTGTAGAGTCTGTGGTCTAGTGGGGGAGACAGTCCTATAAAATAAGTAACTACACTCATGCTAAAGGAGATGCGTGGGACACTAGGGGAGTATTTTAAAGGACAAATTAACCGATGTTCAGGAGTCTGAAGAAGCTACTGTGAGACAGTGACTTACGAGCACAGATCTGATCCAGCAGCTAGGGGAAGAGTCGTCCTGGCATAGAGAAGGGCAGGAGATCAGAGAGAAGTTCCCTGTGGCTGGAACTTCAAGAACAATGGAAATGTGACGAGACACGTCTCCACAGAAGTGGGCAGGAGCCTGATCACACAAACTCTCTGTGATATGCTGGATTTTGAATTTTATCTAAGAGCAGTGGGAAGCTACTGAAGAATTTTAAACAGGCAATGACTTGAGCATATTTTCCTTTTTGAATGGATCAGAAGGAGAGTGGATGCCGGAGACTCTTTGGAAAGCGATGGAGCAATTTGGGTGAGAGACAATTGAGGTTTGAAGGGTTGAAAGTGAGAACGAAGAAAGTGGAACTATTTGAGGAATATTCAGAGGTGGATTTGCTAGAACTTGGTGACTCAGTGGGAGTGTAAGAGAGTAGAGAAAGAATAGAATCAAAGAAAATTATGTAATCAATGGTGTTTAGGAAAATAGACTAGCTGGAGGGGGGGGGGGGTTATAGATACAGTATTACATTGGATCATTGCTTAAAAGGAGACATCAAAAGAACCTCCAGATGGGAAAAGGAGTTCAATGTTGGAAAAGATGAAAGCACAGAAATACCCAAAGGAATCAAGGACCTCTGGATTGTGCTCCAATCTGTCTGTATACCTACCTGCTCCAGTATACCCGTTTTCCAGTCCCAAAGTAGCATGTGCAGAGCACCCATCCACCCAGTACTAACCCCCTCACCTGTGCCTGCACTTTAATTCACACTCATCTTTTCAGAAGGGCCACCCTTGACATTGCATGTCTAGCTACTAAAATCCTACTGGTCCTTCAAAATGCAACTGAAATGCCACCTCCTCCACAAAACCTTTTCTGGCTCTCCAATGGAAGTAAGTTATATTTACTGCCACAGCATTTTACTTAAACACTTTGCACAGTAATTCTTACATTCTATTGTTCCATGGATAGCCACATATAATTATATGTCTTTCCGAAAGACTCATAATCACTTCAAACACATCACACCTCCATGGCTACAACCACGTCATGCTCCCCGGAGTCCCTGCAACACTTAGCACAGACCACTTAATACTTAATACTTAATTTTATCTGTGAGCTTGATACTAATTTAACAAATTAGTTTCATTTTAAATAAGTGTTTCTAGGTAAAGTCAGGCATTTTTTTATCTGACTCGCCAAAATTTCCCATTTTTCTAAATCTTATCTTTCTGCAAACTACGGGCTGCCTCAGGCCACATTCAATTCACTTCATATTAACTTGACCTTAAGAGAAATGAACACTTGTTCAACTCTTAGCACTATTTATCCTCAAACTTCTGTGAGCCTGTATGTGCTTTCTTTTATTTTTTCAGATGTAAAGAGGTAGGCCATGGGCTATCATTAATTCAGTAATGCATTGCTAGTATTTTTCAATAAATAACATCCTGCAGATCTTTAACAAGACCCAGACCTCTCTACTAGCTTTAGTTTGTATTTCTTAACTCTTCTCTCTCTCTCTCTCTCTCTCTCATTCTTTTTAGGTTTTTAACTTTTCATTTTGGAGTAATTTCAGATTTCCCAAATGTTACTATTACATCACAACTGCTTTATCATTTTCCTGCCCTCACCTCCAGACATTTGTGAGCATGTTGCAGACCCATGTCCCTTTATGTCAAGGTACTTGAGCAACTGCATGTGTTTTAGACGACGCTTTGCTGACACAGACGTTGCTGGAGCTGGCCTCGGGTCGTCTGTTCTCATGGGGCGCTCCTGCATCGAGCTTCACGAACAACAGCAAAGTCACTGGGGTGCTGCTACTCTCTCAGCCATCCCTCCATCCATCCCTCTTGTGCACTTGGGAAACACTGAGCTGCTCCCACTCTGTTGAGGGTGACGGGAAATCTGGGGAGAATGTATAAGGCAGTTCCTTACTATGTTTGAGCTCACAGATAAAAGTGCGCTGTCCCCACTCTCACTGAGGTACAGGGAACTGTGAAATGGTCTCGGCGCAGTAGGTCCAGACACTCCGTGGCCATTTCTGCTCTATTGCTTCCAAGCCACGGTTGGAAACACAAAGAGAGTCTTGCTGCCTGCACCGCCCCATTCCTCCCACCCCCTGCGCCCAACCCCCATCCTTATGAACCTCACCAAGGCCTAGATCCTCTCTGTTCTCAGATCCCCCAAAACCATCTGAGAGCCACAAGTTTGAGGGGAGCGGGAGATGGTAAGGGGCCCTACTCAGAAATCCTCAATAACTAACCTTTGTTTACCTTGTAGCATTCTCCTTTCTGCCTCGATGTAAAAAGCCTTTTCTAGTTTCAGGAGAGAAAAACTGGCTTTCCTTAGACCACACATAGTTCTGCATCACGTGTCCCCTCAGGACCTGAGCATTGGAACCGCAAAAGGTCAGATCTGATTTCTTTGTTTTCACTTTTGGTTTAATGTTTTCTTCCTTGGAGCAGTGAAGCAGAAGCTTGTACACTCAGCAGAAGAGAGTAATTAGTTAATATTTCAAAGTGTTATCGCACCACCCATACCATAGCATACATAAAATTCTCTTATTAGCAAAACATATACAGTCATTAGTAAATTTAATCTCTGCATAGACGTCAACGTCAGCTTCTTATATATACCAACCAAGCAAAATCTCCACCCCCAGGGGATGCTACAACTGTCTCTGACAAGTAGTTTCTTGAAGACGCTGTGGCTCTTTGAGCCACCGAAATCACATGTACCTAGTGGATTGGTGGCAGTCGTCCAGTGCCATGTGCACTTTACAATGATGCGTTGTGGTGAACCTGTGATGAAGAATTCCGCAAGTCTCTGCAGTCTTATTTTCAATGAAGAGAATGAGGACGAAGTACAGAGTGATACCCGGGCATCCGTTTAAACCCGGAACCAGTCCTTATCCTATCCATAGCTTAGATGTGATGGGTGTGCACCAAAAGTAATAAAATAGAAAATCACAGCTGATAGAGCCAGTGTAACTCGGCTTTAAAAGAGAATGTCAGCCTGCTTTTGGTTTTTGATAACCAGTGATTTACCAATGCTGTACATCTCCACAATTGAGAACTCGTGGTTCTTTTATGGATTGCACCGGAAGAAAAGGACGTTTCAATGTTTCTGCCCTCAGGAAGGATGCTGTGTTTCCAGTACAGGAGGGTGGGGGACACTGGACAGACTCCCTGCCTGTGCTGAAGTTTTCTCTCATAGAGATAAAAGATATTATTTATCTTTTTAAACAGTTAGAACAAGATAATAAGTTTTTAAGAATGAGGGTGTTTCTTATAAAGTCTCAACAGCTTAAAAACATCAACAATAGCAACAAAAAACCATGAAGCTATTCTCCAAGGACACGGTCCAATAAGGAAGATTAACTTTGAGTCTTTAAGGAAGTTGCCTCCTTTTTTCCTTTCCCCCTTTCTTATCTCCTGTGTTACCCATAGGCGGCCTTCCCAGGCCACCTGTCAGCTCAAAGTTGCACAAAGCTCATATCTAAGACACTGAATGGGTATTGCTATTAAACAAAAAATTGCCTCTGAAACTGCCTGCTACTCAACCTGATTTCCAGCGCACAGGCTTCCCAAGTTCTTTTGTGCAACACGGATGATGATGGCTATGGTACCCGTCATGCAAAAGGCTCCAGGGAACAACAAAACGTTACATTTGAAATACTCAAGTGCCCCAACCACTTTGATTTTCTAATTTCTGAATGAAATTTTAGCTTTAAACACTGTATAAAATATTCTATGAATTATAAAATAATTTTGCCCCGAGGTTCATACAACTATATTAAACCTAGGGATAACAAAAATCTTCCTTTACCTCTCTATCCATAATTTGTGCCAATGAAATGGTGATCAATACATTGGCTTCATTTTCTTTAATTCTCTGTGCCAGCATTTTAGAGCTATCAGTGACTCTCTGAAGACACTGGCTAAACCAACACATGCCAGTCCTAGTTAGCACTTGTGCTGAACGGTCGGAATCTTTTTTTTTTTTAAACTGTGTGTATTTCCACAGCTGCTATGTCAAATGAGTTCTTCATCTGGAGGTCTTTCGGGCTGCCATTAGAAACAGCACATGGAGAAGCCAGCTCAGAGATGGCACAGGAGAAGAGTTTAGCAACAACAACCCTGTCTTTCATCTCCCATCCTGGCAGCAGATTGCCACCTGAATGACAATGAGGACCCTTTAGATGCGAGGTGGCACTGAACCCCAGGGAACATTTCCAGCCTGTGTAAAGTTTTCGCTGACAATGCCTCCTCCTCTCCTGATACAGAACAAAAAAAGGAAATCATTTCCCTAATAATGTTCCTTTGCCTATATTTTGGTGAGTGTGTCAGCTAAACTAGCATCTGCTTTGTCAAAGGAATAAAAGCAAAACTCAGTGCCTCATTTTAATATGAGCACCTTTGTCAGGCTCTCTGCACCCTTTCCCCCCATCCCCAGCTTAGTGCCTGCTGGGTCCCCAGCTCTTCTCCAGCCGCCAGTCTGGCAGGCTCCCGCGAGCGACACAGCGAGCACTGAGTCTCTCTGCCGTGTTCTGAACCCTTACTTAAGCTCTTCTGACAAAGTGAAGCAGAAAACCAGCTCTGTGTCCAGACTGGTGAAGGGTATGTGAAAGCATTCAGTAAACACTAGTGGATATAAAACATGAGGCAGATAATTTAGAAATAATTTCTGAAGTGGAGGGATTCCTCTGGATTTCCTAAAAATTTAAGTGAAGTAAGATTTGGACCCTTCACTGTGTAGATATGAAATTAATTTTCTAATTTTTGTAAACAGTGGATAATTGGCAATTATTTCTGTTCCTCTGAGATGCAGCGGGTATCTACTGATAGCTCTGATGCTCAATCCAGACAGTGCCCGTTCCCCTGCACCGCTCTGCTTCTTAAGTTTGCCTGTGTGTTTGGGGAAATGCCTGTCTCCTCGGGGCTGGGTTGGGGTAACAGTGCTGGAGGAGACGGGGAAGGAGAGGCAGGGAGGAAGAGAAGGATGAGAGCAGCTTCTGGATCAAGGCAGAAGCTAACTGAAACCCACGTGGGTACAAGCAAAATATCCTGCCACCCTCTCCCAGCCCCCGTACCTGTGAATGCCGCTATCCATGGGTACATAGCATAAAATTAAAAAATAAAATAAAATAAAGAAAATGTGGAAGGAAGAGATGTACTGTGTGCCTGTCTATGCATGCGTCAGCAACGTCGGTATGGAAAATTCACATTTCTACCTCAATCACAACGCTCAGCAGTCTTTTAGCGTAGTGACTAGAAAATTGGACTCCAAATATGTTTCTTTTAAATATGTGTCACTCCTTCCATACTGTGGTTTAAATCACAAAGCTAATAACGAATTGAACGGAAAATGAGAAAGGTAAATGAATGATTTTTTTATTAGCATGCTAAAAGAACAGCAGTTGACGAGCATGACCAACTCAGGACAAGACTGATAATGCATTCATAGCAAAGATACCTTTTTGAAGTCTGCAGTAAAGCCCAATAGCCCATGTGAGGACTTCCTTAGAAAGGTTTGGAAAACTGCTGAGTGTCGCACAGCCACGACACTCCTTAGTATGTTCTCGATAAGCCTGGAGATGTACTTGCTTCAATTTATCACCAAAATTTAGTGACCGTAACATTTTGTAAGAAACCGTTAGATACCTTTCAGTCATAATCTTTAAAATGAGAGTTTGTGGAACTGTGGGTGTCATTGGCAGACTCAAAGAAAAGATTTGCTGTCTGAACCAGTCCCCGAGCCTTGGGGAACCCCTTCCCACCCCTGCCTCCCTAGAAAGAATACGCTGCTATCAGCCTCTCTCCTTCTCTGCCTCGACATTCCCTCATTACGCACACCTTGTTCAAGGTCATTCTGACTGAGAGGATTAAAAAAATCAGAATCTGCCTCTCCTATGAAGAAGGGAAAGGAGAAATGGCCCGCTGGACACCATCCTCACAGTGGTGTAGGCGGGGCTATACCTGTGTGAAGGCCCCCGGGCAGATGACACAGTGGGGGCTAAAATGCCCAGTCCAGAGCTTTGCTGGTCCATAAGAGGTGCCTCCTCCTGATCGGCACCGGTACGATCCGGCAGGAGGCAGCCCTTCTGTCACATGTATCCCATGAGCCGCAGACTTTTATGCACAGCTAACTAACCAATATCTCCACTCCAATGTTGAAAAGTTACCTCAAACATTATGCAACCTACACTGAGCTTCTACACTGACCTCCACACTCTGTCCCTCCAGTTGCTTATGCCTAAATCCCCGGAGTTACCCTTGAGTCTTCCTTCTCATACCCACGTGCAAACTATGAGGAAATCCTTGGGCTATTTCTTTCGAACTCACCCAGAACCCAGCAACCTTCCACCACTTCCACTGCCACCACCCTGCCCCAAGCCACCGTCTATTTCACCTGGAATATCACAACATGTTTCTGGTCAGATTTCACACGATCCTTAATCATGATGACTTTTACACATTTCAATTCATAGATTATATTAACCATCAACTTTTCAACACTAAATGTATCCATATCCGTATTCACTTCATGTATGCGCAGCCGGAGACATACCTTATTGATTGATTGGTTCCTTTTGCAATCCACTCATGTTTCTTTTTTTCTCAAAATTTAATTCTAGAATTTCACCATTCCGGGTGCAAATATATAAGGTTTTGTTCAGTTATAGCTATTTTTCCAATGCCTTTCCATATGGTAGTTAATATTCTTATGGCAAATTAAAAGTATTATTTATAATACCTGTAAAAACTTTCAGTTGCTTTTTTCCTACCACTGTCAGTTTTACTGGCAACAAACTACAGTGACTCTTGGATTTCCTTTTAGCTCACATTTGATAGCTAATAGCTCCTTTTATAATACCTTACTGCATTTTTATTCTGCTTTACAGTTTTCAAAGTGTACTCATATATGTTGTGTCCTTTGATCCTGTGATATAAATCAGCCGAATACTGGCCCCTAAATATAAATGAAAAGTGAAGTTTAACGACTTGGACACTCACACAGCTAATAAGTAGTGGTGTCTTTTGACCCTTATCCAACCTCCACTTTTTATTATTCCGTGCCTTATTCAAAAATGCAAACCTTTCCTTTATGAAATGTTCTCTTCTAAACCTTTATAATATTCCAACCCACTGTGAAAATGTTTTCACTTCTTAAGCTTCAGTGCCAGACATCCCGCTCTAGCCACCAAGGTCGGCAAATTGGCAAAGCACTTGGCACGCTCATCAATTAGTTAACCTCTGCTACAGATCCATCAATTTCTTCCCAGTTTCTCCAATCACAGTAACAAATATCCTCAGTCCTCGAAAGCATACCCTGGGACTTGTAAATATACTTATTACATAGTATATCATTGCATTTACTCTATAACTATTTAACTAGCCTAGAAAAATAATAATCTCAAAGATGACGGAGGAGGAGGTGGGAGATCTAGAGGAGTATTAGGGAAGGGAGCAAGCATCTGGACATGCATATTCAGGTGGCCACTGGGACCCTTGTGCACATCTTCACTGTGCAATGTCCCCAGACAGCAGTTTGGTTGGCAGTAGGTACTCCTCATTCATCTGTGTAACCTAGGTACTGGGCGTATGACCCAGCATATCGTAAACACTTAATCACTGCTCACTGTGAATGTGTCAGGTGCCTGAATCAATGCTGCTTTTAATGCCTCAACAGTCATTGTCTCTTGCTTAGAATTAATTTTCTTTCACCCACACAATATCTTCTTCCTCTCTTTAGGATAAATGAGTAATCCCCATATATTTCAACATGGATTCTTGTTGGAATAGGATATGTACCTGGTAACTATATATGCCATTTGACCTCAGTATTAGTACTAATTCATTTTTTAGAACAAAAAA
Organism: Phyllostomus discolor; assembly: GCF_004126475.2. Classification (NCBI taxonomy): domain Eukaryota; kingdom Metazoa; phylum Chordata; class Mammalia; order Chiroptera; family Phyllostomidae; genus Phyllostomus; species Phyllostomus discolor. The sequence goes on along the minus strand of NC_040906.2, from coordinate 194,716,511 downwards.
AAAACCAATTTAGGTTATGTTTCAATTAATTACTTTGCTTTTTTGATGTGGACCCTTGCTAAAAATTTTTGAAAGTTAAAACAAATATTATCCATTGGTTTTTCCTTTTTTATTTCAATCACTTGGTCTTTTGTGAGCATATAGTGCGGTCCTGGCACTGTGCAGGATATTACAAAGTAATGCACAAAAGAAAGGACGAATATCGCAACAGAGCTGAGCACATTCTAGCCTGATATTTTACAGAAAATACCAGGCAACATTGCATTTCAGACTCCTGCATAGGAACGGCTGTAAAGGGAGGCTGGGGGTGAGGAAACAAAATAAAAGTATCTCCTGATGAACAGCAGGGCTCAGGATACTACACTCTTGTTCGGTGTTAACATGCAAAGTGCGCAGATTACCAACCAGGAGCCGTGCCGCAGCTCCCTTGGGTAAACATATCAGAATCACATTCTATGTTTATCAAAAGTTGGAATGGTTTTGAAAAGGTTGAGAAAGATTGGTTCAACTTATGTCATTATTTCCTCTCCATGAAAAACTAGTGTCACGGATGCTGCATTGTGCTGCCAAGATCCTGTCTTTAGCAATGACAGATTTATTCCTCAGCTACTGAGATGGCTCACAGCTGTCAACCTTTTTCCAGAATTGCCTCTATTGAAAGAGTTTCCTCACCCAAGGTCATGGAACTTCAAGGGCAGCATGCAACCAATAACAGCTCGGAGCCACAGAGGTCCAGGCCCTCACCCTAACTGAATCCCATTGATGGGTACAATATCACAGCCGCAGAGCCTTCTGTCCAGTTGACCAAGGCTTTGTTGTGGCTGCTCCACCTCCCCCTACCCAGTCCTGTTTCCTCCCTTCACTTTCCCCCACAGGGGTGGATTCCAGAAGAATTCGTAATGAACTTTCTGCAGGTAATCAGAGTCTGCTTCCTAGGAATCCAACATGTGACAACTAAAAAGAAATCGATCTTAGTAATCCTTTATTCCTCTTTAAAAAATGGTGCTAGCTTTTCCCAAAAAGTCTTACTTTTTTAGTCCAAATGATTTTCAGATAAATATGATTAAAATAAAATAAAACTCTGACCTGCCAAAGCAAACAAAGGTTTTGAACAATAGGAAGTATAAAGGGATGTGGCATCCTTAGTTCTGTGTAACATGAGGTCCATTTCTAGCTTAGATTTCTATTAGGGATTTTTTTCTGCCAAAAAATACACACAGTGTCATCCCATCCTTCTTCCAGGGAGAAGAATGCGGAGGGGGCAGTGGGGAGGCAGTTGGTAATGGTCCAGGGCAGCTCCACAGCACTATACTGGACAGAAGAACCGAGAGGGAATTTACCTAACAGAAAGTATGTTAGAAGAAGTAATGTCCTTTAAAATAATAAAGACTCTGTATTTAATGCGACCTTTGAATAATAATCACATGGACAGAGTCCAAGAATTTCCTGTCAATGTAATAATAACCTTCAGGCAAAGAAGCCAATCAGGGTAAGGCAAGAGCGGCATTAACAAAAACACAGACTTGCACATTTGGAAGAGAAACCCTGATAGACCAAAAGCAGGTGATTCTCCAGGCCCATAAAACTAAATACTTCAATAGTTACAGTGAATTGGAACTAGAAATTTATGTCAAATCCTGCTTTACAGTACTTATAATTGCTGCATATACTTACGCTTCAGTTAAGGTATATAATTCTCATTACATGGTGTAGGTTTGGGCATTTCCCACTACTATTTAAATTATAAGATCTCAAGCCAGGAGGTCCTTCCTGAGAATCATTTTGAGAGAGATTTGGACCAACTCTATCCATGAATGACTAGTAACGTCAGGATTCTGCTGCCAAGAATTTTCGGATGGATATCAAACCAGGTTTAAGGCTGGTTATGCTACCTCTTATTGTTCTATCTAAAAGTTGTTTAAACATAGAGTCTACTAATCTAGCTGGTGTAACAGCAAACACGCTGCTGCTTTACAAATCTCATATTCACTGAGGAACTCTCCCTTTTCTGTGGGTGCCGAACCAAGAATCAGGCACCAAAACCACAAGGGAGACAGAGACGGCGTGATTCCAAAGAAAACACAAAGACTTTGGACGCTGCCAGGCAAGATTAAAATCCTGCCATTTCTACTTACAAGTTAAGTGACCTTCACTGTTTCTATTAACCTCTTTGAATCTCATTTTCCCCTTTATAAATCTTATATAACATACCACACGATTTTTCTAAATATTAAATCAAATCATGTGCATTGAGTACTCAAAATGTGCCTATTCTCTTCCTACTGTATTCTCTCTCTTAAATCTTTTATGCTTTAAACTTTATGAGAGGGTTTTTTTTTTGGTATTGTTAATGGGTGTAAAGATTGGTCCTGGTGACTACTATGAAATAAACTCATTAGAGAAAATAATAATAATTTTAAGAGCACTGGGGGAAAATTGGAAAAGTATTTTGAGGAACTTCTCCTCAAGAGTAGCCACGAGGTCTTATTGATCTTGGTTTTCCAAGGCCAAACTCAGAAACTGGCACATAGCACAAGACATTTTTACTAAGTTTGGGGTTTGAGTATTATGACAGAACATATAGGATGAAGATGGGCTTTTGAGATGATGGGTCAAATCCCATCGCCCCTATTTTATTGCCCCATGAACTTGGGCAAGCTAGTTAAAGTCTCTAATCTTCAATATCCTCATCCTCAGTAGAGTTGCTACAAAGACTGAATGAGCTAACCTATTTAAGCACCTTGAATGGCATTGAGCACAGTCAACAATGGTGGTAGGGAAGATAGTGGCAGTAATGATGATGGTGATACCAAAAAAAAAAAAAAAAAAGCACATGAAACCTGGATGCAGATTGCTTCACTGGCCTCCCAAGTTTCCACAACTATGATAAGACATTGTTAAAAATCTTGCATCATATGAAAGTGTTGGGTCCACATTTTAAATTAACATGGAATCATAGCTGTTATTTAAACACAACTAAGGGTAGAAAGAAATTTGACTCGTGGACTTTATTAAAAGAATTCAATGGGTGGGATACTGACCATCACCAGGAAGCCCCCCAAACTGTAAATTGGCATCCAGGGAATCTAAATAATGTGTTAACAATTAAAAATGGAATAGGAGACACTTTAACATTAGATTCTTATCTGCATATTTAAGAAAACACTCTCCTATTCTTATTATTCAAAGCAAAGTAGAATCAATCATACAATATTTTTAATGTTTATCATGTAAAAGTTACTTTAGAAAATGTGGTAGACAGTAGAAGAGGGTGTGGGGGGGGGTAGAGGGTGATGGAAGGAGATTTAACTTGGGTGGTGAACACACAATGCAATATACAAATGATGTATTAGAAAATTGTACACTTGAAAACTATATGATTTTGTTAACCAATATCACCCCAATAAATTCAATAAAAAAGCAACTCAGTATTAATGTTATGTAACGTGAGTACTACCAGATTCAGAATCTTCAGTCTGGTAGAGGTACAATAAAATGCCCAGCTATAACTACTAAATTAAGCTATGGTAAATGCCCTGACAGTTGGATAGGATCAAGGGTTCTCAAGTATAAGAAGTGATAATATTTACCAGGAAAGTTATTTAAAAAAAAATACAGTTTGTGACTCCACTTTTGGATACCCTCCTTCAAGAGGTCAACAAAAATGTAGGAGAATCTCTACATTTTAAAATTTCACATGATTCTGGTGTGTGGAGCCCACTGATATAGAAAGATCATAAATTTAAGTGTTCAAAAACTTTTAGAAATTTAAAAGCTTTATAAGAAACACATAGGTCAAGAAGCAGAGGTATTCACACAGCCAACATAAAACAAAATTTTTATATTAAAATTTTAAAACAAAATGTGGCCTACATTTTCAAAGTACAATTTTTAAAAATGTAATTATCAATTAATATTTAAGAATTGTTTGATTAAGTAGATTAAATAAGTAACTTTAAATAAGGAAGTGCTATTGGGTAAAAATTGTATTTTATTCAAGTAAGTAATTATAATCACAAAATCGAATTAGAATCTCAAGATATTCAAACCAATTATTTGCCTTTACTACTCTACATTTTAAACTCACATGTTCATGATGCAGATCATCCTCTTTAGGAATGCTTTCAGCTGGGTGGGCTGCATCATGTGCTCACTACAATTGTATTTTTTTAAAGATTTATTTATTTATTTATTTTTAGATAGGGGAAGGGAGAGAGAAGGAGGGAGAAAGAAACATCAATGTGCGGTTGCTGGGGGCCGTGGCCTGCAACCCAGGCATGTGCCCTGACTGGGAATCGAACCTGAGATGCTTTGGTTCGCAGCCTGTGCTCAATCCACTGAGCTACACCACCCAGGGCTACAGTTGTATTTTTCAAACAAATAATCCATTTTATAGGTTAGCCGTGGCCTAAATGTTAACTCTAAATGGACATTCCTCACTATTTGTCACATTCCTGGGTCTTTTCTCACTAATCTTACAAACAAATCATAATCTCTGCCTCAGGAGGAAGAGGTGAAAACAGAGAAGACGGGATGCAGTGATACCATTCATCACAATCTAAAAAAGCTATTTGGAGATTCATGGGTGTTTAAATCACATATTCCATGAATCCTTTCAATTGCTGTCAGTAATCACGAGTGGTGGTGCAGGGAAGCTACGAACCACCTTTTAAACACGAACAGCTTCACTCCTTCTCCCCTTCACACCCTGGAGCAGCATGACCACCGCTGAGTAAAATCAAACCACTGAAATGACAGATAAAATCAGATCATTTCCCTACTATTAAAATTTTAAAAGTCATGTTTCATTTCCATTTTATTATGTAATTATGTATAAACATACAAGGTTTGCTCAACTGTTTTAAACAGCCCTTTAAAATTTATTTGCAGAGTTACCTATAGGATTCCCTTTCCAAATCTTTTATCTTTAGAAGCTTTTTGTTTTGGGGAGAGGGGGTTGTTTTGTTTGTTTGTCTGTTTGTTTTTAAAGAATTTAACAGGAATTCTATTTAATAAAGAAAATCAAAAGTTAGTACTTACTTTATGCTTTGTTTTTATAAAAAGAACTTATAGTACATTGGTTAATTATATCCTATTTTGAAACCATATAAATAGTTTAAGATGATTTGAAATAAGTTACTAGGAATTGTTTGATGGCTTATTTATTTAACTCTGTCCTACTTGGATAATAGCTATTCTATTAACTTCTTTCCCATTCAAATAAATTTTAAACATTCCAAAAAGACATTTATATATTTTGTAACTGACTATCTAATTTATTTTTTAAAAGATTTTATTTGTTTATTTTTTAGAGAGAGGAGAAAAGAAGGAGAAAGAGAGGAAAAGAAACATCGATGTGTGGTTGCCTCTTACACATCCCCCATTGGCGACCTGGCCCACAACCCAGGCATGTGCCGTGACTGGGAACCAAACCAGCAATCTTTCGGTTCACAGCCTGCACTCAATCCACTGAGCTACACCAGCCAGGCTGACTGTCTAATTTATAGTCTAAGCATTACCAAGATAAAAATTAAATGTATCTATAACATCTTTATAATAATAGTGGCTGAAATATGTCTGAAATGAAACATAAATTTAATTTATACACTGCCCACTTCCATAGATTAAAGCATGTATCATACAGAATACATATTTAAGCAATAAACAGAAAAATAACCAAATTTCTTACTCATGTTACACTCTGTAAGGACTTCATTCTCTTTGCTGATGAGCAAATTTGATTATCTCACTAACATGAGATCAATTAACAAATCAAATTACTCTTTCAGTGAAATTCATTAATGCCAGAGTCAGGGGAATCGTGGCAGAAATTTACTCATTCACTACTCCAGGTCTCTCCCAATCTCCAGTGACATGGATTACTAAGGATTAGAGTATTCGTAATCAAACATGAAAAACAAAAATAAAATTACATCCAAACTATAGCTCACAGAAATCAAATGTTAATTGAGTGTCAATATTTTCATTATAAATTTGGAGAACTGAGAGTCATACAACCATACCTGACAGGACAAGGTCTCAAAGAATGATTGTCCCTTAAATGTTCTACATTGGTAGGACTCAGAGAATTGGACATATTTACTGTTATCTCTCCCTCCTTTTCTATTATTATACATAACCCTTTCTTTACTAAGTGATTTTAGACATCTCATTAAAAGTCTTTACCAGCAATAGGCATCTCACAGCCTTATAATAATTCATTCCATCTCAGAATTCTAATTGGTCTCCCCACCCCTGCTATGAATGAGAGAAACCTGATGCCCTGCAACTGCCATCCATATTTCCTATTCTTGACCTCTGCTTGACCTCTAAAACCACATAGAACAAGACTGTAATATCTCTCACAGAGCAGTAGCTCTGATAACGAGGATAACTATTCTTCCTGCTTTTCCTTTATGAGTCCAAAAACATTTCCCTACAAGCAATGGCAACCTGTTACTTCCACTGGCCCAACATTCCTTCTGCCTTCTCCTGGCTGGATGACTCCCTTCTTAACTTTAGGAGTCCCATTCCATGTGGATCAGGAATGGTAGACTCCACCTCTTCTCTTGCCAGCCCCAGCAGCAAGAGTCAATAAGTTCCCTTTTTTTGCTACATAATTTATGCAGAGTATCTCACTTCTACTGAATGGCTAGTGGAACAAACTCTACAACAGTGTCTGCATGCCAAGCACTATCTCATTTAATTGTCAGTTAATTACCCTTACAAGTAAGATGAGTATAATCTACTATATAGATATAGAAATGGAAGCACAGGAGGTTAAAGACTCTGCTCAATCAGTGGCAGAGTCGGGATTTGCACCAAAGGCAACTGGCTTTTGAACTGTGCTTTTCACGGCTGTGCACAGCTGCCTCGGCACTCCGCCCACCAGAGCGCCACTCCATCTGAATGCAGTTCATACACAGCCTGAGTCCATACCAGCACCATTACATTCTCCTCCAAAATCAGCTCTGAAAATTAGTTTATTATTGTAAAGAAAGTGTTGAACATATTTTTACAGGGTTCACCTTGAGAATGTTCTTTTCTGCATTTAAAGTAGTTATTTCAAGATCAAGGAAGAGTCCAAAACTAAAAGGTTTTTTTCCCCAGATGACATGAGCTTAAAGAGAGATTTAGCAACTGAACAGATATTATATACCAAGAATCAGAAAAAGCATCGCGTTTTAGTAAAAAAAAAATTCAAATGCATTTGGACACAATGTCATGTGTTTGAATATTTTTTGAAAGTGGAGAAAGAATGGAAAGAACATTGGTACAGAATTACAGTTTAGTGTTAAACCTTATATCATTTAATGTTTTATCAATCAAAGACCTTTAAATAAGATCAAAGTAACATATAAAAGCAGACTTCATAAATTTAAATGAAAACCATATAACAACTATCATTCAATTTGACACTATGGGAACAATATATAGTTACAATTTTCATGTTACTTAATTATAATTATTACAATTAGTTCTAATATTAACTATTTTAGTATATAATTACAATATTTTAAATTTTTTAAAGATTGTATTTATTTTTAGAGAAAGGGGAAGGGAAGGAGAAAGAGAGGGAGAGAAACATCAATGTGTGGTTGCATCTTGCATGCCCCCTCCTGGGGACCTGGCCCACAACCCAGGTATGTGCCCTGACTGGGAATCAAACCCTTAACCTGTTGCTTCGCAGGCCCGCGCTCAGTCCACTGAGCCATACCAGCCAAGGCTATAATCATAACTTTAATTACACCTTCATTACTGACAAACATAAACACATGCATGGGCACACACATGCATATCATTCTGGGCACTATGAAGAGACTTCTGAGAAAGGTTTGCCAATTCTTAACTAATTGCAGATTACACATTTTGAGAATTATCCACTTCAAATTTTGTATTTTGTTTTTTTTTTCTTTTGGGTTATTACCTATCATTCTAATCTAGGCAATTGGTATGTTCTCAAAGAATGCAGGCTAATTTGCATACAATTTCAGGTGAAGTTGTAATTATTTAAATATGAAACAGGGAAAATTTGCAGTGCATATGAATTCAAAGTAATGCATAAACTGTTTTAGGATTGCTTTATATTTCTGTGACAGGGCATCTGCTAACTGGCATAAGAAATAGGTTGACTCTACTTGAGTATGCAATGTATTTAAATATCATTAACTCTATCCTATTAACACACGATTTGCAATGAATCCAGTGTGGTATGTTTGACTGTTCTTGACCTCAGTTTGCAATGTAAGAGGTCTAATAAGGATCTATAATGTTGATACATGACATATATAAAGTTTAACAGTTTATAAGTGGCTGTTGTGCTGAAATAAAAGCTTAAAATATAGCTTTGAAAAAATCATCTGTCTTCATTGTGTATATGAAACTAAAAAGGCAAAGTATTATGAAGTAGAAAACAAAACAAACAAAATTCAGTGATTTTTTTTCTAAGTAGAAACTAAGAACAGAGGTTATATAGATGAGAAAATAAAGGTAAAAGAAAATACCCTTTCCAAATGTCCATTAAAATATCCAAGAAAATGTCCAAATGGAGAAAAAATTCTTAATACGTTTGGAAACCAATTAACACAAAGAAATTGGTCTTCTAGAATCCAATCAACATTTCTACAAACTCCTATCGATGGAACTGGATCAGAAAACAGCCTAAGCAGCAATCTGAAGTCTGTTCATTCATTTCACAGAATTTTCCCCTCCATTTGAATTCCAATAATTCATTTCATAACTAGGAGAAGAAATTAGCATTTGTTGGATGCCTGCTCCGCCGATGCTTCGAGCTGGAGGTTGGGCAGGTGCCCTGCCAGCAGCCTGCCCTCCAATTGCGGGTCCGCACCTGGAAGTCACCAACAGAGAGGCAGACAGTGGCAGTTCTAACGGAACCATTGGTTGCCTTGCTCTCAGACCTGGCCAGACTTTGCTGCACTCCAAGACAGGCAGTGGGGAAAGCAGTCAGCACAGCTCCGTGAAATAAAATTTGTAGCACAGAAAGAAAAAGAACAACTCTCCACAGTCATGGCAGAGGGCAGGCAGTCTCAGAAACAGGTGTTTTTTTTTTTCTTTTTGCAAAAATGTAAGATAATTTTAGAAAATGTTTACTTGATGTTTTTAAAAAGTGAAATGCCCACCAAAACCAATGAAACTCGACTATCAAATTATACCATACACAAAATTAAGCTCAAGATAGATAAAAGAGTTAAATATAAGATACAAAACCATAAAAGTCCTTGGAGAACATAGGCAGGAAAATTTCAGATATTTCACACAGCAATATTTTCACCATAATGTCCCCAAGAGCAAAGGATGCAAGGAAAGAATAAACAAATTAAACTACATCAAATTAACATGCTTCTGCATGGCTAAAGAAAACATAGGCAAAATGAAAAGGGGACCAACCATATGGGAAAATGTATTTGCCAAAGATACTTTGGACAAGGATTTGATCTCCAAAATATATAAAGAACTCACACAATTTCCACACCAAGAAGACAAACAATCCGATTGAAAATTTGGCAAAGGACCTGAGCAGACACTTCTCCAAGGAGGACATACAGAGGGCCCAGAGACATATGGAAGGACATTCAGCATCACTAGCCATCAGAGGGATGCAAACTAAAACCACAATGAGTTACCACTTCACACTGGTCAGAATGGCCATCATAAACAAATCAACAAACAACAAGTGCTGTGGCAGGGTTGTGGGAAAAAGGAATCCTAGTGCACTGTCAGTGGGAATGCAGACTGGTGCAGCCACTGTGGGAAACAGTATGGAATTTCCTCAGAAAACTAAAAATGGAATTGCCTTTTGACCCAGAAATTCCACTGGGGCAATTGTATGCCCTAAGAATCCTGAAATTCCAATTCAAAAGAACCTGTGCACCCCAATGTTCACAGCAGCATTATTTACAATAGCCAAATGCTGGAAACAGCCTAAGTGCTCATCAGTAAATGAGGGTATTACAAAACTGTAGTACATTTAGTATGCAGCAGGAAGAAAGAAAGAGCTCCAACCGTTAGCTACAGCATGGTGGAAATGGAGAGCATTATGCTAAGTGAAATAAGCCAAGTGGTGAAAGACAAATACCATATGATCTCACCTATTAGTGAATCCTAATCAACAAAACAAACATGCAATCAAAATATAACCAGAGACATGGAAATAAAGAACAAATTGACAATAACCAGAGGAGCGAGGGAAAGGATAATGAGGTAAAGAAAGGGAGGGTCAAGTCAAGGAACATGTATAAAGGACCCAAGGACAAAGGCAATGGGGTAGAGCAAATTGAATGTGGGATTTGGGGGGTGGGTAGGGCAGGGGAGAGTAATGGGGGGGAATGGGGACAACTAATCTAACAACAGTAAGAAAAGAAAGAAAATATTTACTTGATGTTTAAAATGAAGACTTTATAGTCATGGAGATGTAAAGTACAGCATAGAGAATATAGTCAGTAATGTTATAATAATGATATGTGGTGCCAGGTGGGTCCTAGAATTATCAGGGGTTCACTTCACAAATTATATAACTGTCTAACCACTATGCTGTACACTTGACTAATATAAAATAATATTAAATATCAACGCTAGTTGAAAAGTAATTTGTAAATGAAATATAAAAATAAAAATGGGTATTTTACAAGGACATAATTTCTTAAATAAGAAAAGACTGAGGTAAGAGAATGGGCCAGGATAGGAACAGATTGTAACCAAATAAAAAACAGAGAAACAGATTTAAAAAATCACATTGGATGGAAAAATGCAAAACAGGCAAAATGTATAACTAAATTGGTGATACAGTGGACAAACCAAAATATAGAACAAAAGTAAATCAAGATAGTTGAAAAAATAAAACACAAAAGTTAAAAGATAAATGCAGAACGAGACATAGAATAGCCATCGCTGCCCACAGGGAATCAAATGGGGCAGTAGAAATGGTCACGACTGAAGGGCAAAAACCACAGTTATCGGGAGACTCAGAAGCTGAGAGGATTTACAAGGTTATGCACAAGGCGGCGGGGAGGTTGCGGGAGAATTGACAAGGTAGGCACACACTGCTAAGTTTTAGTGTTAGCTCAAAGATAAAGAATGCTACAAACATGCAGGCTAGAAAAAAAACGCACCTTCAAAAGAATTCAAATTGGGGTTTCCATTTCTCCTGTAACGTTATCTACCAAAGGACAATGAAGCCACAAGTTCAGAGGCCTGGGGGACTCTTTGACGTGTGACATCTCAGAAACTATATACCAAAATGTATTTTCTGCAAAAAAAAAGTTGCTTATTGATGTACACTATGAAATGAAGAAAGGACCACATTAAAAAGAAATGGATGATTGCACATGAGTGAAGTAAGCTTCGCAATATTTTAAAGATATAACAAGTTACTTAGACAAAGATTGAAACTGGAGAGTATAATTTTTGTAATCAAGGAAAAGGTCAAATGAAAAAATTAATCTTGAAAGTCTAGTGATATATTTACTTTATTCTTTTTATAATAACCATGTAGAGTTATTATAGAGTACACAATAAATATATATCATACTCACTGCATAAATATTATATAAACAGTACGTAGAAATATAAAAATAAGTAGTCAAGAATAAAATAATACTTAGACCTCTTTCTATGTTTACTAATGAAACACGAGGCCTTTCGAAGGATAGCACTTCTTAGCCCAGCGACACTCATCAGCGCACGTGCTGTGATGGGCTGGTGCTGCTCTTGCCGCCTCAGGAGATCCATCGGACCTGCCTCTTCCCAACTCCACGCTCAGCTCTGTGATTCATGGCATAAAACCATTAGCTTGAAATCAAACATGGTGGGAGTATTGACACCGTAAGATCTATAAATGCTACAAATCAGGGTTTTTCATGGGTTTTCTGGAGAGCAGCATGCTATTAAATGTATTTGAGCAAAAACAAATACAAAACAGACCAGAAACAATCCTAAATGTTTAAATAGGGGGGAGATTTCAGCACAAACAGTTTTGAATATCATGCCATCATGTTCTATCACAGGTATCGAGACTAGGTAGAAACTTAGAAAACTGTTTATTGTGTAAGATTAAGTAAAAAGAGGATGACAATGTGTTCTTTAAAAACTTGTGTATATAAAATTACTATCACCCAAGGTCCTCAGTTCTAACACTAATGTGGGAAAAACGGACGAAGCCTGGGGGGCGGGGAACAGGAAACAGAGCTTAAACATATAACTCTTTTTAAAGAATAAACCCAGAGGATTATTTTTAAGGTCCTGCAAGCAACAGACAAAATCTTTTTTCTCTAAGATCCCAGGTTTGGTTCCACCTTTTCAGAGACACAAAGTAGTTACATTGTAGAGATGGTTCCAATGGAAGAAAGCAGGACTTGTACGGGAGAACTGGGAGGCCAATTCCAAACCCCAAAGAATCAGAGCAGCAGCGCACACTATCCAACCTGCTGCTGTATTCCATTCGTGCTTCCATTTCTCATGTTGGAACGAGGTGAGTGATTGATTAGCATGTTATCTCGCTGACACACAGCACTTTATGTTTTGCAAAGCACTTTTACATCTAATGCTTTCCTGTGATCCTCACACCTCTATAGGATGGGGATTTTTTTTTTAAACAGCAACTTTATAGAGGTGAGGAAATGGAAATTCAGAAAGGTATGCAATCTTCAAGGTGCCCCAGCTAGTTATCGGCAAAGTCAGAGGTGCTTCAGTGTGAAGACGAAGCTGTTCCACGATACTGGAGGTGGTTCCCAATTCACCACAGAAGACGCTGCATGGATGCATTGATTGTATTCAAGGCCCCTAAAGTTCCAGATTGAAAAGTGGTTACAAAGGCATCATAGGATTTTTATTTCTTGCTCCAAGGAATTGTGTAACAGAATAAAAAAAAAAAAAACCTATGTGATAGAATAAAAAAAAAGGTCACTCATGTCACTGTCTATCTTCCCTTATAATGAACTGTAATTTGGTCACGACAAATAGGAGAGTATTTCCTAGGCTTCCACAAGCAAGTCTTGCTTCACTAGGCGAGACAGACACGTAAATGTGACAAGGACACTGGGTTTTCAAAAACTGCATCTGTTCGCAGTTCTTCTGGTGAGGGCTTATTAATATGTTTACTACCGCAGGAGAAAGCCAAGTTCTGGAACTCTGTTAATAATGATTTGCTTAAATCAAGAGACAAGTTAACAGAATTTTCTCTGGTCAGTTTCAACAAATGTTCATAAACAACTCTCAGAGAGATTAATAGTAGTAAGATTTCAAATATTTGGGGAAATCACATAAGTCACAATGAAAATAAGAACGGTAATGAATGTGAAGATCAGTTATTGCTCCTTATAAAATCGTAGAGATTGGGAAACTTGAAAAGACACTCAATTCCGCACCATTTGGCCCAAATCCCTGGTTTTAAAAATGACAGTGACTTGCCCAAGGCCCCACATTTGGTTCCTGCTTTATTAGAACCCAGGGTGCCCAGGCCTAGGGGTGGGGCTTTTCCCACTACACCTGATTGTCCAAAAAGACTCACAAACTGGCAGCCAGGGCACACTAGGGCTTGGTTTGATCCATGTGATGTTTTAGAAAATGAACTGGTTGCCAACATTTAAAGATAGGAACATTTCACACAGAATTTTCAATCTCTAGCTTTTCTTGAGATACGCGATCTGGCACCAGCAGGCCCACGCCCTCCCACAGCTGCCAGCTCCTGAGCTGGGTGTGGTGTGGCTCCTGCTCTCTGCTACCTCAGGCTCCCACATGGTTAGCCTCGCCCTCTTAGCCTCACCTGCCCGCCTGTCCCCTGTTTGTGGTCCCTGATGCCTTGCAAGATGGTTTTAGGAAACAAAATTAAAAATTACTTGATTTTACAGAAAGCTACTACTACATTCCCAACCTACCAACTTGTCCATTATGTCACAAAGACGAGAAATAGGAGCTCTCATCTAATGGTGATTACACACACAAAAGCCAGTTTGGGGAGACAATGCCCTGCTATAACCCGCCCCCTTATCAGCAGGGCATATGGACCAAGGCCCACAGTGGGTGCCTGAAACCACAGAGAGTGGTTTCATATTATGTTTTTTTCCTATACTCTACATACCTCTGATAAAGCTTAATTTGTAAATTAAACACAGTAAGAGATGACCAATAATAATGAAAATAGGACAATTATAAGTCTCGTGAATATGGTCTCTCTCAGGATATCTCATCATGCTGCACTCACCCTTCTTGGAGATTACGTGATAAGATGACACAGGTGAATGACGTACATGTGGTAACGTAGCCTTGCACTACCGTTGATGCTGTGACAATAGGTCAGAAGGAGGAGCATCTGCCTCAGTTGATCCTGGATCACAGAGCCATGACTTTGGAATACTAACATCACTATTTTTGCACCGTGGAGCCATGGTTAAGTAAAATAAGGCTTGCTTGAACACAAGGACTACCATCCACAACGGTAGTTCTGATAACCTAGCTGGTTACCATGTGACTAATGGATGAGCAACGAGGGTAGGTCGTGTGTGGAGATGCTGGACAAAGGGATGATTCACATCTCGGACAGAGACGGAGCAAGACAACAGAAGACATCATCGTGTTACTCAGATCGGTGTGCAATTCAAACTTATAAATTATTTATTTCTGAAATTTGCATTGGGTATTTTGGACTATGGTTGGCCACAGGTAACTGAAATTGCAGAGAGCAAAACTGTGGATAAAAGGGGGACAACTATAAGTACAACAGCCTCTTCGTTTAGAAGCATTCTTTGAATAGCTTTGAGTGAGGCTAAATTCATGTAAACAGTGAATATGTTAATAACCAATTAATCACTAAGAAGGTTTTTGTCACCGATCAGTCTATTTCCCTGAAAATAAATTTAGTAATTGACTAAATTCAATCATTTTGCCTTGTTTATGTAGTGAGCTGCATGTATAAATAAAAACCATTAAAATTCACTAAATAAACAGGTGTTTCTTTTACCACTGCCAATCCAGCATCCATTTTCCTAAGTTATTTTATTACAGCTATGTTCCTATTTTTGTTGGCAATCACCTTACCTTATTTTATTTAAAAATGCAAAATCAAAGATCACCCATCTTTACAGTCGCTGCAGGAAATTATTTATTGATCTACATGCTGTCAGAAAATAAGCACACCTAGCCCACTCTTAAATTCTGTCCCCACAAAGCATGAACACACACCACGCCCTGACAGACTCATTAGATTCAGACCTTGAGTTTTAATTCAAAAGTTGGTGTTGTTGTTGGTGTTTACAAAAAAGGGAATAATTTATTGTAGGAACTGGAAATCATTATTTTAGATTTACTTTTGAATAAAATGAGCTTTTTTTCTTAGGAAAATTATTATTTTTTAAATCAAAAATGTAAACAGAAATATGCTTTCCTAAAATATTTTCAAAATCTGTGTTCTCAGTCCTTGCTAATGCCTAGAAAGTATTAAAATGTATAAGGCTTATCTCAGCATCAATGCTGGGGGCTTGAGCACAAGCTCCCTTATGTGCCCGAGATGTGCAAGATATTATGCTAGAGCCATCTAAAGAAACTCACCTAAACATTACTAATTCTGTTCATTACATCTCAACTTTTCAAAATAGTTGGAAAAATTATGCAAATAGTTATTTATATATACATTTATTTAACATGTTTTTAAAAAATGCTGATATGTGCCAGGTACTTGTATTGGTCTCCAGGAATACAACATAAATGAGATGGACAGGCAGGTTCTTACCTGTATTGAAGGGTTAGTCTAGACCCAAGGCAAGTCTTTTCCTTCTCATTCCTATCTTTTCACTTAGTCCGTGCTCGCCTCTCTCCATTCACCCACTCATCATGATCATCCCTGCCTGTCACTCTCCTTCCACACCTACCCTCATATCTTCCCTGTCATAGTAGATCAGAAAAAGGGATGTTGGTGACATTAATGACAACCCAGACATCCAGACATCCCTCTCCTTCAACTCCCTAGTCTCGGTAAGCCTTTGGCAAAATATATACATATGAGGTCTGTCTGGAAAAAGTCCAGCCATTGTTAATACAATGAGAATGGTTTGCGCAACATCAGTGTAGCCTGGCAGCCAAGGAGAGTGGACTGGAATGTGCGTGCGTGAACAATGATGACTTTACTGTACCAGTCAGTGGGGTCAATAGATGTCACTGAGTGAGCAAGCATCTGTACTCTGTGGCCATTGCATCAAAATGACTGAGCAAGTAGAGCAATAAATCTGCATCAAATTTTGCATTAAGCTTGAACAGTCCTCCCCAGAAACTATTCAGATGATTCTGAAGGCTGCAGCTCTGGGAAACTGGTGAGTGGTAGCTTCATCACAACAAAACACCCACTCATGCATCATGTCTCATGCAGAGTTTTTTGGCAAAACGTCAAATCGCCCAAGTGACTCTGCCCCAGATTTGGTGGCCTGAGACTTCTGGCTTTTCCCAAAACTAAAATCACCTTTTAAATGGAAGAGATTTCAGACCATCTATGAGATTCAGTAAAATACAACATGGCAGGTGTTGATGACTAGGAGAACTGTATGAGGTCCCAGGGCACCTACTCTGAAGGGGACTGAGGCATCATTGTTCTATGTACAATATTTCTTGTATCTTGTGTCTTCTTCAATAAATGTCTCTATTTTTCATATTACGTGCCTAGAAGCTGGATATCTTCTGGACAGTCTATATGTATGTATACACACACACATATTCACTGTTTCGGTAGTTGAATCCTTGTCCTACTCTTGCTATGAAACATTTCTGGGAGATCATTAAAAAAACAAATATTAAAACACGTATTGCCCTCCAGTGTACATTGAATTTCCCAGTGCCTCTTTGGGTCGAATGACCATCTCTAATGTCTTTCTCCCCTTTCTTATTTCAAATGTAGGACATGAATTTCTATACCGCCTGACATAAAGCATACCAAGCCCAGCCTTCTGTGGCATGCACACAGAGAAGTGATTTTACATAGGATGTGTTGCAGCTGACAGACCCCTTAGAACGAAATACAAGGCACAGAAAGTAAAAACTGGTTAGGAAAGGTAGGGCCTGCTATGGAGGTTTTGCTTTCACAGAAATTGCACATTTGTTATATAATTATTACATGTATGATATAATTAAATCCACTATGTTATTATTCAACCTGAAAGTATGGGAGGGACAAAATACAGCACTTCCTTCCTGTCTCCTCCTGCAGTCACCCACAGAATGCAAATAGTGAGAGAGCACTTTGAGTACTTATAACCTGGTAGATAATTCAACACTTTTTGGCAAAGTAAAAAGCTGATGCTTTCAGTGAACAGAAAATCAGAATAAATTAAGTATTCCTATGTACTTTACAATGTATAAGAAGTTCCCAGCAGCCAGGCAAATGCTGATTATCTAAAATTCAAGGGAATACCAAGATTCTTTGATTTATTTCTCTCTGTTGAAGTAGGGTCTAAAGAGTCTATATTAAGAAACATTTCTTACTCATTTTATATCTCATTTTCATACTCAGTAACTGTTGAATTTAATTAAATGTCAGAAGCAAGTCATTAGTTTATTGAAATTTAGCTCAAAGACAGATACTGTGAAGCTAAGCAAAAGTTAGAAGATTTTTTTTTTTTTTGCAAGTCCTGTCAATGGTATTCCCCAGGCTTTATATATGCTGTTACAGGTGAAGGAAATTCAGGTATTAGTCATGTGGTATACACAGACCCCAAATCAGGCTGTGCAACAGAATTGCCTGGGCAAGGAGGGGTGGTAAAAAGTGAAGTTCCAGAACCTTATCCCCAGCATGTTTAGCCACAACCCCATGTAACACTAAGCACACATGTTTGGTGATCACTGGAAGGGACAAAAGAGTCCCGGATTGAAAACTGGGTGCTCATGTCTGCTGCACCACAAAGTAATCACTTGACCTTGAGCACAAACCATTCAATCCAGCCGTCCTCTATTTCTCCTCCATGCATTCACGGAAAACAAACTGTTGTCCTGTCTGGCTCTCAATCCCTTGTCTTAAATTAGGCTATTGGAACAGATGATCTGAAATCCCTTCAGCCTCTAATTCTACCGTATAATCTGCACCAAAGTCATTCTTTTTGCATTTGTCATATATAGCCTTATATGAAGTAATCCTGTCACCAGTTTTAAGGCTCCTATTGAATTAATTTCAGTAATATATATTGAAAAATATATTGTAAGCAAGCACAGCAAAAAGATCTGAGCATTGGACACATGTTGGGGAGAAAAACAAATCTTGTTTCCTGTATTCCAAATTTTTAATAACTATTTTTGAATAAATGAATGAAAGACTAAATGGACAAGTAGAAGTTGCTTACTAGTTGAGCCTCAATTTTCTCAAATAAAAAAACTATATACAAAAATTACTTTTTAAACCAGGGATATAAAACAGGTTCTTTATCTTAAAGCTATCTGTGGATAATTGAGAACTCCATTGAGAACTATGCTCTTAAATCCAGGAGAAAAGATACCACAGTCAATCAGCAGTGCTTAGGCATGTATTTGTCATTCCTACTGTAAAAATAAATTCTTGGGTTTATTTATTCAAAAAAAATCTACATCAAGACTTTTGAGTGCCAGACACTGTCCAAGGCTCTGGCGATACCATAGCATACTGTTAGTAGGTGAGAGTAACGAGATGTTAAAAATTGCATAAATCAGATAATTTACAATAGCCATAAGTGGCACAATATACAAAAAATGGAGCAATCAGATAACAAGTAAAAGGAGAAGGGTGATACATTTATTTGGTAGAAAAGGCTTCCCTGAAGAAATGACATGTGAACTAACAATGCCTGAGTGAAAAGCAGCAACAAGCCACTCACAGATCTGAGGAAGTAGGTTCCAGCCCAAGAAAACAGCGGACACCAGACCTCCAAAAGGGGGCCCTCCAAGTGCTTAAGTACGGCAAGAAGGCCCATGGCTCCAGTGTGAAGAAAGATGAGACAGGTCATACCAGGTGGTACCAGAACAGGCTCACCCTTCCCATGTTCAGGGCTCTCCAGGCTTCATCAGAAACCCTCTCTTACAGGTAAAATTGGGCATCCACAGGTTTTAAAGCACCCAGGGTGATTATAATGCACAACCAGAAGTGAGAACCACTGCACTAGATAAAACGTGAAGAGTTAAGATATAGCTGAGTTTATGGCCCAGAAAACAGTAAGAAAAGAGAATGCATATAGTAAATATGTTTAGGAAAGTTTAGGTATTAAAAAAAACACCCTCAAATCCCTATCTTCCCTCCTAAGACAAATAAAGAAGATCTTCTCCTCGCTGCCTCACAATTCTGAGAGACAGCTCCTACTTTACAAAGGTGAATTTATTTCAACTAACATTTGCCATCTCTGTGGAAAGAGTTGTAATAGATGCTATAAGAATCACAAAACAATGATTAAAATGGATCCTACCCTCAAGAAAGCCACAGCCAGAACTGCAAGTGTCTGCTTTCAGCCCCATGACCTTTCGGACGCACCTTGAACCCCACGCCTGTGCAGCCACGACATTCCTCCTGGCGTCGTCCGTTTTATATTTCAGCCTCTTAGAGAACAGAAGCCATTACTTTCTATAAACCAAGATTATGTAAGGGCGCTTAGGAAATGATAGTGATGATGATTAAAAATGACCAGCAGGGACCTTCAGGAAACACATGCTATATCACAGCTAGAACCAACTAAAAATTATGACATAGGAATGACCTTGATGTCCGCCAAGCGGCCTGTACAGGATTGGCTCTCCCCTCCTGGCCACTGTGCCATGCCCACTCTAAATATTTATCTCATAACACTGAGATAATAACTGAAAATAATTTTAAGTGCTACACTTTCCAAAGGTACTGCCTTTTAACAGAAGTTTATTCAGCACTCAAAATTTTCCAGAATGAGGAAAATATATACGTCTTTTTTTGGTCCCCCAATAAATTCTGTGCTACCTCTTAAAGGTGTCATTTTTACAAAGGGAGGACAGGTCATTCTCAACAGAAACTAATCAAAGTAGAATACATCACATCACACCACCCCTGTATTAGCATACGCCCATACATACATACACACACACACACACACACACACACATATATATGAATTTCATTGAGCTCTGATTTTATGCCAAATATTATTTAATCCTATGAGACGTTAGTATAATCAAAACCTCCCATGTATGGATTTGAGGAATGAGACTTAAAGAAGTTAAGGGACTTGCCTATAGTCACACAGCTCAAATATGACAGAGATGGGATGAGAAACCAAGTCCCACGCCAAAACCCACCCCCTTAACCATTAATCTCTTTCCTTATACCCACATTCCTTACTGTGCACCTGCTTGAACACTAACTACAAATGGAGGATTCAAAATTGAAAAGGCTGATAGCTTCATTGGCAAGCCAGTCATTGGGAGACCTCTGCTAGGAAAGAGTAATCACACCGTCACCATAAACAGTCAGTTGCAGTGCCAGGGGAGTCTCCATCCTTTGGCCAAGATGGTGGCAGAGGGAGGTTCTTCCAGGGAGTGTACAGAAAGCAAGAGATAGGAATGGAGAAGGCCTGAGTATGCTAAAAGCTAGAAAGATGAATGGATAGGGTCCCCATCATGCCAAAAGCTAGAGAGAGAATTGGATTAGGAAAAAAGCCCTCCCCTCCCTATCCCTACAAGTACTGTGGGCTGGAGCAGGAGGATTGAGATGGTCTTGGAGATGGGAGTCCACCATTCTTCCAGGTTGTGCAGCGCTTGACTTAACTTCTTTCCTTTTTGCACCAACACCTGCCTCACAAGTTCAGCTGTTTGTGTCAATAGGCAGCTGAAACACTCAGTAAAACACTGTCCTGTAAAACACTGCCCTGTTACAAAGCCATAAACTCTGTAAACCCCTACTCATAGAATCGCAGCTTACGAGGTTTGGGGGCGCATTCAGTCCAACCACATCTAACATCTAAATTCCTTTTGCGATAATCCAAGAATCTCATAAACAGGTGCCCATGAGCACAGTAGGCACCAAGCAGGAGAGGTTGGCTTCTCCATGAACTAACACTCCACAGGAAGATCTATCAGCGGTGTACACATTCTGCTTTTGAAAATGAGTCTATTCAGAGTACTGTCAAATTTTTAAAATGTACTAAACTCCCCAGTATTAAAGCCCTAGAAATTTCCAGAAAGAGGATAAAGACTTTCTTCCCTTTAGCCCACCAAAAAATCTCCCTTGTTTTGGAAATATAGATGTGTTTGTGTCCTTTTCAATTGTAGGCTTTTTTTGAACACAGAAGAAAGAAGGCTTGTCTTTTTAACTTCATTGCCAGGAGTTACAAATTTGAAGATTTTTTCAAAAAGGATCAGGTATTCTCTAAAACAAATCAATACATAGCGGTCTTACTGCTCTTGACAGTATCTCCCTCTGCATGTTTTCTTACAGCCAAAAGGAGCTAGCTTTAGAGTAGAACCACCTTTTCTAGAGAGATCCACATCCCAGAACATAAAGAGAACTGAAAAGGAAGGCCCAGTGTAAATTTAGATTACCCTTTTCTGAAGTGGTAATGACCTAGGCTAAGTGGTACTCCTGGTCGGCAAGGACAGGTATTGGATATAATACTATCCAATATGTATTGGATACAATATGACTCAAATACCTGATTTTTTTAAGATAGACTCTGACTGTAGTGTAAAACCTGAAAGTGGTGGGTGGTGGTTTTGAGGGTTTTTTTTTTTTGCTTGTTTGTTTGTTTTTATAAAACAAGTGCCAGACTTCAGCTTTGATTGCCTGAGGCATCTATTTCAAAAGGCATCCACAGTGCCAGCCCCTGCACTACATAAATAGCCAGGATGCCTCCCCTCCACGGAGGCTCCTTTGTTTTAGAGATCTTGATTGACTTCAGCAGCTTGCCATTTGGGCTACTTGACTTTTTTCTCTTCCCGCATTTTAAATTCTCTCTCTTGTGTTTTAAATTCACCAACAGTGAGTGAACCTGATAGGTCCTAGACCTCCACTCCAATAAAAACAACTCCAGACCCCTGCTTTCTCTGTCTCTCTTTCTCTGCCCATGATCTACCTCATTGTGTGGCCTTATTGTGTTGTATAATTTCCAGGTGATGTAAGCAATAAACCTATCTTTCCAAAGTTCCCTGATGATTATTGCTGAAGAGATTCTTGCAACCATAGGAAGAACCACAAAGGCTGGTCTAGTCACAATATTGCTTATTGATAGGCTGAGAGACCAGCACAATACGGTGACTCATAGTAATATGGTCTTTGTCTTGGGAATTTATATTTCTCTTACACATTTAAATAGGCATTCAAATTCCAACACCAGCTAGCCCCAAAGTCATAAGCCTGGTAATAAGTATGGTAGTACCTCTTTATGCAGATTATGTAGTGGCCAGAGGCTTGGGCTTTGGAATGAAATGAATTCATTTTGACCCCGTGTCTGTCATTTTTTTACCTTTGTGATTTAGGCATATATTTTTAATCTTTCCAGAATAACACTACATAAAACATTCAGCATGTGCCTGCCAAATTATAAATGCTCAACTGATTCTGCTGTTATTGTCATTATTTTCAATAATAATAACAGACATCTGCATTAAATTACTGTTTCTGAGTAGAAGGTGGTGGGTCAGACATGGGGGGAGGTTAAGGTTAAGGAACTGTTCCTGAACAGGTGAGCATCAGGTGTGCCGTAAAGACTAATTTTTCTCAGCAGTATGATAACCTGAGAAGAACTGCATTAGTTTCCTAGGGCCGCTGTAACAAAATACAAATAGGGTGGCTTAAATAACATACATATATTGTCTCAGAGTTCTATGGGCTAGAAGTCCAGGACCAAAGTGTCAGCAGGGTTGATTCCTTCTGCAGACCATGAGACAGCATCTGTTCCATGCCTCTCTCCTGGCTTCTGGTGCTTTGCGGGCCATCTTTGGCATTCTTGGCTTATAAATGCATTATCCAATCTCTACCTTCATCTTCCTATGGTGTTTCCCCTGTTTGCATGTCTGTATATGCTTATTTCCTCTTCTGATAAGAACATCAGTCACATTGGATTCGGGCCCACCCTAATGACCTCACTTTAACTTGATCATCTCTGCAAAGACCCTATCTCCAATTAAGGTCACATTCTGAAGGACTGAGCAATAAGATTTAAACTTTTTTTGGTAGAACAAGATTCAATGGAGGACAAGAACAAATGGAAAAAATGAGAATAACAGTTGAAGTTTTTGAATGAATGCATTTTGATACAGTTTTATCTTGAACCACTCACAAATGCCACAGAAAACATGCTATAAGCCCTTATGTACATCACTTGTGCCAAGATGACGTTACTGTAACAGGAGAGACCTGTATCGCTTCATGAAGGTAGCACATTATTGGCTTCTGAATGTATCCTTCTTAGAGAAGTAGAAACCCAAAGGATTCTAATATCATGGTCAGCCCAAAAGCCTATTAGATTACCTTTCCATGGCACTGTTATTCGGTTATTCATTTAACTTCTGTTAGTTAAGCACTGACTTGGTGCTTAACATCTTGTCAGACCTCACAGATATGGGGAAAATCTACAGTAAAGTAGATACTGTAAGGAATGTTTTACTTGGCTCTGTGAAGATATGATCTATATTTCCTGTTTCGTATGCCTTGAACGTTTACATGATATGGTCTCTAATGGTCCCAGAGTGTGTGCTCTCTAAGGCTGATTTCCAGGAATCCTGGTAATGCTAGTAAGGAGTGACATAAGGTGTGATCTCGTCATGTCACCAAGGGCAGTTTCAAGGCTAGGTGTTGAGTGGAAAGACGCCCATCGTATGCCATCTTTCACATGTAACACAATTCACGTTTTATTCAAGTGCTATCCCCAAGGTTACAACAATTCTGCCAGATGAAGAGTTGACCCCTATAAGTATGGGTGGTAATTCCCCATTCAACAAATTCTCGAATGAATTCTACACTGGATAAATACCATGGAGAAACGTGCTGCAAAAGGCAGAGAACACAACCTCCCCATACACAGAAGTGAATCAAAGTTATCCCTGCACGATGCCAGAGGGGACGGCAGCTTTGGGTGACAGGTGGCACGCCTCTCTGCCAAGGAGAAGGTGTTGCTCCTGGCAGTTTTATTAACAGAGGCATGTGACCTAAGTAGTGGCATTTCACAGCTGAGAAACCAGCTTGTAATATGCCTTTTGCTTCACTGAGAGGCGGGCCACATGTCCACAGAGGCTGCCACTCTAACTGCAAAACATTGCCATACCTTCTCCAGTATACTTCTTACAATCAATTATTTATATTACTATGGAAATGGAAATGGGCAGATTCATGACATTTTCCCAGACAAACCGAAAAGGTGGCTTTCCTACAAAGGTGTCACTTGCTAGCACAAATGCTACAAGGAGCAAGAAAAAAGAATACAAGAAAAATAAATGAGTGGGCTGGAAAAGGTAAAAATAACTCCCTATTTATCAGTCGTTGGAAGAAGTTTACAAAAGAGAGTCTACTCTATTTTGACTAAATTATCAAATAGAACACAAATTCAAACTCTGACATTCTCAGAATTCTGACATCCGGGTCTACGTTTCCAGTCAATTCCTCCACAGCCCCCACTGAGGTGACTTCCGCTTCAGACAAATTGAACAGTTTACCCATCTGTGTATCTGTTAGCATCTTAGTCAGAGTCCTTATTACATAATTGCCTTCATAGGAAAATCCTTTTGCACCAATATTTCCATTTTCTAGGCTAGCTAACATCCAAGACCTGTTCTAATGCCACTTATTCCAAGATACTGAACTATGTCCCCACCTAGAATATACCTACTCTTCCCCTTCTCGAACCTCCATACCCTCTCCTCATCCACACGTCGATGTGGCAATAATTATTTCTCAATCTCTACTGGGCAATAAGCAATTTCAAGGACTGTGGAATTTCCATAAAGTCTAGGAGCATAGGTAATATTATTTTACTATATAATAATATTTTATATACACTCATATATGAGAATATTTTTACTCTAACTATAATATCTTTATAATTTCTTATGGATATTTGCCCAGGTTACCAAACTTTATTGACATTTCTTGATATCGAATGCCCGGCACACTGCTGCATGATTAGTAGGACCTGTGTTTGTTGAATAAATGAATTAACTGGTTGGCTCATTGATATTAAGCTAAGGCTTGCCCTTCAAGCAGACACAGACGAGATGAAGGGTGACAGAAAATCAGAGAGTAGACAAAGGTCTCGAAGAGATAAAGGTGAATGACCTGGAGATGCTTCGTGGGGGACACGGTGGGAGAGCTGGGCTGCAGCGAGGCCTTGCTGTTGTAGCAACCGTCTGTGTGCAAACTCCGGCAAGTCGCCAAGCCTCTAATTTTTGTTTTCGAATCAGGGACTTAGATAAATGTTTTCTTCGGTACAAAATCCATCATTTTAAATAAATGCTAAGTAGAAATGGTTGCTTATAACTTTTGGAAAAGGCAGAGTCCAGGAGGCGGCTATTAATAACCAAAATGAGAAAATAATATAAGCAACAGTAGAATGTAATAATACAACTAGGAGTTCCACATCGGTTTTCAATGACGGTGTGGAGAGAAGACAGGAACAGACCCCTTACAGATGAGAAGACAGACTTCGAGTTGTTCAGTGCCTGGTCTGGAGTCACAGGGGTCGCTGATGGAGGAAGTGAGATCAAACTCAGGTGCCCCCACTTGGCATATATACTTCCCACTTCACAGGGCACTAAAGTCTAAGGGAGGAGAAAGGGTGCCGGACACCAACATTCATAAAAAGGAAGAAAATGGGAAAAATATAACAACTTGACAGTTTTAACTGACTATAAATGTAGTGACTTTTTCCCTCAATTATTAGAAAGGTAAAAGGTAGCCCTGGCTGGCATAGCTCAGTGGATTGAGCACGGGCTGTGATCCAAAGTGTCGCAGGTTCGATTCCCAGCCAGGGTACATGCCTGGGTTGCAAGCCATAACCCCCAGCAACCGCACATTGATATTTCTTTCTCTCTCTCCCTCCCTCCCTCCCTTCCCTCTCTAAAAATAAATAAATAAAATCGTTAAAAAAAAAAGAAAGGTAAAAGGTGAAGAGGGATTTTAATGAAGAGGAGTCTACCCATGAAACATGAAATCAATTAAATATTTTTTTGCTTTATTCTACTACTATAGGAAGGAAGAAAATAAAAAGAAGAATTATTTATGAATAATTTAGTAAAAAGTCAAAGACTTCCAAGGTTGTTGGTTCTCGGAATTTAAACAATTAGTCAGCTCTCTTGCTTCATTTACATTTATAGTGCTAGGCAATGAGAATTGATGTGAAGCCTGCAAACTCTTAAATCATCAAATCCCTTACTAAGGCAGAAAAAAGACATTGAAACAAAAGCCTTTCTAACTTACATCAATTAAACTAATAATTACTGAACACCTACTGTGTGCAAGGCACTCCTCTGGTTGCTAGGGGACCATCAGTGAACAAAACAAAACAAAGATCCCACCCCTCCAGAAATTTATTTCCCATGAAGGGGAGACGTTCTACTGGGGCAGAGTATTCTAGAAAGAGAAGGTGCACCTGTATGAGAAATTTGATTAACCAAAATGCTACGACATTCAGCAATCATTCAGGCTAGTGAATGCATATTCTAAAAAGTCATTCATTGAATGTAAGAAATGAATAGTTAAACATCTGTAGCCTAATGTTCTAAATACGCACATTTTTAAAGCCATTCTTTGCCTATTTCAGGAGCATAGAACGTTGCCTTGAGACGTATACAAATGACTCAGAAGGAAATAATTCATAAATGTGTGAGAAAGTGTGTGCAATGCATCACCATAAAATGTACATTATCAGAAGGTTCTTGCAGAGGTTCTGTCCTTATTGTGGTCCATAAGTATCCATACAACGTCAGTACTTAGTAAAATGCAGACTCCTGGGTCCTTCCCAGGCCTACTGTGTAAGACGCTGTCATTTAACCAGTTCCCTGGGTGATCTGTATGCATACTGAAGTTTGAAGAGCATTGTTCTAGGAGAGCCTAAAAATAATCTCCTGAAAGGGAGAATATAAGTACTTCAAAAATTATCACTCACTCAATATTTTTCAATTTTAAAAAGTTGTTTCAAGTAAAATTTTACTTTTAAAATTGACATATCAAGAATTTACATGGTAAGCTTGCTTCAGCATATACCAACATAGAAGAAGAAGTGAAATTTGCATTTCACAGTTTCAAATCTGTCATTTCTAGCTGCAAACAAAGGGCAATTCATCCTTCACATATATCAATGTATATGGTCTCCCTCTACTGTCTGTGATTTAATGACTATCTATACATAGGAGTAGAAATATTGGGTGTTTTTGATGTCTCATCCTGCATCAATCTCAGTTTCCTAAGGTAAATCATCTTGACCTTAGCTCAAAGGAGAACAAAGCACAGGACATCATCGTAGGTGCGGAGCTACCTAGAACTCTCAGCAAAACCAGCTACCAACCTCAAGCAATGATGGTCTGGAAGGTACATGATGAGAATATCAAGAAAAGTTGGGAAGTAGGTAAAAAACCAGGTCTTTCTCCATTAGTCGCTGAACAGTCATTGCACAAACAGATTCATTTTCCCTATATATAAGAAGAGGGGAAACAGGAAAGGAGGCAGTGATGAACTATAGAAGCAGACCAGCCCTGCTCAGCATAGACCCTGGAGGAGAATGTTTCATCCACACACACTCCCTGCCAAACCAGGTAAAATATCCCAGAGCAGCCATGTAGCAGATATCAGAATGCACTGAAGAAGGAAAAGACAGCAACAAGCAGAGCATCTCCGAGCCAGAGGGTGGACTTTTTCACTAACTGAAGGAGCATGATTCTCCTCTAGTACATGTTCAATGCTCAAGGATTTTTCTCTGCACATCAAATACTTAGAGGTATTTTTTCCATCCTTACCATTTTCAGCTACGAGTGTAAGGTAACCTCTCCACACCCCCACTTTTCATAGTTTAAAAACAAAAACCCCTAAGCCTGCCATGGCCCTCTTAGCATTCAAAAAATAAATAAAACTTCAGTAGGGATCTATACCTACAATGGGGCCACTTCCATTGACATATGTATTAATATCCTGTCTCCTCCTAAAACAGGGTTGAGAAATTTGACAAGTATAAAAAGTAAGAAAGAATGTTCTTGAAGTAAAGTGGAGGAAGCTAGCATCTACACATGTAATCTAAACATTTTCTATGGTTGAGCATTAAATTTAGCTTTGAGCTTCCTCGTAAGCAAGGAGAAAAATGGAAAACACAATACTCTCATTACCAATTAAAATGAAACATGTCAGTTTTTCAAGAGAGATCAACAGTTTTATAGTATTGAAATCTAAAAAGAATTTTTAACAATGGGCTTTATACAGGGGGCACCGAACAACATAATAGGCAATTACTAACAAAAATATGAAAAAAGTCAGGTATGTAGTTAGTTATGCTAACTTGTTGTTAATGATCTCATAGAAGATACTCTTAAATATCAGTTCCTCACCAGGCCTTGTGACAAAAGCTGGGTAAAGGATAATTCTGGGCTATCATCTCTGGTGAGCGCCTGGTATCCTATGGAATTAATTAAAGAAACATCCCGGTGCTTGGGACATCAGGCCAGCAGGCAGCCAAGTTAATGAACTGCTATGAAAGCTGAGACTCCTCATTTGTTGATGGGGCTGTACACTGTTCGAGAAAATATCAATAGAATATGAACTGACCTAGTAGAAATATATGGTTTCCCATCTCATTTGGGCTCTCTGAATATTTGCTCTATTTATACTTGACCAGACCCTCTCCCTTTCCAACCCCCTCATTGAATAATTGAAAAAACAAAGGCTACCAAATGTTATTTTCAAACCTCTTTTCTCCTCTTCCCCAAACTCATCACCACCCAAAGGAAAGCCTTCTCCTATTCAAGCACGTCCCATTGTTTTCATGTTATCTACTCTCCCTTGGCAATCTCATCCACTATTGCGGTTTTAATCACAGCTCTTTGCTGATAAATCTCAAGTTGACCTTCCTTTCCAGATCTTTGACCTATGGGATCTCTCAGCTTCATTATTTCTCAGGTATCTCAAATTCAACCAGTCTAAAATTCCTGTTACCATGATCTGTGCTTCCTCTTTTATTCCCTGTTTTGTTCTATGAAATGGAAACCTGACAGTCATCCTCAACTTCTCTTTCTTTTTGAGTCTTAGAGCCAATCAGTCACTAAAGCCTAATTTCCTTACTAAATGTCTGTCAAATCCATTCTTTCTTTTCCATTCCCACTGACACTTGACTAAATTGAGTATTAAATTGACCTTTTTTTCACCATTCCCACAACCATCAGTGGCCTGTCAACTTGGGTCTTAGCTTTGAGTCTGATTCTTTTCTTTAACCTCTCCAAAGTATTCTGGGTTCCCTTTCTAAAATATGAGGATAAATCTATCGTGTTTCTTCACTGTTCAAAATTCCTCAGTGGATCACATGCTTATAAAATAGAATCTAAATTCCTGGGCTTGACAAGATTGCCCCTTAGTAGCCTAGACCTTCTCCTTTTCAGGTTGGTTTTTCCCCACTGTTCATCCCTGAATATACATTTCAGAATTAGTGCTGTATTTAGAGCTCATTCCGCATTCTTTGTTTTCTATGTGAGGACTTTCACTCACACTCTGTCCTCTGTGTCCTCCTCTTATTCCTCGAATGGAGTGAACATCAAATGTCACCTCTTTTCAGAGGCTTCTATGAGTTTGCATCACTTCTTTTCTTGTTCCAGAGAGAGCTAGGCACATTTCTCATTTATCTCTCTAAGGCATATCTATTCCTATGGTTACATTTATCAAACTGACTGGTAATCATTAGGCAGTAAACTTTCTTGATAGAGGGATTACAGTTCATCTATGTCTGGTCATCAGTAACTATAGCAGAGAGTCTGGCCCAGAGAAGGTGCTCACTAAACATTTATTTAGTTATGATAGAGTTCTGAACTGGAATAGAATAACAACAAAAAGGGATAAAAGAAAAAAAGATAGAGGTCTGAATATATCTTCTTTCTTACCAACAGAGTAATAATACCTGTTGAACAAAAAGTGAGAACATAGTAGTATATTTATTTGGGAAAAGAGGCCATTATTTGTTTATGCTAAGTTGTTCTTGCTGTTCCAATATCCTTTTATTACCTTTTAAATTCTATTGTAAATAGTTTCTCCTTTTGAACCTACTGTCAGCAATTTGTTTACTGATTTTTTTGTTCTACTCTTTATAACATATGATTTTAAAAATGTGTTAGGACACCACAGAGAACAGAGGGAACTGCCCCAGAATGTCCAGCAATAACTGTAGAATAAGCTGTCCAGCCAGAGAGCTTTCACTCAGGGCCACGTGCTGTGGGTGCCATTGTCATTAAAGGAGAGAATGGGAAGCTAAATGTGCTGTTCAAACTAGCAAACATGCAACATACACATCTCTTTTCACTTGCACACCCTTGCCCCAGAACATTTCTGTATTTATTTCCTGCAGGCCCACCTAGAGTGCGGACACATTAATTAGGCTAGAATAGCCTGACAACAATGAAAACACCTTAC
Organism: Phyllostomus discolor; assembly: GCF_004126475.2. Lineage (NCBI taxonomy): Eukaryota > Metazoa > Chordata > Mammalia > Chiroptera > Phyllostomidae > Phyllostomus > Phyllostomus discolor. Next base: position 194,685,943 of record NC_040906.2, on the reverse strand, counting down.
GTTTATCTAACTTTATACACAGTTCCATATAATCTTATCGTTACAATAAAATTAACAGCCTGTTTTTGTGCACTTTACACTGATGGCTCTCTAAGCTTGGCTACTCCCTTAACCCTTTGGGTCAATCTTACCCCTGACCCCTGAAATTCAGCCTTAACCATTCTTTTCTAATGTTTTATCCTCACCCACCACACAGCACCCTGGTTGTAGAGAGGACACCACAAGGCTCTCTAAGCAAACTGATCTGCCATTCTGGACCTCCATGCCCTCATAGGGATTCACCAACCCAGCCACTGTTTCATTTAAAAAAAAAAAAGGAGCTCCTTTCTGATCTTCACTTTTCTACATGGACAGGGCTGGGAAAAAATGACAAACATTATTTCCTCAACTAGAGCATCATGTGGAGTAGCCACTTTACGTTGGAAGTTCATTTTCTCTGAAAAAGGAGCTTTATTACAATCTGGTAGCAAGCACAAAGGTGAGGGTAGAGTTTCCTAGGTCTACAGCAGAAATTAGATTAAGTAAGAAAATGTCCTTTTCCAAACTTCCCAGAGAAATATGGAGAGCAGGTAAATTGAGAGTGGAAGTGGATGAGAAGAGGCTTCTACTGTTAAACGGCTTTTTGGTGTCTATAAGTTCAGAGACAGAGCAGCTCTCGACCCTGTCAAGATGCCAGACCATGATCAAAGTAGGCAGGTTGTTGAAGAGGAGGCAAAGGACACAGAATTGAGATGAATGAACTATGAGGATAGGTATCCATGGATCACACACCTGAACGCTAAAAGCACCCAAATGTATGGCAAGGGTTGACCCAAAAAGGAAGACTGCCAGCAATAAGAATGCATGTTCAGTGACAGAGAGTCTCTGGGAAGCTGCTAAATGCCTGCAGCAGAGTTGGGAAGAATATAGTTGAGCAGTTGATAAAACTTCACAGGAGAGAGGAATGCATGAGGGTGGATCATGTGATTAAAAACCAACCAACCAACCTTGGTTTAAGAAAGTATCTAACAGAAAGTGGTACTAGTCCTGCCTTTGCTACTAATGAAAATTATGGTCTTGGGAAAGTCATTTTTTATTTCCCTGGGCCCTTGTTTTCTCATTTGCAACATGAGAAAGCTTTCTAAAACCTATGGCAAGTGCTGCACTTTTATTTTAGCCATAAATTTTATTTTTATCTCATGTTATTAGATTTTAGGTTAAAAAAACTATACCTGATTAGAGTGATTTCATGAATTTGCTCAATACTCATCAGTTAAGGAGGGCTAACACCTTAAGAATTCATCTCTTTGGTGACAGTTTAACAAAAGCAGATGAAAGCGAGTTACACATACCATCTCCTTGTTCTCTGACACACTGCTGGTAAGTAAAACATATGGTAAGAATTATGATTCACATTTTACAAATAAAACCAAGATGAAAAAAGAGTATTTCCCATAGTCTTTTGTGCATTTATTTTAAAAAGTGAACAAATGTATTTTTTGTAACCCATGAGCCTGTAACTACCTATAGAGTTCTATACTTCTTCCAACAGACTAGGGGACCCTTGAAGATAATAATAATAAAAGTACTACTATTGATAACAGTTATTATTCTTTTCATTTACATGACCTTAGCACCTAGACTAGAGTCTGACCCATAACAGACATGTGTGTTTATCAGTGAATAAGTGGTTACATCTTCATTAGAAAGCAAAATAAATTACATGGTGACGCCAAGAACTGCCCCCAAAATAATTTTGTATTTAAATTGACAGTTAAGGCTGATTATCTGAATCCTTCAAATAATTGCTTTGACTTTTCAATTTGTTGGCCAGAAAGTGACTAAAATAGATGATCTTAAAATTGATAAATGGGGATTCTGATCACCAAGTTTCTGCTTAAGCCAATAAATTCTCTTCATAAAAACATCAATGCTATATTTGGTAACATAATGCCTTAAGTCTGAGACTCAAGAAAATTAAAATGATCATTTTTCATTTATACTAGGATGTAAAATGCTGTAGACATTCATAGAGAACAATCAGGGATAAAAAGTAAGTAGAACTTGCACACATAAATTACATGAATGTTTCCACATAAAATTTAAAACCTAATGGTAGCTCTTTGATGGATAAGACAGCACATCACTTTGACAAGGCTTCCCATCTCAGCTTGACTCTGGTTTCCAGCTACAGCTTCCCTGAAAACTGACAGCCTTCTCCTACTGAGATATTGCTTGCAGTGTAATATCAGAACAGTGTGCACTATGAGTTGTTTTGCAGTGGTTGTAAGGTGCTCATTAAACCATTCTGTCCTCACCTATGGCTTCCCAGCCCTCTGTGGTCTTACTAAAGGTCCTGGAAATATGGCTTCTGAAAAATCTTTTTATGATGACACCAGCCCAGCCACTGTCCAGAGACTTGTTAAAAAACCATAAAACAGTCATTGTGTATTAGCTCCATAGATTGCTAGGAGAAAAAATTAGCGCCTGAAGAAGAATGGCAGCTGGCAAGCCACACGATAGAAACATAAAATAGAAGCTGCTACCATGATCTACCCCACGCAGACCATTTGTTCCCAGGCAAATGAAGTCACGGAGTGAGTGATGGTAGGGCAAAAGAATTCAGAAAGTCCAAGCTCTCTCGTAATAATGAAGTTGTCTCTGTCCTCATCTTTGCCTTTCACCTCAATCCTTTTCACATAGTAGCTCTTTATGAAATATCAATGATATAATTTAGGAAATGGGCTTAATAAGTTCAGACAATATAGGATAAAATAAATATAAAAACTCAAAAGTATGGCAATCTGGGGTCATTTGCGGTAGAAATAAATAGCTTTATATTTTTCAACTGCTTCAATATTATCACTACACCCCAGCACATGTAATAGTCAAGATCCATAATGATTACTTTACATATGCAAGAAAAGTATCTATTAAGTTCAGCGATCTCTTTAAAAGAAGTTAGTAAACTATATAACATAGTTTGCAAAAATCACCTTGTAAAATGCTTAAAAGGTAAAAGGTTGGAGTTTAGAGAGACCAGCTCTCAAGTTCCCTGGTAAGTCAGTTAAGAGAATCGCGATTCTGGGTAAACGATGTTTACTTGGAGGTGAACACTTTTTTTTAACTACAAATATAGAATCTCACAACTGTCTTTGGCTTTTCTTTTGTCCACACACCCACCCTTGCTAACAATGTATGTGCTCTTAGCCAAAGTTCACATCAAGTTGAACATAATTGACTCTAAGTCCGCGCTGTTTAAACCTAGAGATCATGGTTTGGAAACCAACTTATCACAGGTCTATAAAGTGCACCAAAATCCTCCTGTTGCTCCAGAATTGCAACACCGAAGGTAGCTGCAACCCCTTTTTGTCCCTAACTCTGCTGCGACAAATTCTCCTGTAAAATGTTCCTTTGGAACACCTTTTATTCTTCAATTACTTTAATAAGCCAGGACCTAGAATTTCACAATAAGTACCCTTTTCAAAGTTAGTTTTCCCCCTCCTCATTTAATGTACCTCCCTTACACATTTTAGTAAGAGTTCACTCTCTTCTAATTATCTTTGAATCACATCAAACTCTGCTTGGACATATCATTATTGAAACTAAAACTCAACACATGCTTCAACATTCTCCATTAATTTGCCTTTCGTATCAATAAAGAGTCATAAAGTCACAGATTATAAGCACCCATACTTGAGTTAATATCTTCATTATTAGTTCCTAGCCTACACTCACCACTCCAGCCAAGCAGACCTGCTTATTTTATCCCCAATGGGAACATAGTCTTACTATAGTTTCTAACTTTTACAAATTCCATAGTTAAAAATTTTAATCAAAATTTCTCTAGCATCTTTCTAGCTCATTATACTCACCTATATTTCTTTCAGTATTCTCTAAATTAGATCAAGTCATGTTTTTAAATGCTTACATTGCAATAATTCATTTTTACTTGTTTTTATTTGTTTTACATGTGTCCATTAACTACACTCCCTTTAGAATGTAAAGTACTTAGTAACTAACAACAAGTTCTCAAATTTCTTACATGCCATGTTTGGCATAGTGAACTTTCCATTAGAATTGAATATCTGTTGTGGGGGCTTTTAATTTAAATTTCATTTATTATTTATTTATTTGTTCATTTATTTAGAAGGAGGTACAAAAAGTGATGGAAAATCATACTGCCAAGGGAATTCCCAGCAGTCTGTCTAAATGACCATCAGAGTTAGCCAGGGAGCAGTCTGCTGCGGATGGGCTATGGGACTTTACACTTGACCCTCTCTTGCTTAGCTTTAATGTATATAATTAAATCCTGAGAACACAAGGCTGGAAAGCTGAGGTGAATTAAAAATCCCAAAACTTAAATGATAAGGCAGTTTTAAGCCAATAATTTAATATTTACAAGGAAATAAAAAACAAAGTCTTGCTCTTAGATGATGATGATGATGATGATAATTGTTCAAGCACAAAAATAAGGAGATATGGCCTAGTAGCAGCCCATATTTAAAAAAGAACTTATGGATAATCATCGGTCTAAGATCTACTTCAGTTGTCTATGATGATGAAGAAACTAAAAACCTAAATATTGGGGTGAGGGGATTGATGAGGTATGGCATGAGAGAGAGAAGATTCATTGGTGCAAGTAGCATATGGAAGAGGTATGACTCCCAGTAGCTGATGGAGAATTGGTCAAAATTTCAGGGAGATAGTTGATTATATAGCAAAACTTACTAATGGTCAGGTGAAAATCTGCTTCTGAGTGTAAGTCCTATATCCTTCCCCTCTCATTAGAAACCCAAATCACAATTTAGAAACTTAGAGCAAATGGGAACTACTTCTTGGCAAAGATGCAATAATAGTGTTTTAAGTATCTAACTGATTGGCCTAAACAACTTTTCAAAGTACTCTAATCCCTTATTTTGTGATAAAATGCAATAATTTATTAAGATAACTTACTGTAAAACGGGTTTCAATCAAGCTAAGAAAGTTACTGGTGCATAAATAGGAAACATTTATTTTGTTAGAAATAAAATTCTTATATGTGGTTGCATTAGCTAAAGTCATAGTTAACCAAGAGTATTTTTGACTTAAAAGGATTTTCCTCTATCATTAGACTTTTTAAGTAAGTTTTTATGTCAAATAGTAAAAAAAAAACTTCTCAGAAGAAAATAATTGGATTTTGAAAAGAAACCCAAAAAAGCCAACTGCATGTAAAATGTAAGCAAATGTAAAAAAAAAAAAAAAGGTGCACCACAATGCAAACAATTGTAAACAAAAGGGCACTTTATAGTGGACATTTTTAAAAGAGAAATAACATCATTAAAACCTTTATCATATCAATACTCATCAGATACTACAAGGCAAAATATTAAGAGAGAAACCCTTAAAATGGTTGAAAATGTACCCAATCCCTCAAAAAACTTTTTGATGCTACAAATTCAAAGGATATTTTTATGGGACTTGTCCAAAGCTCTGAATTTAATCAACTAGAATTATTTTCAAGTACTGTTTTTTACAGTCCTTCAGAATGATAAATTTGATGTTTGGTAGGGAATGTGCATTTTACCAGAAGGGTGGAATACAGTGTCCTTGGCTAGGATGTCCTTCACAGAAGAAGGACATGTTTGTACTGTGTGTTTAGCATATTTAAAGACACACATTCCAGGTGAGCAGCTTGCTCCAAAGCACATTCAATTTTTATTTGTGGGTAAAGCTATATTGACTTAGTACCTGCACCCTTTGGCAGATCTTATTTCAATATTGTCCACAAGAACCAATTTGAAAAAATTTCTAGGCAGCCTACTGCAGGTAAATTTTATGTCAGATAACCTTGACAGTTGTCATGACCAGAAGACAAGTGTAGAACAAATGACATGCCAGAAGATTTGAAACTATGCAAAAAATATATAACAACTGAATTCTAGGAGGTTAAAAAGCAAAACCAGAAAATACCCCCAAGCTCAACTTTGACATGAATGAAATAATACAGGGATAGAAAAATAACTGAGCATTCAAGGGACAGGGTTGCTCCATTTATCACTTTAAAGTAACTCTACATCAAAAGTAATTCTAAAAATAAAGTAGACTAGTCTAGTCACTTAGTTATGTTGATGTAAACTGTACTAAGCTAACTTCTAGTAAAAGAAATGGTGATGGTAAATTGACTAGAGAATGGCTCATTTGGGAAGGAGAGGTGAAGGTCACTGGAGGTTCCAGAATTTCTAAGATCCAAGTGGCTAATATCCAGACAAACTGACTTCCTCCCTGAATGTGCCCAGATGGCAGAGATAACACTGATATGTGGTCTTCGCTGTTTTTTGACAGGGAATGTCACCAGTAGGTGACCCCATCAGCCTGAAAGCAGGAAAATTACTAAATGATGCAAGAAAATGCCTGCAGGCAAGTATACCATGGGGTCCCTGAGAAACAAGAGGGCAGAACTTAGGAAAAACAAATTTTCATTTGGAGGTTACACAAAGCAGGCTGTGATATTTCTTTGCAGACAGAAAAAATAAGAGCAATTCAGTTTCCACAGATACTAGGTCTAATAAGAAAAGAAACAGATTCTCTTTGAGGAAAATAAGACATTATATATAAAAGGCGAGGCAAATGGCATGATCTCATGGCATAATGGTCACCAAAATGAGATCTATGATCTATGAACACAATCTAGTCTGGAATCAACTACTATAATAGTATGGAGACATCTCTCCACACAACACCAGTCAGAAGACAGAAAGTAAATGAAGTCCAAACTAATGCAAGGGTGAAATTTTAATATAAGCCCTTCCTCAACAGAATTGTCAAACACAAGTCCAATTAATTTTTCAAAAATAGAATTCTAGTTTTCAGAAGGCAACCCACTATTAACAATTATTTTTAGCAAAGTTATGAAACTGGAAAACAGAGTGAAGAAAGAAAGGGATCTTTTCTCAACTCTGACCATTCCCCAAAATGAGATGATAATAAAGTATGGGAAATAAAACTACTATATAAAAATGAGGAAATATTACTTCCTCTTGAAGGAGCAAATTACGCTTCTAAAATCTATAATCAATTACTTTAGTTGAATCAAGGGAGAATTATTAAATATTTAATTAAACCACATTCAATCTAGATTTCCCATTCCCTTAGAGATCGCTTTCATACTGATAATTAACAATTTCTAACTTGTGCTTTCAAGATGTTTCATCTAAGCACTAGAGGAAACTATATTAAACATTAAAATATAGGGGATTAGCATATGAACTTAAACTGGTCATCTCAGAAAAGTAATGAAATTTTTGCTGATGAAGAGATATGCCGTTCACTAGTAAAAGTCAAGATTGAAAAACATGAGTCAGTTGTTGAAAGTCACAATATTGTAGCAGAAATTTTTTTCCAAAAGCAAAGTCTGAATTTATAATGCATAATTCTACATTATTTTTGAATGTTTGTTGTGAAAACTCTGTTCCCTTTCTAAAGCATCAGTTTCCATTAACAATAACCATATAACCACATCAGTGGGAATGATGATCAATTTCTATCATCAGACTTCACACTCATAACTGAATGTCATGTGACTGTTACAAGACTATGAAATCATGCCAATTGACTTCCTTTCGATAATTTTATATTAAGAAATATGAATGCAGCAATCCCCTAAAGACCCTCTTCATATGGCAGCACATACATGTCAATTGTCCTAGACATTAATGTAGAATGAGGGTCTCATTTTCTTCATAAATGTAACAAGGGAGTTAAGAACAGGTGACTCAAAACTCTCACTTTATCCAAAAATTTATATATGAGGAGAATAAAGAAACTCTTTACATAAAGAAGGTCTTTGAGAATTCATGTCTGTAAGACTCTACATATCCAAGCCATTTTAAACTTGATATCTACCATCCTTTCATTCGTAATTTATAAGTGGCCTAACTTTAAATTCTAATGACCAAAGCCATTGTGTTAAAAGAAGAAGACTAGAAACCAAAACTCAAATTCAAGAGGTCATCAGTGCTATTTGTCATAAAACAAGCTCATTCTGGGGGGTAGGGGGGAAGGACTGAGGACATATGGACAATCTTAACATATGTAATAGGAAGAAAATAAATAAATGTTTTAAATTATTTACTTTTCCTTTGTATCTAGGCACCCCAGATTTAAAATATAAGTACCCGATATACTGGGGAGATGACTGCATTAATCCACCATTCATAGGTAAGTCTCGTGTGTGTAAAAGGGGGCATGTTAGGACAAAGAAGCAGCTTCAGCTGTTCAAGACAAGATAAAGCTTTCAGTCCCAGTTCAGGGGACAGAGAATTTGTGTGGGCGGGGGGGGGGGGGGGGGGGTCTAATCACTCACATTGGATTATTCTATTAAACTAAGAAAATTAGAGCCAATCATTTAAGAATGGGATGCCACCTTGGGCAAATAAGCCTTCCAAACACAAACTCAGAAAATGAGGGCTAACAAGCATGTAAACACAAAATCCACAACAGGACACTGTTCATGGAGAGTTTGGCATCTTTCAGGCTCCTGCTCTCCCCAGAAACACGATGGGACACTTTTCCTAAACTATAAATACACCAGAATGGGGATAAAAGGCAACACCTGCGTGGACGTGTGCTGAGAAGGGCAAAGTCTGTTCCCCACAGACCTAGAAATAAACAGGGAAGGCGCTATGATCCCAAGCACCCATCATGCAACGTCCTGAATTTCTTGGCACCTTTTTCCCCCAGATGCAATGCCTACCTTCCGTGTGGACTGCAGAGACATAGGTCCAATTGTAACGCTTGACTATATCAAGCATCGCCCTTGCCTGCAGAGTGTCAGAAGGGACAACCCTCAGGAAGTATTTGTACAAAGTTTTGTCACTCAGGTCGATACTTGTGGCGGAATAGGCGATCTGGGGGATGTCAAAGAGCTGGAGCAGGTTCTGCACTTGGATGGCAACAGAGCTGGAGCCCGGGCCGATCACGCCGGCAATGGGCTTCTTAGTCCTGCCTGGGGGGAGGGACTGCCCGTCAGGCAGGCACCGGTTGAGTCCATCCTTCTCATCTCGAATGGAAATCAAGGAGTCCCTGATGAACTCGATGCTCTGCTCCAGAGCCACGGATGAGTGCCAGCAGGAGTCCCGGATCTCACTGCCCAGGGTGATGTTGGGCAGGAGGACCGGGTCCGCGTTGATCTTATCCAGCGTGTGGAACATAGCCTCCACCCTCTGGATGCCGTACTGCTCCCTGATCTCCCCGCACTTCCTCTCGGGCACCTTCTCGGCCGGCGGCTGGTGGTGCACTGAGAAGAGCGCCCCAATGATGACATCTCCGTCCATTCTGGCCACCGAGCGCTGAGACGAGGCTCCGGCCAGCAACACTTTCCTGCCGGGGCTTCTGGGGAGAAGGGACATCTCCAAAAATATCGCTGGGAAGAAAACCAACAGGAGCCGGACCATTGTGATGAGGACGCGGTCCACAGCCCGCCAGCCACGTTTCCACGGAAGTCCCGCCAGCCGGCTGTGGGCGCGCACCGCGGGGCGGCCCCACGCCTCTGTCACCCGGCTTAGTCCTGCTCGCCAACACCGCTCCTCCAACGCCGTCGCCGCCTGCACCACCGCCTCCTTCCTCTCCGCCTCCTGCCCCCGGTCCTCCACGACCACCTCCGCTCCCAGGAGGCGTTTCTAGGAGGATGCAAGTCCTCCTCCTTCACCGGCGCACCAGGGCAAACTGTTCAAGGGTACAGTGCACGTCCTGGTCACGGCGGTGAGCAGGAAGCTGCGGACAAGAGAGGACAAAAATCAAAGCTCCGTTATCACCTGTGTCAAAACTCAGGGGTCAGTGATGTTAATCGCTGCCCGGTCCAGCTCAGTTCAGCACATCACGATGTGGGCTGGAGAGACCGCTTGGGAGGCAGCTCTGGTCCAGGTGGAAGGTGCTGGGTCCGGTGGCCGGTGCCCTCATCGGTCCCTGGAGGCGCGGAGTCCGACCGACCCGCCCCCTCCTCCAGCCACAAGTCCCTTCCCAGTCCCCAGGGCACAGCACGCTGACGGATCTGAGAGGGGGAGGGAGACAGGGGAGGGCGAGCTAGATCTCTCACCCTAAGAGAACTTTCAGGGTTTGAAAAGATCAACTTTTTCCCAGAAGAAATTTGGAAACTCCTTATGAAGCGCTACTTCAAAATGAACGCGAACAAAGAATGCACCTTTTCACTTTAGTCTGAGGGGTTGCAGAGACCCTAACGGACAACCCAAGTAGTAAATATAAATGTGCCAGCTTGAGGAACTCCATCTTAGTTACTAAGGCAATGCCTGGTAGTCCCTGCACGTCGGAGTTCGGTACGCCCCCCTCCTAACCGCCTCCCAACAAGTCAGGTTTACAGTAGGGGGTGAGGGAGAAGGGTGCACCTAAGGTAACTTGTTTCCCGTGGTAGGGTGAGGGATGGAGGGAGAGGTGGAAGGAGCTCCTGCACTTGCCTAAATTGGGATCTTTGTGCACAGTTGTTAGAAAGGAAACGGAGCTTCCGAGCTGCGGAGCCCTGCGCCTTCAGCACCCTGGACAGTGCTCCGTCCGGCGACCCAGACTTGCCCCTGCAGGGCCTGGGGCGGACGCTTTGACCTGCGAGTTGCCATCCATTGACAACCCACACCCTCCTCCCCCGACTCGCTCTTTCAACCACCACCCCCTGCATTCTTACACACACACACACACACACACACACACACACACCCCTCCCCTCGCCTCCTCACCATCCTTCCTTCCTCATTCTCTTCCCCTTGCAGTCAGTGCTCTTGCAAGTATATTCAAACCCCACCGCTTCAGGCATCAGAGGCGCCAAATTCCAGCCGCCCGAGGGGCTGAAGTTGGCTCCCTCCTCGGCTCCCTTTCTCAAGGTGAGAGTCGGTGGAGAAAAGAGCTAAAGGCGCGTGTGGGATGAGGAAGGCAAAAGGAGCAAAACAACCCAGGCATCCATGGGTCCCGACGCTTCCCGGGATGCGGGACTAAAATAAATAAATAAGCGAGGGTGCCCCTGGGACCAGGAGGAAAATCCCATAGATTGAGACTGTCTGCCACTGGGGGTGGGTTTCACCGCCGAGAGCTTTCTGCTCACCTGAGCCGGCTTGCAGAATTTGGACTTGAGACGTACCTGAGTCTGGGTAGACAGCGCTGTGGTCCCCAGGCCAGAGGACCTCGGCCACACTCGAGAAGCAGACGCCTCAGCTCTAATCCAGACCGTGCGAGGCTGCTATCTGGGCTGTACTCTAGTGCCCTCTTTCTTCAGCACTATTTTACCGCAAGGGAAAAAGAGGGAGGAGGGAGGGAAAAAAATTAAAAAACAGGTCACCCAAGGCTTGTCTATAAGCTCAGGCATAAAAATCAGTCGTTTAATGGGGGGAGGGGAAGCTAGGGAAAAATGAGGAATATTAATTTCTTTACTGCAACAGGGTTTTTAAGCAAGCTGCTAGATATGTGGACAGTCAGATCTTGTGAAAGAAGTGGGGAAAGGCTTAGGCTTCTGCAGGTGGACATTCCTTCTTTGTATTTCAAGGACCCAGATGCATTCTCTCTCCCTGGAACTAAAGCCCCTTCTGAAGGAAACAGTAAATACATGCATAGACAGCTAGAGAAAGGCTTTCTTATTAGGTTTCAAGGGAAAGGGGGAGAGGCTGCCTCCGGTGTGGAGTGAGAGGAAAAGGTGGGTGCACACCATGATCAAGGTAAGCCAAATGAGGAGAGGCAAACCGTGCCTGCATTTTCCAGGTCAAGATGTAACTAAATTGAGAATGAGAGTTAGGTCACATGAAGACACTGGAGTGAAAAACACAGCCAAATTCCTCCCAGGCTGCCATCACCGTCCAGACGGGTCTACAGTGTTGCTTCTTACTGTGTGAAAAGTGGAAGTTAAATCACACTCCTCTGGGAACATGTTGGCTGAGCAGAATGTGCCCCAGCTTCTTCGGGGGGGACAGACAAGTGACAATGTGCATTTCCACTCTTGCTCAAAGCTTTCTGTTCATGTCCTCTGTGGAAATGAGAGATCAGCCTATGTGTGCCCCTTTATAATTGCCTTGTTCATGTCATCATTATGCTATGACATAATGCCATGCCAGCCTGGGGGGGAACAAACGACATGAGATCGTTTTAAACACCCTTTAGTAAGTTCCATGAAACTTAGAGAAGGACACAATGTCTCCAGTCAAGAACAGAAGCTAATTCTCATTTGGTTCTGGTCTTTTTCCCCATAGCATATTTTCTGTATTTTTCTTAGACAATGTAGAAAGGATAGGATTTTTTTTTCTTTTCCCATTAATAATGCACTGAACCAGGTACACACCCTCTAGTCCTAAAACAACTTAGATTTGGAAGCAACCCTATATTCACTCAAGGAAAATAGAAGGTAAGTTCCTGTCTTCGTGCATACGGTAAAATGGTCCCCTGTCCGTACCCGAAGGAAGATGTCTGCTCTAAGAGCAAGACACAGCTGTTCACAGGGTCCCATCTCACTTCTTTATTAGCCATTTAACTTCCATTTTAGATAATACTATTCTAGTAATACCAGGCCTGTCCAGAAAGTATCCATCCATGTACTATGAAAAATAGACATTTATTGAAGATACAAGATCCAAGAAACATTGTAATTAGGACAATGATACCTCAGTCTCCTTCAAAGTTGGCACCTTGGGACCTCACACAGTTCTCCCAGCATCTCTCCACTATTCAAAACACTCTGGAAAATCCTCTGTTGGAGTGGCCATCAGCTACCTCATCGTGATTTCCTGAATCTCATTAACGGTCTGAAATCTCTTCCCTTTCAAAGGTGATTTTACTTTGGGGAAAAGCCAGAAGTCACGGAGTGTCAAATCTCAGCTGTAAGGGGGTGGAGTCACCTGGGTGGGTTGATGTTTCACCAAAAATCTCTGCATGGGACATGATGCATGTCCAGAGGCATTGCTATGATGAAGCTGCCAATCACTCCTTACATTGTCTTTGAAAGTCTTCTGAATCATTTGAATTGTTACCACAGAGGAATGTTCAAGCTTAAGGCAAAATTTCATGCAGATTCATTGCTCTACTCTCTCAGTCATTTTGATGTGACAGCCAGACAGTACACAGCATCACTTGGGCATCTATCACCCCCACTGACTAGTACAGTGAAGTCACCATTGTTCATGCATGTGCATTCCAGTCCACTCTCCTTAGCTGGCAGGTTACATCATAGTTGCACAAACAGTTCTCACTGTTATATTAACAATTATTAACTGGCTGGACTTTTTCCTGGACAGATCTTGTATAAGCCCTAAACATGATTTTCTTGGCACGTTTTATACATATAGTGAATGTACAAAGAGTTCTGTGCATATATAGAACATTAAATGTGATCTGCAGGATATGAGAATGTAACATCTTTGCAGTCCACATTTAGCTTCAATATGTGCTCCTTGAAACTAAATATTTTCAATATATCAAATTGACATAATTTAGAAAAAGATTTGTTCTCAATATAATCCAAGTGAAAACTACACATTCAGATTGACTGAAACAAATAACTTTAAAGAGAGGGATGAACTTGGGTATTATAATGGAAGATTTATGCATATGCATAAATTATATATTACAGGTATTAGGAAAAAATAATTTCAAACGCATCGATTTGAAATTATCAATTAAATTTATTGATAATTATTTCAAACAAAACTTTTAAAGTCACAAGGACAAAAATAAGGCAAGAAGAAGGCATTGAGAAAGGAAACGGCAAGATCATTCAAATATACTTTATATTTCTTGTAATTAAGACTTTACCAAGACAGGCATGATGTAATACAGGTGCAGATATCTAAGGGAAGCTTTATTAGTAGGATTGAAGAGAATGTCTAAAAGGATAAATTACATGCAAATTAACAAATATAAGTCAATACATTAATCTATAAGAATTCAAAGAATGTTAAAGGTGCATAAGTTCAAAAGCACTGCCAGTATGAATCTGTGCTGGGAGGTAGTGCATTACAATTCACTATGTGATTTACAGCAGGGTCAGAAATGTTCGGAGTATTTTGATTTTGGAAATCCATTTAAAACAAAATAAAGTGGAGATAAAGCAAGAGAATACCCAACATATTATCTCAAGACAATTTAAATTATGCTGCTGTAACAATGAGGGCAACAAAATGCTCATCATCTTTATGTGGTAATACATCAAATATTATCTGTAAACAAAACTGTGATCACTCTCTTTAGAAATGTGCATACAATTCTCATCACTCTTTGTCATAAAGGACATCATAGAGAAACTAGTCTAGATTATGCCTGAGCAAAAGGATGTAATGTTTTCCACATAAAACCAGTTCAAAATTCAGACTTCAAATGAGAAAGCTAAGACATGATAGAGAATATTTTTTTTAAATAAAGGAATGTATAAGCTAAGCATATATTCCAAATTTTAGTGTACTCTACAGGGTACTTTGAAAAGTAAAGTTTACACAGTCATTGAAATATGGAAGTGAAGTATGCACAAGAGGTAAAAACTCATTAATGGGGAGGTATTACTGACTGAAAATAGGAATGGAATCAAAGGTCTTTGAAGAAAAATTATTTGTGGAAAATTGATATGTAATGTATCACTAATGAGTATTCAAAGTAGACCAATGTCATGGGAAGTGAATATTTTGCTTTTCCATAAACTACTTGCTCTAAGGACAATTGATTTAGTCTAGTGCGACATTTCTTACATTCATATACTTAATTCATGGGTTCAGTAGGATAATTTAAGCCCAAGTGAGAAATTTTAGTGTATTTATCAATTTGGTTATCCACATTGCTTAAATCAAGGTGGAAATTGCCATATCTTTATGCCCTAAAGCCAAGGCAACAAAAATTTTAAAATACAATAAAATCTCTTCCTTTCAGAAACTCAAAACATTTTTATAAAACATGCTTGATTAATAAAGTAAACCAAATATTTTAAATAAAAAGAAACCAAATTTATATATAATATGTATATAATATTTACATACATATAGCTGGTCTGATTAATTGGGCTATAACCATATATGCAGAGATTGAATGAAAAGCATCCGATTCCATTAGCAACTGCAACTCAACAGTGGCTCCGTGGACTCATGCAGATGGACTGGAAATTATACAACTGGCCACGTACTGTTCTGCTGTAACTGTCTGAACTTTTGTTTTTAAAGCACTAAAATATAATTGAAGAGAATGCAGCAAAAACAATTATTCTGAAAGCATAGTGAGGGCCACAGTTACTGTCTGTGTTATTCCCTGTTGTCCCCAGTGTCTAAAACAATGATATGTGCTAAAATATTAATATTTGTTGAATGGATGAATCAGTACTCTCCCTGAACATTAAAAATACCATCTCATTTTAATGCTCTTTTAAGAAGATCAAAGCCAGGAAGTTTACACTTTTAATTTCTTCACATAATGTAGGGAGAGTAATTATGCTGCAACTGTTTCTCAAGTGCAAGTAACTACTTAGTATTAAACCATTTAGAAACATATTTATACTACAAACTGCACTACACTTGAAGTATTTAAATTTGCTCCAAATGTTAAGAAACCATTTTTTATTTTTCTTATTGTTGTTCAATTACAGTTGTCCCCATTTTCCCTCCATTACCCTCCTCTTGCCCTACTCACCCCCATGTGCCACATTCAATCTCCCCCCCTTGTCTTTGTCCATGAGTCCTTTATACATGTTCCTTGACAGCCCTTCCCCTTCTTTCCCCTGTTATTCCTCTCCCCCCTTCCCTCTGGTTACTGTCAGTTTGTTCTTTATTTCCATGTCTCTGGTTCTATTTTTTTGTTTGTTTGGTTGGTTGGTTGATTATGTTCTATTTATAGGTGAGATCATATGGTATTTGTCTTTCACTGCCTGGCTTATTTCACTTAGCATAATGCTCTCCAGTTTCATCCATGTTGTCAAAAAGGGTAGGAGTTCCTTCTTTCTCTCTGCTGCATAGCATTCCATTATGTAAACATACCAGTTTTTTGATCCATTCATTTACTGATGGTCAAGCTGTATCCTGTACTTGGCTACTGTTAATAGTGCTGCTATGAACATTAGGGTGCATAGGTTCTTTTGAAGCAGTGTTTCAGGATGCATAGGGTATAATTTATTACTGTGCTGACCAATAACAAATAAAACTTAAATATTTTACAAAGGTAAAAAGAAGATAATACATAAATGAAAGCTAACCTTTATCCAATGTTTGGCTATATAATTTGAAAATAACCAATTGAAAAGACTTTCAAAATCAGCATATGCATAATATACATATTATATCAATCCAATAGATGGAGAAACTGAGACACCAAAGAATCTGTTCCTTGTCTGAGCTTAGGGAATAAATTAGGGGCACTGACACATTACACTTCCTATAATTCCAAATTTATAAGTTTATGAAAACCAACCAAATGAACTGAGTTGTGTTACTTATTTTTATTTTTCCTTAAGCTTTGAACTGATGCTCTCATCAGAAAATAAGTAATAAAGAACACGAATTTGAAATCCTCTCCTTTGGACCTTTTTTCTGTGGAGGGCATAAGCATTACAGGTGATTGTTCTATTTGCTTAAAATAGACATCTTTTATAACAGTTCTAATAATGGCAGTAACCTACTTGCACAATCTCACAGTCAACTTTTAAACAATTAGGCAAAAAAAAAAGTATCTAAATTTTTAGATCCAATAAAAGCTTTCATTAGAAAAGGATTATCTTACTATAGTTTCACCTGCACAACAAACTGAATTCTTAGTCCTGTTAAAACAGCAACATGTTGTCTCACTGTAACAAAAATATCTACAATAGGATTATTAATCACCCAGTACACCACCAAAATATTAATCTAAAACAAAACCTGTATTCTTTTGATTCCATGGTTCAAAAATGTACAATAGATCTCAGGTGCTAACAGAATAAAGTTAAAGGCCTTAATCTTGCACCCAAAGTCAAGTGACTGGGGAAAGGGTTCATGCAAACAAAATAGGGTAACTTAACTGTTCATATCCAGCCCTTCCATTCTTTAATGTGGGGAAAGCCAGAGATGAGGAGCTGACCAGAATAAGAGAACTCTGATTCAAAAATGTCAAAGGAGTTATCAAAATAGAGAAGGCACTTTGTGAAAGTCTCCTAGGTAATTCTGATGCACCATTAATTGAAAGTCACTAATACAATGTCATCCTGTTCTCCTACTCATGCTTTTTTCTAACCAAATAAGCCTTGCATTTTTTCATGCCTCAGCTCATAACTCTCACTCTGAAATAAAAGTCACCCATTTTTGTTTCTTTTATGTTTATTTGCCCATCTTCAAAATTCATTTCAAATTCACCTTATTTATGAAAGTTTCCAGTTCTGAAAGAAATGGTGAAAACAATGCTATTTGGCATCTTAATTTGAGATGACATTTACTGTGCAATAACATTACTGATTCTTTACTAATTTGTTTTTGTACCCAGCCTCACTCACAATTGCTGTAGTCACTTTCAAAATAATGACTTATGTTAACTATATTGCCATTAATAAACATACCTTAGAATAGTTATGGAAGTTCTTTAATATATAGCAATGCATTATTTTTAATATTATTCATCATAGCACATAAATACCCTTTCAGTATAGCTTTGATTTTCTGGGAATGTACAATTATCACCAAAATTCTTAACTAGTAAGAAGTAATCAAAGTTCTTGTATTATAGAAAGACAGCTGTGTCTTGCTCACAATTGATCTTCAGAACAAAAAAATAGTACCTAGAACTCAATAGTTACTTGTTGAATATGTGGATGTTTTGAATCAAAAATAAGATGTGATTCTGAACAAATTATATTTCTTTGTCTCTGCAGAGAAATCTTAAACATCTAAGTAACTGCAGGATTATTGGCTTTTGGAAGGGAATAGCAACCACTTGGATATAAGTATATAACTGTATTTTTTAAATCATCAATGCTCGTGTATGGATTTATTTTGGTGGTAATTTAATAAATAGGTATTAAAACTTAAAGCTGCATGTATTATTTGATTTAAGTCTTATTTTAAAATGGCATTCAAAGCATATACACAACTAAAAATGACTGGAAGGAAATTACATCAAAATATTAATAGTTGTTAGCTATAGAAGATAGAATAATTTAGTTTTTTCTGTATCTTTTCTAACATTTATTCAATAAACATATGTTAAGGTATTAAAATGTTATATAAGATGGAAAATAAATCAAATAGTTACTAAATATCTTCTATAAATGATGATGAATTCAAGGAATCAAAGGTTATTCTTAGGTCACAGCTGCTGACTTCACCTATTTTATCCACCATTTAAGAGATTCTTTACCTTTTTTATATAATAAGAACTCTGTTGGGTACTCCAGACAACAGAGTGAACAATATACAACCTTGGCTTTCCGGAAACAGAGTCTAGTAAGAAACACAGCTGGTACACAACCAGTACAGAATAGCATCAAAACTACCGTGATAGAAGAAACACTAAAGCACTATGAGACCATGTGGGAAGGGGGGGCACCAATCCTCACAGATCAGGAAAGGCTTCCCAGGGAAAGTGACATTGAAATGGAGCCTGGGAGACTAGTAGTAACTTCGGTGAAGAGGGCGAATGAGTAGGAAAAAGAGAGCCTAGGCATAGACACTGCAATAGTCCAGAAGTAAGAGAAAGTGCAGTGCTCTAAGGGAAATATAAATGGTTTGGTGAAGCTAATGCAGAAAATGGGGTGACAGTGGAGGAGAAAGGTAAGGGTAGGCAGGTCTTTTGAGAGAGAAAGACATGACGAAAGGCTTTATAAGCCATGTTACAGAGTTCGCAAAAATGGCATCAAATAGCACTAAGAAGGTTGAAATTAGTGAGGGAAAAGCAAGTAACAACATTATAATTAAGATTTAGAAAAGTGACTCTGACTACATTGAAGAAAAATTATAGACCTGAACAATGTGAAAAGCAAGGAGGACAGTTTAAAAGCTGCTGGACTATACTGTTTTTAGGAAAAAACAGAGAATAGTAGTTTTGTAAATTGGAGGTCTGAAAAGAAATCTCAGACAGGACAGAAAAAATGTAGCAACCAAAAAAGAAAAAAAATAATAAATTTCACTTCATCAAAATCAGGGGAAAAGGGGAAGGAGGGGTTTATAGGAACAAGTATAAAGGACTCATGGACAAACACTGAGGTGGACATGGGAGGGAGGTGAGGAGCACTGCAGGGGTGGGCTGGGATGGGAGTAAAAGACAGAAAACTTGAACAATGATTAAAGTTAAAAAAATGTTTCAAAAAACAACAAAACCTTTTTCTCCTCAAAAGACATCACTGAGAAAATGAAAGTGCAGGTAACAGATGGAAAATATGTAACAGATATAGAAATAGAGCTGCATATGATGAAAGTCTTGTATCTGAGCTCCTACAAATCTATAATAAAATGACTACTAATCCAATCCTTTAAGAGAGAGAGGGTTTGAACAGCCACTTCACACACATCACTATATACAAGTAGTCAGGAGGTACATGGAAAGGCACACGTCATGACTGATGAGTCACCAGAGAAATACAAATTATAGCCCCAGGAAGACACCAGCTCACTCACTTGAAATTGTACAAGCTATAAAAATGGAAACCACCAAATGGTGATAAGAATATAAATCAAACAGAAATATCATCAATCACTGAAGGAAGTGTTAAATGATTCAGAACATTTAGAACATGTTTGACAATTTCTTATAAATTTAAATACACACCTGTCTTGACTGAGCAACTTCACTGCTAGATATATATCCAAAGGAAATAAAAACATATGTCTCCAAATTATAACAATGTTCCTAGAAGCTTTATTCATATTAGACAACTGGAAACAACTCAAATATCTATCAACAAGAGAATGAATAAACAAATCGTAGTGTCTTCATATAGTAGTAGAACACTACCCTGCAAAGAAAAAGAGCAGATTACAGAGACATGAAGCAACATGCATGAATCTCAAAAACAGTATTTTGAGTAAAAAACACCAGAGTACATACTGTTGTATTCTTGTTATATAAAATTCAAACACCGTCACAATCATCTACACAAACGGAAATTAGAAGAGTAATTACCTTTGGAGTAAGGTGGGAGATTAACTGCAAAGAAGAAAGGAAAAATTTCCTGGACTGATGGAAATGTTCCATATTTTGACAAAATTGTTGCTTACACAGGTATATACATTTGTAAAATCTGTAATTATGCACTTAATATCTGTGTGTTTTGCTGTGTGAAAATTACATGTCCATAAAATTAGCTACCTTAGAAAGTTATTACACGTGATCAAAGTGAGAGGGGATGATGAACCAAACTAAGGCAGTGAGGATGGACAGAAGGGCAAAATTGGAGGGATGGATGTTGTGAAAATGGGGTATGAGAAAGAAGCCGGCGTGGTTCCCCACTTTGAAGTTCAGTCCAATTTAACACAGAGTGATGCCATTTACTGGAATAGGAACCAGAGGAGCCCTGGCTGGTGTGGCTCAGTGGATTGAGTGAAGGCCTGCAAACCAAAGGGTCCCCGGTTCAATTTGCAGTCCGGGCACATGCTCGGTTTGCAGACCAGGTCTCCAGTGGGGGACGAGCAAGAGGCAACCACATGTTGATGTTTCTCTCCCTCTCTTTCTTTTTTCCTTCCCCCTTCTCTAAAAATTAGTAAATAAAATCTTAAAAAAAAAAAGAAAACAAGAGAAAGAAAGAAGAATTGTGGAGTAGGAGAAGATAATGAGTTCCACTTGAGATCCATTTAAGTGCCTTTAGATATTCCAGAAGAAATGTCTCATAAGCAAGTGTGTGTACAAGTGCAGTGATAAGAAAATGAATAAATGTATCAAGGAAATATCTATGGGGAAACCTGATATAAATTAATCACAAGAGTTGATAATGGTGACTCATAGAACATCCAAAGTAAGAAAAAATACTAGTTATGGTAAAAGTAGAGAAATTAGAGCCCACAAAGTTGATTGAGAAGGAGCAGCAGAAACAGATGTTTTTAAAAAGTGAGGTCAAAGAGTACTTAAGAAAGAGTCCTTCAAGAAGGGAGTATATATGAGTGCTAAGAACTGAAGAAAGGGATAAGAAGGCAAAGAACCAAAAATAGTTAATTGGATTTAGTGAAAAGTAACTCCGCGGTGATATTATCAGTTTGCTGAGGAGTGGCAGCAAGTTGTGGGGAATGGGACTAAGGAAACAGAAAGTGAATCAAACTTTGTGCAATGTCCGAATTCTTTTATATTTATTTACCAACAACTGGACTATAACAAGAATAATTGCATATACAAAGAGAATTCTGCACATAAATGATAGTTATTTGAGATTTAGAACTATACTTCTATAAATGCCAAAAGATAAAAAACATTCATACTAAGGGAAAAAGTGCACCAGAATTATTTTTCTAAATGCAAAATTCAGGTCAAATTACAGATATGAATTCAGAAAAAAAAGCAAATGGGTCCCCTAATATAAAATTTAACTATAAACAAAGAGTACCTAGGAGAAATATGAATACATATGTATTTTTCCGCTGCTACATGTAAAAGGAAGGAAAGCAATATAGCTGACAAATTAGAAGGATTTGCACACCAACAAGCTCTATCTTTAAATTTTAGGTCCATATTTTATTAATTTTGAGACCGTAAGAAAGGGACATTTCCAAAACCCAGTTTCCTTTTCAAGAAAATAATATATTCATATTTACACTAGTAAAGTTGCTTTGAAAATTAAATGAAATTGCTTAGTAGACTAATAGTTTTCAACACATTAATAAATGATAGATATTTTATTACTATTATTATTACTATTACATAAGGAAAAATAGGATGATTTTTCTTAATAAAAATGTCCTTTGGTGGTAAAGAAGGTAACATCTGGTTGAAACAGTTCTTTTCTTTGAGTATGAGTAATTAATAAAGTTCAAAATTTTCATGAAAACAATTGCTTTGTAGGCTTAATAATAAACCCATTTTCATAGTTGAATAAGACCCTTTAAGCCAGTCAGATTCATTGGGTTTATACCAATATATAAATCCTTCACGTATACCAATGCATAATAAATGTAGTTCACCACTGAAATGTTTAACAGTCACTACACTGTGCTATATAATTAATATAGTTGGGAATATTCAGATCAATTCTGGTATCTGGCCCTAGGAAAACATACCGTCTAATTTGGTAGGACACCTATAAAGCCAGATTAGAACTTAGAAGTTAAGTTTATTATTGCCAAGTTCTTAAAGGTTGAAATATAAGTATTTCTTAGTCATTGTCTGCATTTGTTGTAGTTAATCATTTTTCCTGCTTACACTTTGTTTTTTTTCTACCCTACACGGCATCACATGCTTATGGATTTGTCAACTCTTCTAACATGTAGGAAATTTATAGAGTCTTGATTTTTCAAGCTCAATAGAATAGAAACCTACTGTTCTAAAAGACTTGTGGTGTTTGGGGATCCTTAGGATATATTTCTAAAAGTGAAGTCACTGGGTCAAAAGGCAGCTAAGAATCCCAAAACACCGATTCAAAAGAATATATGAACCCAATGTTCATAGCAGCATTATTTATAATAGCCAAGATCTGGAAACAACCTAAGAGCCCATCAGTAGATGAGTGGATAAAAAACTGAGGTACATTTACACAATCAAATGCTACTCAGCAGTAAAAAGAAGCAACTCCTAACTTTTGGGACAGCATGAATGGACCTGGAGACTATTATTCTAAGCCAGTCAGTGAAAGACAAATAGCATATGATCTCACTTATATGTGGAATCTAATAAAATAAACTAATGAACAAAATATAATCAGAGGCATAGAAACATGGAACAGACCAACAGCTGTAAGAGGGAAGGGGGTGGTAGGGCCTGGTTGAAAGAAGGTAAAGGGATTAGATAAAGAACATATATGCATGACCCATGAGTTGTTTGAGAGAGGGGGGGTGGGCTCAATGGAGTTGGGCAAAGGAGAAAAATTGGAACAACTGTAATAGCATAAACAATAAAATACTTTTAAAAAAAAATGTTACAGACTTGTGAGAGTTGTGAAAGCTAAATATGTGGTAGTACTGATAACAATGACAGTTGTTGGTGATGATAGTGATGATAACAATAGTAGCAGCAAAGAGGCCAGGTATAAAATCTAAGAAACTCTAAGTGGCTGAAGGATGGGAACCCATTAAAGGAGAAGAGCATCTATAGACATATGAGAAAATCTGGAAGGATAACATGTTAAAGAAGCTTAGAAAAGAAAGAGTACCTCAGGAAGGAGGAATAGGTAAATCATGGGAAATGTCCCTGAAACACACACAAAAAAAATAGAACAGAGAAGTATCACCCGGATTTAGCAATATGGAGGAAATTAGCAGCCCTAGCAAGAGCAATTTGGTCTAGTGTTGGGACCAGAGGCCAAATGGAGTGGTTTGAATAGTTAATTAGACACAGAAGAAACCAAGAGAATTTACAGATTAGCTTTTAGCATTAATAAGAGAGTTTTGCAAAGCTGCTCTATATAAAACCAATACACCAAAACCAAATTTATTCCTAGATACTAACAAGTAACAGAAAAAGAATAAGTGGAAAAACTGCTATTTAGATCTAGGCAAAGAAGGCAAACTAAACTCATTAATTTACTACTGTCTGCTCAATAAATCTTATTAAAGTGACAATAAAGAAAATTTTAAGGTGAAAATCTATAAGGCAATGGGAACAGAAAATTAGAAAACAGAAATAAAATTTATCTTAAAAAGTATGTGGAAGAAAGGCCACTGATTGAGAAGATTTAAACAAATTGAATCCTAAATTGGTGGTGAGAAAATCCATAAGCAATTTTCAGTTATACCACAGGACCCACATTCAAAATTTAGAGGCACAAGCTATCTCTGAAAGTAGAGGGTGAAGCTAAAAGTAAGAGAACTAGTTAAAAGTGTAAGGAGCAGATGGACCCTCAGGACCCTCTCTGTAGTCCACTTAGATAAGTAACTGGCCCTCCTCCCTCCCCTTGCAGAGGGGAAGGGAAAGGGGAAGGGTAGAGACCTGAATGATGAGACCCAATCTCCTGCCCTTTTCCACTACTCATCTCTTCAAAAATTGGCATTCAGTTTCATGTCTTCTGCGCAGGAGATTGGAAGATGCTTCTCTGGGTAATCTGATGGATATAGCCCTTGCAAAAAGAAAGTTTTGTGTCCCTGCCTATTTCTCTCTACTCAGGATGCTGGTTGTGTGGTCCTGCTGTCTAGGGCTGCTGCTGCAACCATCATGAGACCATGACGGGAAGCCCAACGAAAGCAAGAAGATGCTAACAGAGCAAAATGTTACCACTGAGCTGCTGTAACCAACCTGTAATCACCTCTGCCCAGATTTCCCGCCTTTATTATTTAAGCCATAATTCATCAGGAATCCTGTTAATTGCATATAAAATCTTTCCCAGCTGATAAAACTATTGTTTTAATAATGCATAGTTAAATTATTAATGGCCATGCAGTTTTCATTAAAAAATTATATTTAGCTCCAGGTAATTTCCTCTTAAATATTAGGGCTTGCACACACACTCTGTCTTGACAACCTCCCTACCAGTGGGAGAAGCTGAATACTACTTTTTGGAATAATTACTCATTGGTGTCATTATCTTTGATGGTTGTGATTTTAAGAGATTGAAAATAACTATTTATTCTTTAACAGTTCATTACCAAGTTATTGAACATCTAGCTCCCATGGTTCAAGCTAGATACACAATAAAAAAAGAAATAAAGTTCTAAAGGGTGTTACAAGTGGAAAAATAAGAGTTAGACTTTTAGATTTAGAGTTAAAGTAAATGTATCACATTTAAAAACCCCTATAATTTCCTGGCTGGCGTAGCTCAGTGGATTGAGCACAGGCGGTGAACCAAAGCATCGCAGGTTCGATTCCCAGTCAGGGCACATGCCTGGGTTGCAGGCCACAGCCCCCAGCAACCACACATTGATGTTTCTCTCTCTCTCTCTCTTTCTCCCTCCCTCCCCTCTCTAAAAATAAATAAATAAAATCTTTAAAAAAACCCTATAATTTGAACATCTGTTCTGGCAGAGATATAGATAGTTAAACTTGGAAGGAACTGTTACAGGACTTAATTCCTACGATTATTTGCTGAATAGGTAAATTCTACAGTCTTTCAAAATAGCATGGAAAAACAGTTTCATGTAATATATATTTTTGCAAGCAGAAGTTTTATAAAATTAAATTTAGTCTATTATGTACATGAAGAAAACAATAGAGTTATTAACTCATGGTATTAGTCATATACTTTCAGTTTATTTTCCATATTCTCATTATATAAATATATAATTAATATCTTTCTAACAAATTATATATTTTCTACATCTAGATTTACTTTAGAGACAGTAGCATGTTCCTATGTCCCCAAAATCTAATTATTTCATATTTAATCTTCCATTCACAACATGGTTTAGGTTAAAAGTCATGTGTGTTTAACTTTACTAAACTGACTAAATGTGTCAGGTAACCATAGGTAAAACTTTAAAAACACAACCTCCTTCTCTTGCTACTAAAGGGAGCTATCCTAACCCTTCATTTACTCCACAGACTAGTCCAGTTATTGTAACTAAAAGAAAATGGATCTTTTCTGACTGGAGATTTGATCTTTCCAGGGAGAAATAAAACATTTGCTTGCTTAAGCAGGGATGAGCAGCTCTGTTTCCCACAAGATATATGCGATATCTTTATGCTACTATTCTAAAGCTGAGTTTGCTAATATTTCAAGAATAAAGTTGGATTTGGATCTTCTGTTACTACTAAGGAATCATTAGGCTGCATTTAACAAATAAATGCGCACATTCCAGAAGGAAGGCCCTAGTGTGCCAGTAGATCTAGGCCTTTTCATTGCTATCATCAAATTGCTCACATGGTATTTTCCCTATTTTATTCTCAGTGTATAAACCACAGGTGCATAAATCTGGGCATACCTTGATAAGAGAACCAATTTTTCTATTCCTTAATTGGTGTCTTAACCAGCCAAACACAATATTCTCTGATTATAATGTTCAAAAAGGAACAAATATAGATGAAATTGTGTCTTAGGTAATGCTTATTTTTTTTTAAATATTTTATTTATTTATTTTTAGAGAGGGAAGGGAGGGAGGGGGAGAGAGAGAGAGAGAGAGAGAGAGGGAGAAACATCAATGTGCGGTTGCTGGGGGTTATGGCCTGCAACCCAGGAATGTACCCTGGCTGGGAATCGAACCTGGGACACTTTGGTTCCCAGCCCGCGCTCAATCCACTGAGCTACACCAGCCAGGGCTGTAATGCTTATTTTTATACACCTTTTTTTCCCACCTCATCTCTGGAAACATACTTTCTATTTTCTATGGCCTCAGCCAGCAAATCATTAACCCAGTCGGCCATTCTCACAAAAGCACCTGAGTATAATGGATTTTGTGGGGTCATTGCTTATCATCTGTGTGTGTCCTCACCAGTCCCATGGTTAGTAGCAAACCTGCTAAACTGGCTGACAGCGGTTTTATTGGGAGGGCCCCCACAGATTTCCATATTTATTAGAGACTCCTAAAAAAAAAGTAAATGTATTTTGAGAACTCCAAATTGCCATGTAAATACAAGCAACTATTGTCTTAATCTTTCAGGATACTATAACAAAACACAAGAGACAGGTTAGCTTCTAAACAACGAAAACGTCTCTCTCACAGTTCTGGAAGTTGGTGAAGTCCAAGCTCAAAGTTCTAGCATAGTGTGGTGAGAAGCTTCTTCTAGGTGATAGGCTTGTATCGTCACATGATAGAAGCAGCACAAGCTCAAAATGGAACCTATTTTTAAAAGGTGAATTCTGTTCATGGGATCTCTACCCTTATGACCTAATCACCTACTGAAAGCCCCACCCTCCTAAGATCATACATCACCTTTTGGGTTAGGTTTCAACACATGAACTTGGGGAAGGGGGAGTGACACATATTCAGGCCATAACAGCTGCTCTTGCTATTCTTGTTGTTCGTGTCAATTCAACAACAGTCAATACTTATAGAACGCCTACTGTGAGCCGGGCACTTTTCGAAGTGATTGGAATGCCTCAGTCATCTATCCACACACACACAGTTCCACTAGAAAGAAACAAAAAAAATGAAACATAATAAGTAAATTATACAGGTCACAAGCGCCCTGTCGAAAATAGAACTGCAAATTAGGAAACATAAGTGTAAGTTGGAGACTAGAGAGTGGGAATTGATTTTAAATTGGATACTCAGGGCTCAGTAAAAGGATGAACTTGGAACAAAGATTTGGAGGAAGTGAGAGAATGAGCCTTGAACATATACAGGCGTGTTCTGAGCAAAGGAAACATCCAGGAGAAGTCACTGAGGTTTGAGGGTACATGGTACAATTGAAGACACATAAGAACATCATCCTGGCTGGAACAAAGTGCATGAGGGAGAGAGCAGCAGGGGAAGCGATCAGAGAACAAATAGCGAACCAGTTTGTATAGAAACCTTTTAGGCCATTGTAAGGAATTTGGGCTTTATTCTGCCTGAAATGTGAAGTCATTTAAACAGTTTTGAGCATAAAAGTAACATGATATGACTTATGATTTAAGACTACTCTGGCAATAGACTATAGGGAGGTAAGAGTGGAAGCACTGATACTAGTTAAGAGACTATTTCAATAATACAAAAAAACTGAATCATAGTGGGGCTAAACCAGGCTGGTAACAGCAGAAATAATGAGAAATGGTCAGGCTCTGGTAAGAGCCAAAGGATTATTGGTAGGGCCAACAAGCCTTTTTGAAGGAATGAATGTGTGGTGGAATTTTAAAAATATATACGTGAATCTAGGATTACTCCAAGATACTTGGTTTGACTAGGAGGTTTTAAAAGGTTGGAATTGTCATCAGCTGTTACTGCATTGTACAGTAGCTTTAAAAGTTGCCTCCTCAACAGGGTCTGAAACAAATTTTGACTACTTCTTAGCTAGCTTCTCACCTTAAATAACATAATCAGGAGGAGTCAGTTCTAGACATGGAAAAGGTGGCTATGTGGCATGATTTCCAGATACTAGGAAGGTGCATACTCTCTAAAATCCCCACCTCTTGTTTGTATAGGGGCATCTACAGTGTTAGAATGTTTCCTAAAGGTTTTAAATACTATTATAACACAAATGACCCTGAAGACAGGAAGAGCTCAAGTGGTTGTCTATGGGGTGCGGGGAGGATTGATGGTGGAAAGTGGGAGGTGAGTAAGGAGAAGGAGGGGAATGAGGGGAATGAGGACAAGTGCAATTGAACAAAAACTTTTAAAAATTATGTTTACACCACTGTATGCCAGAATGGTCAAAGAAACAGGACGGAGGTGCTGGAAAGGGCTGTCTCAAATGTTACAGTTTAAAACTGAGTAAGCTGAAAGTCATAAAAATTAAGTGACTGCCCATGATCATAAAATGCAGGACAAGACATGAAAGTAGAACCTAAGTCTTCTCGTTCCTAGTTCAGTGCTGTTGGGGGGAAGATTTGCTGGGGGAACAGAATGAGGAAGACAGAATGGAACCCTATTTGGGAAGCCAGTGGCGCTAAAGGCAGGAGTGGGCATCAAACACAAGGCAGGAACAGGAACCTTATACACCTCAGACACATACAGTGTGTATTTATCAATTCTTCCTCAATGAAGCTGTTAAAAATAAACTAAATAATCAAACAATTAAAAAGTTAATAAAAATTTCTCCCTTGGCCCTGGATTCTTCACTTGCTACTACATCTCTCTCCACTCAACCAATGTTGGGAACCGCCGTGACTGGTATCAGAAGCTGAAACCCCCACCTAGGCTAAGGCTAAGGGAATGCCCTTGGAACCGTAAGCCAGTAAGGAGACAAAAGCTTATCTCCCTGGCAGGAATGCTGCTTCTGCTGCTGAACCCCAAAAAGCTTGGTCAGTTAGCCAAAGACGGGTAAGATTCCCCAAGGGGGGAATGACCTAAGACAGGCACGATCACTTTGGGAGGCCCCCCAAAAGGACTTGGGGGGCTCCAGCAAAAGGGGGTGATGGACCCTCGCTCCTCGGCTTTGACATAGCCTGAGTTCTCATCATCTGGGAGAAAATCTCCTTATCTCTTGGTTGCCTTAGTTCCCTTGCTCCACCTAAGCCTGAAACAATGACAGGGTGGTGCAGCTCTGTGCTGAAAAAGGGTGGATTCCCCAGGTGATCAGGCCTAAGAAAGAATATGTAAATTACTGTGAAACCTTCTTTGTTTAGAATGCTCTCAGTTGAATGAGAGGGGTCCAAGGAGGAAGTTAGTTTGTTCCTCAAAGTCTTACAGCTCTTTGGCCCCGACCCAAAATAGACCGGCAGACTTCCTTGTTTTCTATAGTTCCTTACTTCTCCCTGATAAGTACTGTACTTTACCTGAATTATTATGCAAAATGAGCCCAATAAAAGCAGGTATGGATGGTAAATCAGCGCGCTCCCCACTAGGGGGGGTGGCCATTTCGTCCCTACTTTCCCACAGAAACTAGTTTGTTTCTGTGCATGTTTTTTCTCGTGTGTTTTTCAGCAAGCCATCCACAGCGTTCCGGGGTCATTGCTGGCTGGTGACCCACGCAACAAACCAACTCTGAGAAGGACAGTCTGCACTGGATGACTGCTTCTCTTCACGACTTCGAGCTACTGCTAGCAAGTTCCCCTTTACCACTACGTAAATTCCTCACGCTAAAGGCATTCATGATCGAAAAGACGGGTGGGATTTTTTAAGATCTCTGCATATGTAACTTCTCTCCAGCATTTAAGTGCCAACTGCTCCCTCAATGTTAAAACCCCCTTTGCACTTGGTTTCTGTGCCTTGATGCTTTACAGGTTTCCCATCTTAACACTCAGCCCACGTGTCTCAGCCTCCTTTTCAGTGCTTTCTCCTGAGTTTGTTCTTTAAATGGTAGTGCTCCCCAGAGTCCTATTCTTTCCCCTCATCTCTTCCTCCATTACAAGCTGCCTCTGGGAAATTTTATCCTTTCCCTTAACTTCATCTACCACGTGTCTATCATTCCTATCTCTAGGCCAGATGTTGTCTTTAGCCTTATCCTCCTGTAGTCATTCACTCACTCATTCAGCTATTCTAAACAAGTCCCTTTGGGTGTGTATCCACCCACAGGCATCTGACCCTCAACAAGACCCAAAAAGAAATCATCTTTTCTCAAAATTGTACCTGCTGATGTACTCCTTATTCCTACAAAAGTCACTACCTGACTCACAGATTGCTCCCTCCACCCCATTCCTCTGGATACTCTTTTAGTCCAAGTTCATACGGTATCTGAGCTCACTGGCTGCAATGGTGTTCTAATGGTCTCTCTGTCTCCAGAATCTCCCCATCCATTCCATCCTCCAAAGCATGCCTAGATTACCTAAAACACAATCTGACCATTCATTTCCCTGATTAAAATGATTCTATGCCCCCATATTCCTAGTGGAATAAATATCAAATGCCTTATCAAGGTATTAAATATTCCCCATAATCAAACTCTTGGCTACTTCCCCTTTTGGTTTCACTTCTTGCTCTTTCTGCTCCACTTTTTCAATTTCACTCTTTATTCCACCCACATCCAGCAGTCTGCACCGTCTTCTAATAACCCAGTCTGCTTCCAATCTCTAGGCCTTTGCACTTAAGAGGGTCATTTAAACAAAGATACCTTATCTTTTTCTCTACCTGGAACATACCCATTGAGCCTTCAATATTCAATTATTCTGTCCCCTATGAAGCAGTTGTTAAGCATCCTAACAAATAGTTTTTCATTTGCTCATTTGTGCCCTCCTGACAATTTTCGCTTCTATCATAGCACAAAACTTTGTTATACTATTTTTAACATGTCTATCTTTTCTAACTAGAGAGTGACACGTTGACAAGGATTCTACCTCATTCAAATGATGAAGTGTTTGACACAAGATTTCATGAAACATTTACTGAACAGAGTTTGTCATATGTAAAGTTTAAAAAAGGATTCCTATATGTGTGACATGTTTATCCAAAGAAATAAATACCTAATTATATACTTTCAAGCACCAAGGTGTGTGAGAGGATATTTTAGAGACAGAGGAGTGGGGAGTTGATTTCTGTAGCATTTATTGGTTCTCACACTACTAGTGCTCCTACTGTGTCTGCCTCGTGGGCTTCATGAATTTTTTCTCATTATACAGGGTTGAGCAAAAGTAGGTCTATATCATGACTGTGTGAAACAGTTTATTTTTATATTATTCTTTATTAATTATTGCATTATTTTCCATATGAACAACCATAAACCTACTTTGATACACTTTTTATTAACAAGAAGGTGGGAGAGAAGTCAATTCTGTATAGAAATTGGTCTCTATTTTCACCTCTTCTGCACGTTATTGAAAACCTCATTTAAACTAGCAAAGCTTCCTGTAACTTCCAGGCAGGGTCTCTGCCAAGCCATAGCGTTTTTGGTCTACATGTGGGTAATGAACACTTTTCTGTGATACAGGATCCCACAGTAGCAGGCACTCATGGTTCTCCAAGAAATTGAAGTATGTTAAATCATAAGGAGAATCATTCCCTGATGACCTTTCCCCTTCTTTGCACCATTATTCCCCTGCCCCTCCCCTCTGGCTACTGTCAGTTTGTTCTTTATTTCTGTGTCTCTGGTTCTATTTTGCTTGCTTGTTAGTTTTGTTGATTAGGTTCCACTTATAGGTGAGATCATCCGGTATTTCTCTTTCACCACCTGGCTTATTTCACTTAGCATAATGCTCTCCAGTTCCATCCATGATGTCACAAAGGGTAGGAGATCTTTCTTTTTCTCTGCTGCATAAAAGTCCATTGTGTAAATATACCAGTTTTTATCCATTCATTTACTGATGGGCACTTAGGTTACTCCCAGCACTTGGCTATTATAAATTGTGCTGCTATGAACATTGGGGTGCATAGGTTCTTTTCGATTGGTGTTTCAGGGTTCATTTGAATTGGTGTTTCAGAATTCCTAGGGTATAATCCCAGCATGGAATTGTCAGGTCAAAAGACAGTTCCATTTTTAGTTTTTTGAGGAAATTCCATACTATTTTTGACACTGACTGCACTAGTCTGGATTTCCACAAACAGTGCACTAGGGTTTCCTTTTCTCCACAACCTCACCAACACTTGTTGTTTGATTTCTTTATGATGGCCATTCTGACCGGTGTGAAGTGGTATCTCATTGTGGTTTTAATTTACCTCTCTCTGATGGCTTGTGATGCTTAGCATCCTTTTATATGTCTCTGGGCTCTCTGTATGTCCTCCTTGGAGAAGTGTCTGTTCAGGTCCTTTGCCCATTTTTTTATTGGATTGTTTGTCTTCCTAGTGTGGAGTTGTGTAAGCTCTTCATATATTTTGGAGATCAAATTCTTGTGCAAGGTATATTTGGCAAATATATTTTCTCGTTCAGTTGGTTCCTTTTTCATTTTGCAAATGTTTTCTTTAGCCACGCAGAAGCTTTTTCAATTTGGTGTAGTCCTATTTGTTTATTCTTTCCTTTATATCCTTTGCTGTAGGGGATATATTGGTGAAAATGTTGCTTCGTGGAATATCTGAAATTTTCCTACCTACATCCTCCTTTAGCACTTTTATGATGTCACAACTTATATTTATATTTAAGTCTTTTGTCCATCTTGAGTTTATTTTTGTATGGTATAAGTTGCTAGTCAAGTTTCATTTTTTTTCATGGACCTGTCCAGATGTCCCAACACCATCTGTTGAAGAGGCTATTTTTCCTCCATTTTATGCTCCTGCCCCCTTTGTCAAATATTAATTGACCATAGAGACTTGGGTTTATTTCTGGGCTCTCTATTCTGGGCTTTCTATTCCATTGATGAATGAGTCAGTTCTTATGCTAGTAACAGACTGTTTTGATTACAGTGGCCTTGTAATATAGTTTGATATCAGCTATTGTGATTCCTCCTACTTGTTCTTCTTTCTCAAAATTGCTGAGGTTATTTGGGGTTGTTTATGGTTCCATATAAATTTTTGAAATGTTTGTACTGTATCTGTGAAATATGTCATTGGTATTTTAATAGGGATAGCATTGAATCTACAAATTGCTCTGGGTAGTGGGGACATTTTGATGATCTTAATTCTTCCAATTCATTAACATAGTATATATTTCAATAAATTGTTTTCTTTTTTATAGCTGAGTAGAATTCCATTGTGTAAATGTCCCACAATTGTTTTATCCACTCATCTATTGAGGGGCACTTGGGCTGCTTCTGTATCTTGGTGACTGTAAATAACACTGCAATGAATATAGAGGAGCTTATGTTCTTTAGAATTAATGTTTTGGGTTCCTTCAGATATATTCCTTGAAGTGGAATTGCTGGGTCAAAATGCGGATCCATTTTTAATTTTTTTGAGGTATCACCATACTGCTTTTCACAGTGGCAAACTCTCTCTCTGGTAAATTGCTTGCCTCCATTTCACTGAGTTCTTCTGGAGAATTCCCTTGTTCTTTCATTTGGGGTCTGTTTCTTTGTCTTCCCATTTCAGCTGCTTCTTTGTATTTTCCACCTTATTTTCTAAACTAATCAGCCATTGAACTGATCCATTGTTAATCTAATCAGGCCCTGGTCAGTAACTAGGCTTCAGCAAGACAGTTAGGGGCAGAGTAATTCCTGCCATTGAGAGAGGAGTGCTCTGCCTGAGAAAGATGGCTTTTGCAGGATGGGGAATGACTTAGCACAGGGATCCTAATAGCTGTTCCTTCAGTTCTCTCCCCAGAGCCACCAGCCCCAGGCTCTCCTCAAGCATCTCTAGTCCACTCTGGTCTGCCTCAGCCAGAGCCTAGGCTGTGTCTGCAGAGGAAATTTTGTGTGTTGGACCTTTGAGAAGCTCTCTGCATCTACAGCCATCTCTCCCTGGCAGACAGAAACCTCGCTGCTTTTCATAGCTGGATGTTATCTGGATTCCTTCCTGGCTCTGGTGCTGAAGACTGTGGAGCCTAGCTTGGAGACTGGACCCCACACTTTTCAAAGGGAACTACCCAGCTGCTGAAATATCCTCCTGGAACTTCAGCTGCCATCCATGGGAGCCCAGCCAGCCCTCTCATGTCTCCACACTCCACCAGTCACATTGTAGTGAAGTGGTTTCTTCTGTCTGTCTGTGGTTATAAGGCTTCTCTCCAGGTAGTGTCCAGTTGGTTATTCTGGATGATTCCTCTATAATTTAGTTGTAATTCCAGATTGGTCCTGGGAGGAGGTTAGTGTAGCTTCCATTTACTCCTCCACCATCTTGGATCAGCTGTACCACATCTTCTTTATCCAAGCATCTATTGAAGGACACTTTAGTTATTTCTATATCTTGGAACCATGAATAATACTACAGTGAACATAGGAGTGAATATATCTTTGCAAATAAATGTTTTCAAATTTTTCAGGTAGATAACCAGAAGATGGGTTGCTGGGTCGTATGGTAACTCTATTCTTAGCTTTTTGAAGAACTTCCATACTGTTTTCCTTTGTGGCTGTACCAATCTACATTCCTGCCAGCAGTGAATGAAGGTTCTTTTTATGTACAATCTCTCTAACAGTTATTAGTACTTGTTTTGTTGAAAATAGCCATTCTAGCAGGTGTGAGGTGATATCTCATTGCAATTTTGATATGCCTTTGCCTAATAGCTAGTGAATTTGAGCACGTTTTCATATATCTGTTGGCCGTTTTTATGTCTTCTTGGGAGAAATGTCTGTTCAGGTCCTCTGCCCTTTTTTTTTTTAATTGGATTAATGGTTGGTCTGGCATTGTTTTGTATGAGTTTTTTGTATATTTTGTATCTTATCCCCTTGTCAGGGCTGCTTGCAAATATCTTCTCCCATTTGTTCAGTTGCCTTTTTTGTTCTTGTTGGCAGTTTCTCTTGTTGTTCAGAGGCCTTTTGAGTTTGGTATAGTCCCATTCATTTATTTGTGCCTTTATGTCCCTTGCCTTTGGGGTCAAATGCATGAAATATTCTCTAAGACCAAGGTTCATAAATTTAGTACCTGTGTTTCCTTATATGTAATTTATTGTTTCAGATATCATATTTAGGTCTTTGACCCATTCTGAGTTAATTTTTGTATATGGGGGAAAACTATAGTCTAGTTTCACTCGTTTGCATGTGGCTTTCCAGTTTTCCCAGCACCATTTATTGAAGAGCTTTCTTTCCTCCATTGTATGTTTTTGGCTCCTTCGTCAAAAGTTATTTGCCCACATACATGTGGGTTTATTTATGGTACCAGTTTAAAAAAGAACACTCTGAAATAGTAAAGGGGCCCATACAAAACAATAATAATGAAACATTTTGTTGTTGCTTCTGCAGTTATATTTATATGTAATTAGAAAATAATATAGTACAGATAATCTAAAACCAAGATGTATTTATATCTGAACAATTTTTCTCCATTATTCATTTCAATATTTTGAATTTTCTGGTGATCCTATGGCTAACAGTCACTATAGAAATATTCTACTACATCTCCATTAAGCTTGCATTACAAAAAGGATGAGGATGATGAAAAACTTCACTTTAAAGCAGAAGAACTTCTATAAGTCTGACTTTTTTAAAATACAAATCTGTATTCAAAATGACTGGAAACACACATTCATAAATATTCTATTTACGTAAGAAGATGCCTCTTTTGTAATCAAGGTAATAATCACCGATGATTTGAATTTATTTTAAATACTTGATTAAGTATTTCATTTTGCCAATATATTCATTACAAATTACCCTCCTTAATGATACAAATTTATGCTTTTCAGGTTAATTTTAATATATCGCATTTAGCTGAAAGAAACTTAACAAATATTCTGCACAGGAAAAAATAGACTTAAAGCAACAGGACTCCTTCATTGGCTTCTGGTAGAACAGGAAAACTGTTGCCTCCCACCCTTTCGTTAAAAATATTTGGGTAAGCAAATGTTCTATCTCTGGAATATTATTTGGCTAGGAATTTCTTCTACATGAACAATAACCTTTCAAAGGATCAAAATACAATGTAATATATACTATAATACTTGATTATAAATGAATCACTTTTTGATGGGGGCAGTTCAAACTGTTAAAATTTCTCATTTATCACTCTTTTTCAGCTTTATTGTGGTTTTGACAAATATAACTTGTATATATTTACAATACATTTATAAATATACATATGCATTGTGAATTACCAAAATTAAGTTAATTGACATATCCATCACCTCACACAGTTACTATATTTTTGTAGTGGGACCACCTAAAACCAACTTTCTTAGCAAATTTCAAGAATACTATACAAGTATAGTCACCATGCTGCAAATTAGAGCTCCAGAACTTACTCACTCTACGTAAGTGAATCTGTTTACCCTTTGAACAATACCTTCCCATTTCTCCCATCCCCAGACACTGGCAAACACCTTCCTATTCTCTGTTTATGAGTTCAAATGTGTTCAATTCCATGAAACAAGATTATGCAGTATTTGTCTTTCTATGTCTGGCTTAATTTACTTAGCACAATGTCCTCCAGGTTCATCCATTCATCCATGTTGTCACAAATGGCAGGATTTTTGTGGGGCCAAATAATACTCACCTGCTAATGAAAGTTTAGTGTTTTTCTATATAGTGGACATTGTGCACGATACTGCCATGAACATAGGGGCGTAGATATCTCTATAAGATATAAATTATGCTGATTTCATTTCCTTGGGATATATACCCAGAGATGAAATCATATAGTAGTTCTATTTTTAATTTTTTTTAGAAACTTCCACACTGTTTCCCATAATGGCTATTCCATCCCACCAATGGTAGATCAGTGTTCTTTTTTATCACCACATCCTCTCCAACACTTGTTATCTTTGTCTTTTTTTTAATAATAGCCATTCTAACAAGTGTGAGGTGATATCTTATTGTGGATTTGATTTGCATTTCTCTGATGATTAGTGATGTGAACACCTTTCCACATATTTGTAGGCTATTTTTATGTTCTCTTTTGAGAAACATATATTTGGGTCCTTAGCCCATTTTTAATCAGGTTATTTGGGGTTTTTTGTTTGTTTGTTTGTTTGTTATTCAGTGATTTGAGTTCTTTATGTATTTTGGATATTAAGCCTTTATCACATATATTGTTTGCAAATATTTTCTCTCATGTTGTAGGTTTCTTTTTCAATCTGTTGATTGTTTCCTTTGCTCTGCAGAAACAATTTTAGTTTGAGGTGATCCCACAAAGAAGTAGAAAATCCCATTTCTTATTTTTGTTTTATTGCCTATGCTTTTGGTGTCCTATCCAAAAAAATCATTGCTCAGACCAATGCAAAGAAGCTTTTTCCCCCATGTTATCATCTAATAATTTGATAGTTTTAGGTTATATGTTTATTTGATCATTTTGAGTTGATTTTTGGATAATGTATGAGCAAGGTGTCCAATTTCATTCTTTTCCACACGAATATCCAGTATTTCCAACATCATGTATTGAAGAAACTATATTTTCCTCATCTGTGTTCTGAGCACCCTTGGCAATGATCAGTTGACCATGGATACATAGATTATTTCTGGGCTCTCTCTTCTGTTACATTGGTCTATATGTTTTTTATGACTGTATCATACTGTTTTGATATAGTTTTGTAATATACTTTGAAATCAGGAAGTGTGATACCGCCATCTTGGTTTTTCTTCTCAAGATTGCTTTGGTTATACAGGGTCTTTTGTAGTTCCATATGAATTTTAGGATTGTTTTTACCATTTCCATAAAGAATGCCATTGGGATTTTGACAGGGATTGTGTTGAATCTGTAGATGGCTTTTGGTAGTATGGGCACTTTAATAATATAATTCTTCTAATCCATGAACACAGGATGTCTTTCCATTTATCTGTATCTCCTTTGATTTATTTCATCAATGTTTTATAATTTTCAATGTCTTTTACCTCTTTGGTTAAGTTTATTCCCAAGTAGTTTATTCTTTTGTTGTCATTGCAAATGCAATTTATCTCCTTAATTTCTATTTTGGGTAGTTGGTTGTTTGTATATAAAAATGTGATTGTTTTATGTCAGTTTTGTATCATTCAACTATATAAATTTATTAATTTAACAGTTTTTTTGTAATTGTTGAGTCTTTATAGTTTTCTACATAAATGATCATGCAACCTTCAAACAGATATAATTTTACTTCTTCCTTTTTAGTTTGGATGCCATTTATTTATTTTAACTAATTGCTCTGACTGGGACTTCAATGTTGAATAGAACTAGTGAGAGTGGGCATTCTTGCCTTGTACTGGATCTTTAAAGGAAAGCTTTCAGTTTTTCCTCATTGATTATAATGTTAGGTGTGGCATTTCATAAATAGCCTTATTGAGTTGAGGTTAAGTACCTTCAGTACCTATTTCTTTGAGAGTTTTAATTATATATGGATTCTCAAATGCTTTTTTGCATCTGTTAAGATTATTTTTATAAGTATATTTATTATATGATTATAAAATATTATGATATATTTTTTGCTTATTTTTGTTTATTTGAGATTTTGTAAGGCATTTATTGCTATGAGCTTCCCTCTTAGAACTACTTTTGCTGCATCCCATACATTGTGGTATGTTGTATTTCTAATTTTATTTGTCTTAGGGTATTTTTTATTTCACTTTTGATATATTTTTTAACCGATTGCTTATTCTGGAACATGTTGTTTAATCTCTACATATTTGCAAATATTTGAGTTTTCCTCTTTTATTTCTAGTTTCACATGTGTTCAGAAAATATACTTGATATGGTTTCAACCTTCTGAAATTTATTAAGACTTGTTTTGTGACCAAACATATGACCTATCCTGAAGATTGCTCCATGCTCACTTGAAAAGAATGTATATTCTGTCGCTTTTGGATGGAATGTTCTCTACATAGCTTTTAACTCTATTTGATCTAATGTGTCATTTAAGGCTATTTACTTTTTCTATCTGGATGATTCATCCATTAGTGTAAATGAGATATTAAAGTCCCCTTCCATTATTGCATTTCTTCCTTTAAGTATGTTAATGTTGTTTTATATATCTTTATATATTCAGGTGCTCCTATGTTGGGTGTGTAATTACCTACAAATGTATATCCCCTTGTCGAATTGACCCCTTTGTCATTGTTCACCCTTCTTTGTCTCTTATTACAGTCTTTGTCTTAAAGTCTATTTTGTCTGATTTGCATATAGCTCCCTCAGCTTCCTTTCGGTTTCTATTTGCAAAGAGTACCTTTTTCCATCCCCTTACTTTTAGTCTGTGTGTCTCCTTACATCTGAAGTGAGTTCCTGATAGCCATCATATGAATTGGACTGTTGTTTTTTGTCCATTCAGCCACATTATGTCTTTTGATTGGAGAATTTAGTCCATTTACATTTAAAATAATTTTTGATATGTATGTATTTATTGACATTTTGTTAATTGTTTTATGGCTGTTTTTGTTCCTTTTTCTTTTCTTGCTCTCTTCCTTTCTGACCTGATGACATTTTTTAGTGGCACACTTAAATTAATTTTTCTTTAGCTTTTTATATCTAATATTTGTTTTTGTTTTGTGGTTAAAATCAGGCTTATATATAATAATTAATATCTATAACAGTCTATTTTAAGTTAATAATAACTTGTTTGATTGCATTCTAAAGCTCTACATTTTTAGTTTCACCACATTTTATGTTTTTAATTGTTTTATCTTACATCTTTTTGTCTTATATCTGAGGATTATCTTAAAATTCTTTGCATGTTGTCTTTTGCACAGCAGAAGATTTCAATTTCAGTGAAGTTCAACTTATCAACTATTTCATGAATCATGTATTTTTGTGTTGTATATAAAAGGTTATCACTTGTTGGGAACTGCCCTGCCTGGTTTCAGAGGTTGTAACCTCCATGGCTAAGGCTGAGTGAGAGACCTTGGCACCCCAAGCTACTAAGGAGACAAAACTTATCTCCCTGGCAGGGGCACCGTACTGCCCCCTTTTATTTCACCCTGCTTGGCCCTGGGCAGATGACCCATTAGTCAATGATGGGTAAGATTCTGCAAAGGAGGGATGATCTAAGACAGGCATGGTCACAAAGGGGCCCTTAGGGAAGGACTTGGGGGGCTACAGAAAATGGGGGTGATGGACCCTTGCCCCTCGGCTCTGACACTAGCCTGAGTCTTCATTCTGTCTGTGAAAAGCCTCCTAATCTCTTGGCTGCCTTACTTCCCCTGCCTGACTTAACCCTGAAACAATGCCAGAGGGCAGTGCAGTCCTGGGCAGGAATGGGAGGTTCCCCAGGGCAATCAGGCCTAAGAAAATATACATAAAATCTTGTGAAACCTGCTTTGCTAACAATGCCCTCAATTTTCTGATAAGGGCCCAAGCATGAAATGAGTTTGTTTCCTGAAGTTTTACAGCCCTTTAGCTAACTGACCCTGACTCAGAATAAGCCCTCATAGTTCTTTGTATGTTATCTATTATTTGATCATTACTGCCTGACAATGATGGATGAGCTTTACCTGTATTCCTGTGCAAATTGAATCCAGTAAAAGCCCATTGAGGAACAGGCTCCTGGACCTTCTTTGAGAGTTTGGCCAGCTTTCCTCCACAAGCAGATCATGTCTTGGTTGACTTATTCTCATCCTTGCGGACGAGGGGGCTCTGTGGGCAAAGCTTCCCCATAATCACTATACCCAAGATCATCTAGGTTTTGTTTTATGTCATAAAAATTTTATACTTTTTCATTTTACATTTAGGTCTGCAACCTATTTGAGTTCATTTTTTGAAGGTAATTTTGCTATTTTTATGGTATAAAAT
This sequence comes from Phyllostomus discolor, assembly GCF_004126475.2. Lineage (NCBI taxonomy): Eukaryota > Metazoa > Chordata > Mammalia > Chiroptera > Phyllostomidae > Phyllostomus > Phyllostomus discolor. Next base: position 194,645,219 of record NC_040906.2, on the reverse strand, counting down.
GGGTTTCCAAGATTGCAGCCCCAGTTTATGACATAGTTGCTATAGAAAATAATGGCTTGATTTATATGAGGTTAACTTTTAAGCACTGACTTTTAATCTTTTAGGTCATAAGTTGGAGATCATCTACTCAAGTGGTTCCCAAACATCTGTCTTTAAATTGAATTCACTAGAATTATCTGTAATGGTTAAATGATCTACTTTGAGTTTTATAAATTAATTCTCAGAAGATTTTAGATTAATTTCAAAGTGTTACATCACTATTTTTGTACATTAAAATGAGATATCATACATTTGATGTATCAGATACTTGAAATATTCAAAAATATTTTACTTGTATTTTTCTCAAAACTGCATAATGAATATAACTTAAGTCACAAGTATCAAATGACTCATCTACAAATTCCTGTTCCTTAATACCGTGAGACCATATTCACAAAATTAGTTGGAAAATAATATTCCATTAGAAAAATGTAACATTTGGTCATAGAGGGAGGGGAGAGACTGGGAAGGAGACGTAGTATGCAGATTGTTATCTTCACTGATAAACACTTAATATAATCTCAAGGCTTTCCTCGCCCAACAACTCAGCTCCAACCTTATCCTCGCTTTTACCTGATTTATAAGCATTACTTTATTGACAGCCAAAACAAACACTTAGAAAGAAAGGGTGAATTCCCTTCTTCTAACAACATAAGTTCATGTTCAATGCAGCATTTTGGGTACAGATTACAAATTATGAGAGGTAGAAGGGACACATTGAGTTGTCCATTTGCCAAGTTAGCTTGCAGTAGGGAGATAGAACAAACTTTGGACTTTGAAAGAAATCTAACTTGCAAGTCACCAAAGAAAAATAAAAATTAAAAGGTAATTAAACCTATCCATAGCTAGCCTGAGGAAAAGCTGAGCCATTCTAAACTTAAAGAGTTGTATTCTGGCCCTGGTCAGGAGGCGCAGTTGGTTGGAGCATCACCCCTCTACACCAAAAAGGTGTGAGTCAGGACACATACCTAGGGTGCGGTTTCAAACCCTGGTTGGGGCGTGTAGGGGAGGCAACCAATTGATGTTTCTTTCTCTCTCCATTCCTCTCTCTAAAATCCGTGAACATATTCTTGGGTAAGGACTAAAAGGAAAAAAAAATGATTTATATTCAAGCTTATTCCCCCCAAATGGCCCACTCATGCTTTAGCAAAGCCTGCCCAGACCCTTTGATACTATTTCTTGTTTGTTCGGCCTAGAACCACTCCCTTCGGCACAGCTGATTACATCTGCCAGCACCAATTTTTGAAGACCATGTTTCTTCCTACTCTCTGTGAGTACTACACATATTTTAACAATGGATTCAGACATTGTATTTCATTCTGGAATAGTAACTGACCCTCACATTTCCAATGTGTCAGGAGGAGGGAACGCAGTCCCAGAACAAGTTGGGAGTGGAGCAAACGCCAACAAAGATGCATCTTGGGAAAACCTCAGTTATACTGAGTGGCCATCACATTCAATTCCAGGGAGCAGGTAATGTAAGTAGAAGACAGAATAAATTTCACGAGCAATTTTATTAATGAGATTTTTTAAGGAAAAAATAGTGCTGGGCCTGAATGATCCTTATTATTGATATACCCTGGGTCATGAAATAATTACATACCCCCTGCCTTCATTCTTGCCATACAAGCTAGGAAGGTTGGTGATACGTTGTTTGTTTTTATGTGATGGAGAACACGGCTTAGTAATAAGAGGCAACAGCCTGTAAGGAGGAATCTATGAGAGTTCTAGTATCTCCTGTTGTCTTAGAACCAAACTGTGGCAAATCACCAAGTTTCTCTGAGTCTCATATCCCTCTACAGTAAAATGAAAATTTTAAATATCTAACACTGCCATTGTAAAAATAAAAAGCAAGTGAACATTAAAAGGCTTTACAAAATACAAAGTTCTCATAAATCATCAGTTATATTGTGTCTGCCCTCAAAGGGACCTAAATGTGCATTAACTCATCTACTCCCTCTCAACCAGTTCCTCTCCTTGAGAGCAATTTATAACATTCATTTCTAAAACAGATGACCTGAGTTAGGGCTATGGCTAGAATAGAGCTAAACGGCCCCCAAAGGAACTGGAGCTGTAGCCTTGGTCTAGTGAGACCACACAAAGAAGCACGTGGTCTGTCGTCAAGTTTAAAGTTTCAAGAAGAAACAGTTGAACTCTAGGAACACTGAGTAATTCACTGATTGTTTTATGTCCAATACATGAATGCCCACTTGTGGAATGCTTTTAGATCATCAGCATCTGCTAGGTGGATGAACTCAGTCGGTGTTGTCAGGGACAAACAGGTATTTCACAGATGGGAGCTTCCAGAGACCTAAGGTACAAAAATGAACCATTTTTCCCTATGAAATTACTGTAGCTATGATAAATCTAATATTTTAAAACATTACTCCATAGAGAAATTTTACAGGGCTCTTTGCAAATACAGGATTGAACATACCACTTGTAATTGAAGAGTAAGAATTTCCTTTAATTGTAACCATGGAATGACACTGTACAGAATTCCATCTCTCTAGCTGAAATTACATCTCCAAACACAGCCAGACCTGTAGTTTAATACTTCACACAGGATAATAATAATTATGTCTATAGAGCATGATTACACCAATCAAGGTGAACAAAGGGAAAATGATGCCATATTTATTTTTTAGATATTTCTGCCTTGCACCGGCAAGACTCAGTCAAAATATTGAGTTTAAATCTCTGCTTCAATGATGAGAAGTGACATGAAACTATCAAAGATAACCTTTTACAGCACAATACACATTTAAATACTGAGTTTCAAATTATATTTCCAAAAGGAGGGTTCCATTGAGACAGAGTAGTGAGAAGCTAGAAAAATTTCTTGGCAAGTGGAATAGGGAAACTGAGACAGGTAGCTGAACACCACCGCTGAGCAATTTACAGCCCCGTGCAGGTGGTCACCAGGGCTAAAGGTCATGAGTGCCTGGGGGCAAAATTGGGGAAACAAGGACCTCGTCCCCAGGCTGACCTGTCCTTACTGGAGGTAACTTCTAGTCCTCAGTTGTGTTTCTGCTCCAGGCCCAGAAAAGCAGCAAAACCAGGTGGGTGACCAGAGCCAATGGCTATGACCCAAGACCCCCTGCCCTGTCACTGACCCATCAATCTGTGGAGACCATGACCCTGAAAGGGCACACATGGAGAACGGATGAATATTCCACTGAAACGCTCCCCTGCGACCTCCACTAAGATTCCTGTCTGCGAGAGATAAAAGCCTCAAGACAAAGGACCCACCACTCGGGCTTTCTCTGGGGAGTAGCCAGGCCAACCCCTTCTTCCCTACTTCTTTCTTCACAGGTACCTGTCTCCTAAACTTGAAGGCAATGGGAAGCTGGCGGCCTGTCCCCTGAACCTGTCCCTAAAGCCGCATTTTCTCGATTTCCCAGTGAGCCAAGGCAGCCCAGCCTAGCCTCTCCTGTTGCTGCTTCTATGCTAGGACCTTCCTTATGTCAGTGTCCACAGCTTTGATAAATGTATCCTCGTTGTCACCTGGACTCGTGTTGTTAAATCTTTCCTACCTGAAGTCAAAACCCCACACACTACAGCTGCCCCTAGGCAGACCTTTGTCCGATAACACACTGTGTCTTGTACTTAGTAAAATCATCGGTTCTCCAATGCAGAGGGACCCTGCTTGCCCACTGCTTCAGCATTAACACTACTTTCTCAACTTGCCTCTTGAAACCTGGGATAAGGTTGAACTGATTTGCATCGAATTTTACAAGGTTTGGTTTATGCAAATGGCCTCTTTCAGACTCCTAAAGGTCTGTCATAAAGGTCCGTAGAAAGTAGGATATGAACCTACTTTAGACTGCCCCTGCAACAACAAAGGATGTTCCCCTGGACAAGAACGTTTGTGCTGTGACAAAATCACAGCCTCCGACTTGCCCCTCTGAGCATAATGCTGAGTCCTTACCAGGTACTCATTAATCACAGACAGCCCGCTGATGCCTGGGAGTTATTTTATAGGCTCTTAGCATTGAAGTCTCAGTTTTTTCCAAACTTGACTGTCAGTCTACCTCCTAGAGAAAGAGGCTACCTTTCACTTCAGGGAAGGGAAAATGACAAGATATTCGAAGGCCACCTTCAGTACAATACATTGTAGTTTTTTCTCTCAACTTAAAATATTTACTCATGTTTCCCTGGAAATTCTTTTAAAGTAACATTTTGGAGGAAAATAAGCTTCATCAGTACCTAATTAGTACCTACTTTCTAGAAGCAATAAAAAGTGCGGTTGCATAATTCTCTTCTGCCTTTCTATTAGCACTGCAAAAAGTAACCACTTCTTGTCTCAAAAACACCCCCACCGCTTCAGCGCGGAGCGCTGCCGTATTTATATTTGTTTAGAGTCCACCGCCTCCTTAAAGCTCCAGCCAATCCCGTAACATCTACTGTTGTGGACCGAACTATCGCGAGACTGCAACTGTATCCCGTCTCTGCCTTTTAATTGTCTGGACTTGCGTAGAAGTGGCTCTTGAAGCCACTACCGGAGAAAGGGGGCGGGGCAACTCGACGTGCTCGTTCACATTGACCCCACGCTCCGGCGCGCGCTCCCGGCAGCTAGGAGCTGGGGTTTTCTGGCTCCCCCGGGAACTCCAACAAAAACCAGCATATATCGCGCGTGTCCACTTCGCGCGGGTGTTTGGTGGGTGGTGACTGCCTGGGACCTGCGACGACATTAGAGGGCCTTGGTGCAGAGAGGCTCAAGAGGCTTGGAGAACCTGTCTAGGAAGGCTCTCAGGTGATGGAGGGTCAGGGGTCAGAGGTCGGGTTTGGAAGAAGACTCTGGACAGAGAGGGAGGCCCCGAACAGAGAGGATTTGGTTGTTCTGGATCCCTGAAAGCTAAAGGGCTAAGATGGAGCCGCAGCGCGAGTCCCCCTGGCCCATCTCCGTCCCAGACGAGAGGGCCTCTGGACCGCCACCGCTCCCCCGGGAAGAGACAGACGGGGTGGTGGGAGAGGAGGCTGTACTTCTCCGCTGGGACTTGGGTCTGCAGTGTTCTGTTTGAGCGTCTGAGGGTCTATTGTCGTGCTCGTCGGCCTCGCAGTAAGTTGTTTGCTCGGCCTGCTGCTGGGAGCGATCGGGCTCTGGCAGCCCTGCTCGGACTCCTCGCACACTGCCTTTGCGTTTTTCTGAAGCAAACTGTGTGGGTATTACTGTGCGCTGCAGACACGCCTCTGGAGGCTTGGAACTGGGCTGCTGCCTAAGCCGCTTGGGCGCGAGGTTGTAATGCCGTGAAAGGGGAGGCCGAGGCTTCTAAATTAGTCTGAAAGTTCTCGGTTACCTTTGGAGTCAGATTAACTACATTCGCATTCAAAACCACTCTTTCACGTTGACTCCGCGGTATTGGGTAGGTTTATGAACGAAGATGTATTGTCTGATGATTGATGGTCGCTGTCAGATGTGCAGTGTTGTTAAAGAATGACTATTAAGCTTGTGCCTTTTCCTAAGTAACTTCGCATTAGCCATGAGGTAGAAATCCTAGATGTTTGGTGTTTTCCAACTTGTATTTAAATTAACTTCAGGCTTTAACTGAACAAAGTAAAATAATGTTTTAGCCATTACAGCTATTTTTAGTTATTCTGTTGGGTAATAGCAAGAATGATGAAATTCCTATGAATAAAAACGACCCGTGGTATTATCTATATTGTCACCAAAAAGACCAGTTGGTTTATGATCAGTGACCATGCTGAAAACTGGACGGTAGTGAGCAGTAGTGGGATACGTGCGCCTTTACTGGGTAGCCTCTGCTTCCTGGAGCTTTGGAGGACCAGCTAGCCAATAAACTGGCAGTTGAGAATTAAATAGTTTACTTTGAAAGATGGTTTGCGTGTGTGTATCACCTTTTTGCTCAGCCTAAAAGAACTGTACATACAGGGTTTTTGTGTTTTGTTTTGTTTTGTTTTGTTTTTTATCTCAAAGAGTTCGGCTAGGAAGATCTGGGAAACAATCTGCTGGTGAAAAAATTAACTTATGAAGGCATTTTTCAAGTTGATGTGACTAACATATTTTAGGGTTCAACAGATGAAAATACTCTCATCCTGTTGGAGTTATCAAACAGAAAAGGATTGTGGTAGTGTTAGATTGTTGAGAGTTTTCAGTCATAAGTAATGACTAGGTTTGGCTTTGTATAGGGCTCACCTTGGACCTACACGTGTAGCAAATGTATATTCCTGTGCTTGTAGCATCCTAAGCCCAGGTCTACCATAGATTTGTTGTAATTCAAGATTTGTGTCATTTAATGAGGAGATTATAATTTGGTGGGAAAAGATACATATATAAGTTTAATTGATATTCATTTGTTTTATTATCTTACTCTCTTAAGATTTTGTTTCTTTTCCTAGCAGTTTATCTTTGTTTTCTATTAAAGATACAGGTCAGTCAGTTTTGTCTATCTCATTCTTGGCCGGAAATAATAAAGAATAGTTTCACATTACCTATAGTCTTCTAGAATGTGATTAAGAGACTCTTATCCAAAAAGAAATGTGAGCAAAGTACTATTAGGTCCTTAAAATAAGGGAGGGTATTCATGGAGCTAGAGATCTTTGTTCCACCTTATTTTGTATATCATTTCCATCCTGGCATGGACTTGGAGGTGTAATACGGAATAGGATACTATTCCTGCGCAGCTTTCGAGTAGTTCGTAGTCAAATAGTCGGGAACACCGCAGCAGCTGGGATCAAGGAGGAGAGGCCCTGAACACAGCAGGCCTGTCATGGAGGGTTTGGGGGCAAGAGTGGGATGGTGACAGAAAAGTGTGAGAGAGCATTGCAAGCAAAAGGAATTTACGTTTAAATGCAGGACAGTAAAAGTTTGGTCCCTATAGAAAAGTTCATATAATAAATTTTACATAAACACTGATATTTGAGGGGACGGAAGAAGAAGTAGAACCATCAAAGGTGGGATTCATGTGGTATGGAGAAAAGCAGAAGGATTTAGAATATAATCAGAGATGTACCAGTACTCAATTTATTACCTCCAGGTAACATGGTTATAAGTAGCTTACCCCTGGATAGAGATCTATTAGGAAAAGATTCAACCAAAATGAGACTTTTTTCCTAACTTATAAATGTATGCTCAATTCTGGTTTAATTGGCTGGGTAGTACCAGGGCATTAGGATTATTTTAAATTTCCACAGGTGATTCTACTGTGCACTCAAGTTTGAGACACACTGATCTATGGTCTGACATCCTGCCACGTTAAAGTTTGGTTATTGCAAACCAGTTTATAGTACTCTCAGGATGTTGATGATAGCAACTGCCACATAGTATATGCTAAATTCCTGTTACCGTGATATGCTTTATTTGTAAGCACAGTTCTGCTATCATCCCCATTTTAGAAATGAGAAAATTGGCCCAGAGGGGTTAAGTAACTATTTGGAGGCCACACAGTAAATACCAAAGCTAGAATTAGAACCTCTCCTGCAAGCCACATTTCTTTGCAGATATGAAAGTGTATGGCCAGTTGCTTTGGGGGGTTTTAGAGTTAATGATTCCATAACTACCATGTTGTTATTATGGTTGAAGCAATAGATTGTATCACTGGCCCACTTCCCTCTCCACCTCTTACCTCACATCCATGCTCTTTGCCTTGAGCAGTTTTACTCAGTAAAGAAGTGTATATGCCTTTTCCCCCCTCTGGACTTGGGTTCATCCACTTGGCTTACTTTGGCCCGTGGAAACTTAGTGGTTTTGCTGTGACCTGGCTCTTTGAAAATACGCATGTGATTGGGTTTGCACTCTTATACCTCAGCCATAAGCAATAAGAATATCCATGGGTTGCTTTGCCGGTGCCACATGGAGAATGAAAACTACACTGAGCAGTGCCAAACTGCTTATGCATAAACCAGCCCAGATCAGGCGACCCTCAGCTAACCTGTGTATCTGTGGGAATACATGATTGCTCTATTTCAAGTATTGAGCTTCGGCGTGGTGTATATACAGCATACCTGTGGCTGTAGTCACCTAATAAGCTGATACAGCCTAAATTCTCAAAGTTCCATCAGAATTACCAAATTCCAATATTGTTGCCTGTGCTCTGAGGAGCACTGGACAGATAAACACTTAGGTTATTCGAGGCTTGCCTTGGAGTATCTTTCCAAGGTAAAGGGGAGATGAGTTGCTTGAAAAGTAGTTAACTGCAGTCAGAGACTGGTAATAGTCTATCACCTGCACATTCACAAACCAAGCACTGCGTACCAAATGGACTTCTTGTAATTGACAAAGACCAGCACTTTTTGATAGGCTTTTTGCACTTTTGAGAATGTTCTGTGTTTGCACTAATAAAGTAGCCTTTAGTCACACATGGCTATTGAGTGCTTCAAGTGTGGCTGCTGAGACTGAGGAGCTGAGTTTACAGCATTTACTCTCACAGTTAAATAGCCACATGGTGCTGGTGGCAACCTGACAGGACTGCACAGACAGTACAACTTGCTTGGGGCTGCCAGGGAAACCATCCTCCCCTTAAGTCACAAGTTCACCATGTTCCCAGATAAAGGAGGGATTCTGTCAGCAAGAGCAAGGAAGTGGGGTAGATCTTAGGTAGGTGAGTACTGTTACCTCAGTGTCTTTTATGGTGGTTCTACACAGATTTTCTATTTCTTGAGCCAGTTTTATCCATTTATATGTTATAAGTGAACTACCCCTTTTATTTAGATTTTTCAAGTTTATTAGAATAAAGCTGTTCTTAATATTTTCATGATTTTTAAATCCCTCATGTATCTGTTTTTTGTTTTTTCTTTTTTAAGTCAGCTTTATTAAGGTGTAATTTACATATAATAAAATTCATCAATTTTAGGTATACAATTTGATGAGTTTTGACAAGTGCATACCATCACTTCTGTCACCCCAAAGTTTTCTCTTCTGCTCCTTGGCTGTTAATCAATCACCTCCTCCTACTTCCTGGCTGCGAGTAACTACCAATCTGCTTTTTATCACTTGGTTTTTGCTTTTCCAGAATTAGTATAATCATACAGCTATCACATCTGGCTTCTTTCACTTAGCATGATGCTTTAAAAATTCATCCATGTTGTCGCATGTTGTATCAGCAGCTTACCACAGAGTAGTTTTCCGTTGTTTACCCATTCACCAGGTGATGGACATTTGGATTTTTCCACTTTGGGGCTTTTAGTAATAATACTGCTATTAACATTCAAGTTTAAGTCTTATTTGTGAATCTTATGTTTTTATTTCTCTTCAGTAAATACCTAGGAATGGGGTTACTAGGCTGTGCAGGAAGTGTATATTTAATCTTGTAAGAAATTGACAAGCTTTTCCTGTTGGGATATATGAGAGTTCCATTCTGGTTGCTCTACACCCTCAGTCTTTTATTCTGACTATTCTAGTGGGTGTGTAATTTCTGGAGTAATTTGTGGGTTTCATTTGCATTGCCTTAGTGACTAATGATGGTCAAGGTATTTTTTGCTTTCCTGCTACTTATAGATCATCTTGGTTGATGTGTTAAATTTGTTGTCCATTTTTTTTATAAGGTTGTTTGTCTTACTGCTGGTTTGTAAGAGTTCTTTATATATTCCTCATACAAATCATTCCTAAGGTAACAGTATGTTATCTCCCTGAGGATGTGATATAGTGATTGTATGAATTAAAAAGTCCTGTTTAGGTTTCTTCATCTGTTTCCTTGAGTGAAAGCTTGTTGATTTATTTTCCTGTTGAAGATCATTTAATGTTTGATTGTTGATTATGAGCTCATCTTTGCAGTTTTAGATTCTCTGCCTCACTTTTCATTGTTTGGCTTATACAGTTTGCTTAAGGCGATGGTCAGAAGGGACTTGTTTTCTATTCTTTTCAGAGATAATGTGGAAAAGCTCTTTTCCAGGCAGAGTCCATTGTCATAAGCTTTTTCTTCTATGCTCAGTAACAATGGATATCTTTCTAGTTTAGGCATTAGCCTCCCTGAAAACAGATACCCACACCACACTGCCTCCCTTTGTGAGACAGAGGGCAGGGAAGGACCTGCCAGTTCCCACTCTGTTGCTCCATTATCATGTGTGTTTAGCCCTGGGCCCACTTTGGGTTCTAGTACCAGATCTGCCACCGTTGCGTGTGGAAGCGTCTTGGTGATGCTCCGTCTTTGGTGGTAGTTCACACCCCCACTTAGCTTTCCAGTCTGATGCCCATGCATTGTTCTTAGGGATTGCTCTAAGTTTCTGATCAACTGGGATTTTCCCTGATGGTTTGTTGTTGTTGTTGTTGCTTATTGTTGTTGTAGTTTTAAACAGGGCTGTGTATTTCTGAATTGTTTCTTTAGAACACGTTTTCCATTCTGGCCTAGATTTGGAACAGAGCGGTTAGGGATGGGGGCTCAGAGCGGGCAGGGGGTGTAGAGTGCACTGTGTGCTCCGACTGAAGGAACCGAAACACAGGTTAGTGTCTGTTCGGAACCAAAAACTCCCGTTTGATTTATACGTCTTTTTTATCTTCTGAAATGTAGCACAGTATCGAGGACATAACGTGGGCTCTGCAACTACCTGATTGGATTTTATTGGAAAATGGAATTGTCAGAAATCCTTCTGAAACTGCTCTTGAAGCCAGTTTTTAATCGTTTATACATTTTTTTTCCCAGCTATGCGGTTGGAGTAGGTTGAAATAAGTACCAACCATCATTATGACTTTATGATTTAATCTCTGAGTTATTCTGTGTGTTATGTAGGAATTGGCTATTATTTTGGGAAAAGTACACTTTTGGGGCCTAGCTCGCATAGGCTGCTTTCAGACCAGTTTTCTCTTTTGAGCTAGCGAAGCTTTCTTTTCCTTTTTTCCATACATTCTTTTCTTCTCTTGTCTTGTCTGCTCATTCCCCCTGGTTGCCATCACCACTTTAGGCCTTGCCCAGCCATCCCTTTTATCCCCTTTGTCTTCTGATCCACAAAAAGAAATACATGTCTGCATTTTCATCTTCACCTTTTGAAGGAAAAGGTATATTTTTAGGAGTTTTTCAGATACATTAGGATCAAGTGAAGTTTCGTTAACCATTTGGGATTATAAAACAAATTTGAAATACTGTAGTAATGATAAGAGTTTATGTGTCACTAAAATTCTTTAAATATGCGTTTCTAGGGTATTTGAAATTTACTGCCATGCTGCTCATTAAATGTATTTTTAGAATTTATTTTATTTTATGCAACAAATTACTATTATTAAGTTTATACATTAATGACCAGTAAGACCATCGGAATTCATATACTGCATGAGATCATGGTCAGTGTGTTCCTTGGCTGTGTTTGACTTATTTCAAACAGTTATCCATTGCTTTTTGTATCTCTGCAGATTGCGTGTTATGTGTATGGACTGTTAGTTCATGCTGAATTTCTCCTCTGGGAGCACTTTAGCACCAAAATCCTCTCTTGGAGTGCCTGCTGTTGCATTTGTCTTCTAGCGTTCACGTTTACTAACCAAGAAGACGTGAAGATGAGCAGCCGGCGGAAACGCGCCCCTCCGGTGAGAGTAGATGAAGAAAAGCAGCAGCAGCTTTGCTGGAACATGCACGAGGACCGAAGAAACGAGCCGCTCATCCTCACTGATGATGAACAACCCGACCCGGATTCCTCCTCTGCACAGTGCATCATCCTGGATGATAGTCTAACGGAAGAAGAAGCTCACAGTGACAAAAGGAGGTGTTCGGAGACCGTGAGCATCTCAAAATCAATCGATAGACAAGAGACTGCTGACAGATTTCCCCCTTCATCTGCAAAGCTGAATATTGTGATTTCTCCCTGTCACTTTGATAATTCTTGGAAAGCATTTCTAGGAGAATTCACTCTTCAGCTTCTTCCTGAACAGAGTTTAGCTGAACATTTTTCTGAAAGGAGTTTTACACTGATGAGTTCAGAGTCAAGCAGCCAGTTCCTGCTGTATGTTCACCCAGAAGGCGTAGATGTGGAGAAGCAAGAAAAAGGACTCAAGGAGCCAGTCAGTGTTTGTGACAAGGGTATCCGGGTGGAATCATCCTTCAGTGGCGAAATGTTAGAAGATTTGGGGTGGCTGCAAAAGAAGAGAAGAATAAAACTTTACCAGAAACCAGAAGGAAATGACATTATTAAGGTACTCAATTTTTGTGGTGTCTTTTCAGGTTTTCTGAAGTCACTTTAGAAGGAAGGTCTGGAAAACCAGCAATAAGCCTATCATTAAGTTTCAGAATACACTTTTATATCTATATTATACCTAATTATTTTCAGGCTGAACTTTTTCAAATGGATCTTCCAAATTCTTCCTTTCCAGCTCTACCCTTTTTTTTGTTTTAGATTGTATTATTTATTTTTAGAGAGAGGGGAAGGGAAGGAGAGCAGGAGAGAAACATCAATGTGTGGGTGCCTCTCACACACCCCCTACTGGGGACCCGGCCCACAACCCAGGCATGTGCCCTGACTGGGGATCAAAGAGGCGACCCCTTGGTTCTCAAGCCTGTGCTCAATCCACTGAGCCACACCAGCCAGGGCTCCAGCTCTGCTCTTCATGACTTGTTTTGATCCTCATTATCTCTTTCTCTTCCTGTAGAAATCCTTGAACCATTTCCCTGCTTGCCCTTTCCACTCCATCTGCTGTATCTCTGGAATAGCATAACACAAAATTCACGTGGAATTCTATTCTTTACTGCCTATAAAATTAAATATAATCTGCGATGCAAGCCCTTCCTTTGATGAATTCTTGTCTTCTTCTCTGGTCTCATCTTTTATCACTCTGCTCTTTGTTTTGTCCCAGAAGTTCCAGCTGGCTTTGTTCCCTGCCATCTCTCTGCACCTTTGCTTTTGCTTTACAGTTCCCTCTCTGCCTGGGTTATCTCCTTCCTCTTCTCTGACAGTTCCTGGTTATTCTTTAATATTCAGCTCAGAGTTTACTTCACCTAGGTAGAACTTTTCTTGAACTCCATGGATGGTGTTAATGTACTTTTTCCCGTCATACCTGATGCATATGTTTAATTTTGCTTGGATCTCTTACAGCATACTTACATTTTAGATCGCTTTCCACAGCCTGGTAAAATGCCTGATACTGAAGAGATTTTCAGTAAATGAGTGAATAAATTCGTTATTCATTTCAGGCTCTTCTATTCATTAGACAAGTCTCTCTGTGAATCATGTAAATGCTGTAATTGTAACCTCTTTCTGTATGAAATATAAAAAAATACCCTGTTTTTAACCTCATACAATTGTGTTGAGAATCAGGTAAGATAATGTAAGTAAATACACTTTGTAAACTATGAATCAGGTCAATATTCCTTCATGCTTAAACTTGAAAAGAAATTCTAATATGTTGAATTCACCTTTGTTCAATGAAAACTGTGTCTTAATGCATTTCTCACATTGAAAAGCGATTACATGATAGCCCTATTTTAGTTTCAGAATTGACAGTAAGAAAGAAGAAAATTCAGAAGCACTAAAATGTAATTAATTCTTCCCTAGACAATGAAAGTCTGCAGCCTAGCACTCTCTCCCTTTGTAGATCGTGAGTGCCCAAATTGTGGCCCAGCGATAACAAGTAAGAATTCATGGATTTGCATCCGTGTTCTGTCCTCTTCCCTCACAATCAAGTTTTGATCTAGTCTTTGTTCCTTGATCTTGATTTTTATAACTGTTTAAACATTTGTTGCTACTATAGTAAGCCATCCTCTGAGTGAACACAAGCCACAGTGAAAATGTTAATGAAATGTAATCTTTGCCACACATTTCTATATAATGTTGGGTTAGATTCTTGTTCTTTAGTGAAAGAATATGAGAATCTCAGTGAGTAGGGAATCAGGTCCAGGAAAATAGAGGTAAATGTGGGAAACTTCACCAATTCAGTATTTGGAATTAGGAAGTTTTTAAATTCTGTCATCTAGGCTACCTCGTAGGCTTCTGTCCATTTTGCAAATGAAAACAAAACCAATGAATTATTTTGCTGTTGAGTTAGCTCCTAAATACCAATGTCATTCTTCAAATTCAAGTATTTTGACTAAAATTTCATCCTGCATTGCTTCACCAGAATCAAGTCATAAAACATTAATCAGGTTCAGTTTTTTTACACATTTAATGTTTGATCTAGTAACAGGGATTCCAAAATGTAACTCCTGTCCTGTATGTCAGAATCTTCTGGGAGAATCTGCCCTCTTAGCCAGTTTCACTGAGTATTCTGATGCTCATCAAGTTTGGAAATCACTGACTTGGTGGGTAGAGTTGGTGTTCTCGTCACATGCCCCAGGTTTGGTTCCAGTTAAGTCTTTTTTTCTAGCAACCTGGATGGTGCATTGCACATAGTAGGTGCTGCATTTGTGGAATGAATTTGTTACTGAAAGTGAAAATAAGTGAGGGAGACTTAGTAAGCATGTATTTGGTGTTTGTGGGGCAAATATTATGACTACTCTTTTTTAATGGTGATGGTAAAAAATGTTTTTCTTATATCCTCATAAAGAGTGACTTAGCACAATTAAAATATTTTTATGTTGATCATTTCTTTGTAGGTTGGAATTTACCTTTTAGAAGATGGCCTAGCAAAACTAGACTTTTTGAGTGATGCAAGTTCAAGAATGAAAAAGTTCAATCAACTCATGAAGAGAGTGATGGAGAAGTTATATAATTTTATTATTCCAGGTAAGTTTTTAAATAAACTTAAACATTGCTGTTCCTTAAGTATTGTGGGTCCCCCCCAACTCTAGAACAGCTAATAAAACCATAATAAAAATTTAAAAACCTCCATAAAAATCTCTGCATGACAAAATTATACTTTTTTGGAATGACTCCACTAATATAATTTATGATTTTATTTGCTTAATACTGTACTTAGTTTATAGTAAATAGTCAAGAAATATTTGCTGAGTTGATGGGCAGAGTCTAAAGGGATCTGAGCTGATTGGATTTTTTTCAATATTCCTGTTCTTTTATCTTGCTGTGGCCAGAGATTTTTGGCTGGCTTTTCCTCCACCTCTCTGCAGTCTGACAAATAGTCTCAAGAGTCTGCTTCCCAGAAGACCGGTTAATTTTGCTACTGTTTCTTGGCAAGACATTGCATCCTGGGTCAGGACTACAGCTTCAGAGTTGTCTGCCATCGGTTCCCAAGGGAGAGTGCGGATGGCTGGGTGCAGCCCGTCAGCACTACGGGAAAAGGGCCCGAGTTCTCCGAGTCCTGCTCATGGTGGGGCAGTGTTATTTCGGGAGCAGATCTTCATACTGAAATATTTGGAAAATAAGTTTCTAGCTTGACTAGTTGTTTCTGCAGGACATGCTTTGTGAAGCTTCATAATGCCGATAAAAGTAAATCATAACAGTCTGAAATAACCAAGCATATAATCAAATGTTAATTGTAAAGTTTTAAAAACCTTACATGACATTTTTATGGAGAAAAGTAAATTATGTGTTTCGTGGCACACACTTTTCATTGTAGTAGATATAACGTTGTGTCCCATAACAGTTTATAGACCTTTAGAAACAATTGAGATATCAATCATTGTATCACTTGTGCCCAACAAGTGAACAAGATATTCTCACAAATTTGTGTTATCAGTTCACGCATTTATCTCCTAATTGGCTACAGCTGCTCCCGAAGCCTTTTTTTAGCGTAAGATACACAGTGGGAATCCTTGCCTTGTTAGATATCGGGAAATTATGGCTGTGTATGGATATTTTCATGTGAAGATATAAAAGTGGAATAAATTACCCTTTTATAAACTGCAAAAGATATTTACATTTAGTTCCTCAAATGTTTATTACATACCTACAGTGGGCAAAGCATGTTCCTGCTCCGAGGAGCTGTACAACCAAAGACGGCCTTTGCCCTCCAAGGACATTACAGTTCATTGCAGAAGGGACAGCACACACAGGGGCTGCGCTTTCAGCAGAACGCAGCGCAGTGCTCTATCCAAAGTACAAAGATACCACGTGAACACAGAGGAGAACTTTAATTCTAACCAGTGGGGGGAGATGCCATAGAAAAAGTGGTAGTTGAATGATGGATGGGTAGATTTTTGGTTTGCAAGCCGGCACTCAATCCACTGAGCCACTCCAGCCAGGGCCAGGTGGGTAGATTTTTGATCAATGAAATAAGGGTAGGGTCCTCCAGTCACAAAATACTAAGTCCTCAGAGTTGAGAGGGCGCATGGTATATTTTTGAAATAAGAATTTCTTGTCGTTATAATCGGTGGATTCAGGTTGTTCTGAGTACCTTGTTGTTGGATGTACAGATGTGCTGGAAGAGGATGAGGAAGATTCAGATAGTGAGCCAGAGGGACAGGACATTGATGAGCTCTATCACTTTGTGAAGCAAACGCATCAGCAGGAAACACAGTCCGTCCAAGTGGATGTCCAGCACCCTGCGCTGATTCCGGTGTTGAGACCGTACCAGAGAGAGGCTGTCAATTGGATGCTGCAGCAAGAGCATTTCAGAAGCACTCCCGCTAGTGGCAAGTATAAGATGTTTCAAGAAAGGCCTATTGATCACAGGGATATGAGATCAGGGGGATTACATGAGAGATCGTTAGGACAGGGGAGGGGGAATTGATCATTGAAAAAATCATATTTAAAAGATAGGATAAAATGGGTGTTCCTGTGAACAAGATGATTTTCTGAGATAGCCCTCAAAACTGAAGTCTAAAGAAATTTATCTGTGAGTTCTCTTCTCCTTAAGTGTTCGAGCTGGTTTCTCCAGGCAAAGTAAAGGCCTCCTTGATCAGAATTTTTAAAAACCTAGCAATTTTTTACATGTCTTTACAACTAAGAGCTGCTTTTAGAATTGGATCAGATGGTAATCTTGCTAATCGTCTGAAAGAGGCTTCACAATTTGATCCTGAATATTAGTGACAGAGCAAATTTACAAAAGTGGGAGACGTGCATGTACTTTATTTACTACACAAAGTAAATAACAAAATAAATGTTACTTCTTTGTCACCCAAAGGGATAGGCATAAATGTGAGATCTTTACATGACTATTTCTCATTCTTCCTCTACAGATTTATTTTAGTTAACGATGAATAGCTCTTGTTTATCCCATGAGTTTCCGCTTATAATTTTTTCATCCAACAAACTTCATTTGTTTAAACTTCATGGCCAATGTTATTTCTTCCCATTTCTCCTCCTCCCATACTTTGAATTATTTTGAAGTAGTAATGATCGTATCATTTTATCTGTTAATATTTCTGTTTATTTCAGTAAAAGATAAGGGTTCTTTTAAACAGATATAAAATATATGTATAATGATGAACTTTAAAACCCGATAATTACTTAACAACCCCGAATCTCTCTTCCTCCCTTCCCATCCTTCCATGCCTCTGTCTGTCTCTCTCTCTTTCTTACAGTTTGTTCAGATCTGAACCCAAATAACATCTGTGTATTGGAATTAATTGCTGTCTCACAAGTTTCTTTTAATACCTAGATTTTATCTTCTCTCTCTCAGTCTATTTTTTTTTCTTATAACTAGGTGTTGAAGAAATTGTTAGCTCTATAGAGTTTCCCACGGACTGGATTATTTTTTCTCCAAAATAAAATCATTTTTCATTAATTAACTTTATGAAAGTATGACTTATGTAAAAAATGTACAGATCTTAAAGGCATAATTTGATAAGTTTTGACAAATGGATGCATCTGTGTAACCAGCAATCCAATTAAGACATAGAACTGGATTTGGCCAAAAGTGTCCACTAGCCACACCTGGCTCTGGAGACTTGCTATGTGGCTGTCCAAATTATGTGCTCACAGTTTAACAGGTACCAGATTTCAAGTAGTGCAAAAAAGTGTGAAATATCTCATTAATAATTTTTATATTGATTACATACTGAAATAATATTTTGGTCCTATTGGGCTAAAGTCAACTGTTAAAATTGATCACCTGTTTCTTTTTATGTTTATGTCATATAGTGCTGACATAAAATTTTTCTAACCCCCTAGAAAGTTCCCTCATGGCCCAGTCAGGTCTCCTACTTCACCCCTTTCAGGAGGCCACTGCTGTCACCGTAGACTGGTTTTGCCTGCTTTGGAACCCCCGGGGTGAGGGGAGTGGGCTTCTTTCTACACAATGTTTTTGCGATTCACCCATGCTCCATGTATAATGAATTCATTCTTTCTTGTCCACTGACTGGATTTTGTGGATTAAATCTCACGTGCTGTTTAGTAGTTCTGTTCCCTATGGTTCCCATACATTGAAGCTTTTATCTTTTAATTGTTCCATTTTTTAAACGCTGTGTATCTATATTCCTATTTCATCTGTTAATCCCTAATGAAGGCAACAGAAAATTACTTGTGTTTCACTGGTTGGTGGAGACACACTTCCTATTTGGCATTTGGTTGAAACACCTTAAAATATTAAAGGAAAGGATAGGGGAAAATTCTGGTTGAAACCAGTTTTAGATGTTTTTTCCTAGTTAAGTAAGCCTTTTCACTGACGCTTAGGCCCATATAAAAAGCTAGATCTGATTTGGATTAATGGATTATCCTAGCAGCAAAGGTCTGTTGAGTTAAAGACTTTAGGCAACTTTCTGAAGGATTTATAGAGGATACACTGCTTTCCTTATTGGGTAGGAGTTGATTACATACACTAGTTTTCTTTTACTGTTAATCCTCTGTTACTTGCTATACTTTGTTCTTCTGTCTTATCATTTGCTTATATTGAAAATATTTGTGCCCAAAGCAAAGGAAGCTAAAGAATAATATCTGAAGAAAGAGTGAAAGGGATCCTACCTAGTCTGTTTCCCATGTGTATGTGGCTTACCAGGCTATACCATCTGTTAACTTATTTTTACTTTAATATCATGATCTAGCAGAAAAGAAAAGAAACAAAATTTGTTTTATGGTTATATATATATATTTCTCTCTCTCTCTCTCTTTTTTTTTTTAGAAAATGGCCTGCACTTCCTATGGCGAGAGATCATTACATCTGAGGGTTTGAAACTCTACTACAATCCATATACAGGCTGGTATGGCAAAATTTTATGTGTTTGATAAAATATTATGGCCTTGGCTGGTGGAGCTCAGTGGATTGAACACCAGCCTGTAAACCAAAGGGTCACCAGTTCAATTCCCAGTCAGGGCACATGCCTAGGTTGCAGGCCAGGGCACATAAGAGGCAACCACACATTCACGTTTCCCTCCCTCTCTTCCCCTCTCTGTAATAAATGAATGAATGAATATTATGAAAATCTAGATGAGTTTGGTCATATATGTCTCTAGCCTTGGCAGTACCTCAAGAAGAAATATTAAAAAATCTTATTAGACATTTTTATAGATAGGATAGCTATAGAATTAATAGCACTTGTTATTTTTCAGTAAATAAATATAAAAGAGACTTAAGATGCTTAGTTATTGATACATAAACAGATTATAATTCTAAGTAAAAAGTCATCTTATTATGGATCACTTTTTATATTTTTCATTAAATTTCTCAGTGCCTATTATAAAAGAGCTTTAGGAATCACTAAACACGATTAGTGAATCAGTCGTTATTGCCTGTCTAATTTGTTTATTCCCAAATTCATAAAGGTCATAGAAGGAAGGTGGGCATACCACCTTCTGTTTCAGAAGAGGAAAGTGATGGCCATTTTCCAATGCTACTCCTGCGTCTGCAGACCTAGTTGTCTGCCCAGGCAGTTTCTTGATTATCGCAGTTCTTTCTTTCGTGAAATAGGGATTTGAATTGTTTCACCCTAAAACGTAGTTTTAAAGGTTAGACTTTATGCATTTTTTTTCCAGTCCTCTTTAAGCACAGTATTTTTATTTGTGGTCCTATAATGCATTTTCCTTGTTTTCTTCTGTTAGCATTATCCGTGAGTACCCAAGTACTGGGCCACAGCTGTTTGGCGGAATCTTAGCAGATGAGATGGGTCTTGGAAAGACCGTGGAGGTTTTGGCTCTGATTCTGACACATACCCGACAAGACGTCAAACAAGATGCCCTGACTGTTCCTGAGGTAGGACTGCTGTAGGGCTTGGGAAAGAAGGGGACATATGTTGTCATAAATCATCATATGTTGAGCATTTGCTTGGCACTTAAGTCAACACTTACAATTTGTGCTGCAACTAAGGACACATTAGTTGTTCGATAACTTCAAGCGGGTACAGAGAATGGGATGTTTGTGACCTGGCAGGGTGTTTTTAAGTGATGTTGGCCAGCTGGGAAGGGGGATGTTCTGTCATTTAACAAGCTTCCTTCTAGTTGCCACAGAAACTCCCTTAGGGAAATGCTGTTACTTAAATATTCCGTCAATATAACAAGTCTCCATATTACCACTAAATACTTTTGAGAACTGTTTTTTAAAATCTGTACAAATCTCAGATATGCAAATTAGGAATATAATAATTTGAATTTTGCTTACAGGATGTGTAGCTTAGTAATTAGAGTGCTAGATGAAATAAACTCTTTAAGTCCTTGTTCCAAAACACCTATGTCAAAGTGTAAATTTTTGAGTGGAATTTTTTAAAAAATTCCACTGAGGAAATAGAGTTCATATTTTTCCATAATGAAATCTAAAATCTGAAATTAAATATCCTGAAATTAGACTACTAGTTAGGGGTATAACTGTAATTACCTATAGGGCTCACCATGCCCACAACCTTAGTTAGTGATTGTATTATCTTTTGAGAGGGTCAAGTTTACGAAGTTAGCCTTTCAGATTTGAGAAGCTAATAGAAAATATCTATTTTCTTTGTAGAAAAATGAGCTGGAGTATACAGTTGTAATTATCAGTGACTTCTTTCTGGCATTTTCTTCTAAGTTATTTTTGGCATTGTTATAAATTGAGTGGGCTAATTCTTTATTTAAATAAGCCTTAAAAATTAATTGCAGAAGTCCGCACTTAACATTTAGGTAACTGAAGATAATATGCACAGTTTCAAAAAGTGATAGCTAGCTGTAAGCCCTGAAATAAAAAACAAATTTTGTATGTATGAATAGAATATTTAGACCCTTTTTTTCATAACTTTTTACAACTTTCTGGCTTCTTCTTAATAGAAGGAAGGTTAACTTTAATAAGCAACTCAGAATACTGAAAGCAAAACACTGTGTGACCGCTGAATGTCATTTATATCAGGGAGAAGTGGTGAATTACTTCATTCCCTCACACTCTGGAGGACAGGCAAAACACACAGACACTCCAAATGTGGATATTGGACCAAAAGAAAAGGTTCAGTGCCCCCGTAAGTATGAAGTCTCTTAAATAAAATATCTTTCTACAGTGTTCTCTGTTGTAGTTCTTACCATCTTTCGATAGATATCTTGTAATTGTTATAAGTAATTGTTTTTATATAGTTTATACTTTGTGTAAATGGGTTCAATTACACATCATAGTATCTTAACAAAAGTAAAGTTTTTTTTTTTTTTGTTTGACTTGGTCTAAGTAGTTTTAGCTTACAATTATATTTAAATTTCTTTAGCTTACAATTTAAACCAGACTGTGTTTCTCAAGCATAGTTACTTTAATTTCTGCTAGCAAATGAATGTTTCCCTTATTAATAATATCGTATACATAAATAATTTTGAGAGGTTTTGTTTTATAATCTAAAGAATAGTTGCTTTGAAAAATTAACAAATTCATGGGTAATTCTTAAGCTATTTCCATTGTAGAAATTTATTTCTTAATGTGTTGAGATACATTTTTATTGCATATTCTTCAAAATGACAGCATATAGATAGCATACCTTCCACAGATCTTTGATTTATTTTCTGTTAACTGGGTCCTCGGTGTTCAATAAGATGAATTGAGTTTTGCTTTCTCTTCTTTTTAATTATTTTGACTGAGTTAGTATATCTTTTTGCATTTAGCTACACGTGTGATGATCCTGACCGCTGTGAAAGAAATGAATGGAAAGAAGGGCGTGTCCATCCTTTCCATCTACAAGTATGTCAGTTCCATGTACGGATACGATGTACAGCGGAATAGGAGTCTTCTGAAGCGGATGCTGAAGTGTCTAATTTTTGAAGGTCTTGTGAAACAGATCAAAGGCCATGGTTTTTCTGGGACCTTTACACTGGGGAAGAATTACAAGGAAGAGGATATACATGATAAAACAAAAAAGCAGGTAACCGAGCCTGTATTAAGTAGCTGTATGCGAGGCCTTACGGAATGAGTTGGCAGGTCCCGTGCTGGCAGTGGGGCTCTCACAGTCTGAAGATAGAAAACAAACCAGTAGGAACAGCACCCAGGGCTATGGCTGATGTTTTCTACTTCCTGAAGACAAGTTCCCTCGGAGTGAAAACTTTATTTTGGTTACCATTAAACCCAGAGAAGAGTGCTTGGCATATAGCAAGTACTCAAGTATTTACTGGTTAATAAAATTAGTTGGTTAAGCATATTATGAAGTTTAACTTCTCTATGCTGTTGTCTGCAGTATAGAAGTTTGTTTTATATTTTAAAAATATTAATGATACCTTATATGTGCATAGCTCTTTATATACATTTTGAATCTTTTCTATAAATTCTCACTTTTTCCTTATCTGTCATCTTATAAAATTTTTACATTTTGTTATAAAACTGCTTCTTTCGGGCAGTTAATTTCAGTTTGCTCTTAAGAAGATAGTTACAAACTGGTACACATTCTTTAAGGAAAGACTAACGACAGCAAGTCTCATTGTGGAGCTGCCAGCTTGGCTGCCGTGAGGAACGCTACATAGAAAGGTTCATTCCCTCGAGCAGGGAGCCTCCGGCAGTTTTCCCTCCACCTGGGCAGAAGACTGCACTGAACGTCTGTGCTTTTACTAATTCTTCTGTCAGTCTCTTTCCATTGATACCATTCACTCCACGCGAAGTGTCCCAGCTCCTCCGTTCCACCTGGGCTCTGACAGCCCTCCTAGGGAGCCGGTGCTGGCGCCTGCCTTCGCATCGCAGCTCCTCACAGTGACACGCCCCTCTTACACGTTCCTGTGGAGTCGTTTTACTTTTTACTGCCCTCTCTCTGCCAACACACCGTTTTGCGAGCAGGGGCTGTATATTCCTCACGTGTGCACCCCCAGCCTCACACAGAGCTGGCATTCAGTAAGTAATTGCAGGAGGAGACACAAGTGGAAAGGAAAGACTGGCTTTATTCACTAAATGCAGTGGCCAGTAAATTCCCGTTCCCTTTCTTCAAATGTTGTATTTTTGTCCTTGGTGTTTTTATAATTGCCCTAGTTTGTATATTTATGTATTATAAACTACTAGTTTTTTATTGTTTTAGGCAGACTATAAATTAGAAAAGGTTAAGACCAAAGTATTAGTGGCTCTCTTTATCTTCGTGATTTTTGTTTTCTCCAAGTCTTACTTACACAGAAGGCCTTCCTTTTCTTGTTGACCTGCAGACTGTGGGAAGGTTCTCGTAGAGGGCACTTCGAAAGCCACCGATCGGGAGTGGTTCTCCTCAGGACAGAGTGGCAGGATTTTGACGTAAAGCACATGAATAAAGTTGGGAATTTAATTTCAGAACTGTAACTTGTTGAAATAAATTGATTAAGTATGGTTTTCATAGGCAGCATGGAGTCCAAGGAAAATCCAGAAAGAGCCCAGGAAGTCAGTGGGCAAAGACACGGACTCTGAGTACTTGCCGTCGAACTCCTCTGATGATGACGATGACCCCTACTACTACTACGACAAGCCCAGGAGAAATCGGAGTAAGGTGAAGAAAAGGCTTGTTTCACCCACAAAGAAGGGGAAAGGTCCTCCTGGCATTGATCTCAGTTCACAAGACCGCGGTCCAGCTACCAGTGACTCCGGAATTAGTGATGTTACCACATCCAAAAGCACGTGTGTCCTTAACACCCAGCAAGAACATGTAACAGGGGACCAAGCCGAACCTCTCAACCCCGCAGGTGGTGACGCACCACATTCTAATGTCATGAGCGTCTATAATTCGTCTGATTATCGCTTTGAGTGTATATGTGGTGAACTTGACCATGTGGACCATAAGCCTCGTGTTCAGTGCCTGAACTGCCACCTGTGGCAGCACGCAGAGTGTGTGAATTATGAAGAGAAGAACCTGAAGATCAAGCCTTTCTACTGCCCGCACTGCCTCGTGGCAATGGAGCCAGTGTCGACAAGAGCAACTCTGATCATCTCGCCCAGCTCCATCTGCCACCAGTGGGTGGATGAGATCAACAGGCACGTGAGGTCTTCATCCCTTCGAGTCTTGGTAAGGCCGTTGGGGCTTCTTAAAGGAATAGGAAAGTGTAAATCTTTGCTACTTTAGGATAGTTTTTATGATATTCGTCTCTTTATTGTCCATCCCAGAAATTAATGAGATAATATTAAATCAGAACTTGAAGGGGAAATTAAGAATATGAAATAGAACAATAGGCTTTTTTTTTTCTGATATCTAAGTACTTGAGCAGAAAGATGCGAAAGCTTTTGAAAAAATTCTTTATCATGTAAATGAAAAAGTCTTCGAGCATTTATACTCAGAGAGAAATGCAGTTCAAAAATGGCATTCTGTGATAGTAGCTGCTTGTCTGCTCCACCATCTCTAGCTCCGGAATCATCCCCTGAGGCCTCAGTTACCTCATCTGTAAAATAAAACTTTACATTTTCAACAAATACTTATTGAGCACCTGTTTTGTGCCAGGAACCGTGCTAAGTTCTGAAAACAGTATCCCTCACAGACTTACTGTGAAGATTAAATTATTTGCTAAAGTGCTGGCACGTGGTATATGGTCATTCAGTGTTATTGTTTACATTTATTAGTGTTCTACACTCAGTTCTTCTTTGCTTCCTTCCATTCAAACATTGTTGCAGGTTTTATATATTTCGGCCTCTATCATAGGCATAGAGACAGAATGCAGTAATAAGCAAAACAACGTGTTTGTGACTGAGGAGCTCTGTCCTGTGGGGTAAACAGACCTTAGTTTGAATCTTAGCCCTGCCGGTTGTGAGCAAGTCACTTCCTGTTTCTTACGTGTGGGATGGGAATAATAACAACCATAACCAGGATTGTTGTTGAAGGTAGCTAAAGCTTAGCCGTGTCTGAAACGTAAAAGGTTCGGTAAATAATAGATCTCTCACTCTCCTAGTTTTTCATGCCACTGTGCTTTCGTACATGCCGTTGATTCCATCTGCCTGCCTACCTATGTGTCATTTCCTTTTCCCCTTTTCTTCCCCTTGAGAACTCCGAAGTGTTCTTCAAGATCCACCTCAAATTTTAACTCCTCTCCAAATTACCTTCTCAGCCATAGAACTGGTCCTTCCACTGTGATGCTGTCACATTGACTTCGTTTGCAGTTCCTTTTACATGGCTTCTGTTATTAGTCTGCCACGCAAAAATGCGTCTTTTCTCTAGACAGGAATGGAATGTATGTCAAAGCATCTTTGTTCCTAAACAAGGGGAGAAGGCTCGGTGAGGGTGTAAGTGCATGGCTATTTCAGTTATCGTTGAGAGCCAGCCCTTCTGCAGTTAACTGTCTGTGTCTGTGCTGATCATTTCCTAGGTGTATCAAGGAGTGAAGAAAGACGGCTTTTTACAGCCTCATTTTTTGGCAGAACAGGACATAGTTATCATCACCTATGATGTCCTTCGCTCAGAGCTCAACTACGTGGATATCCCACACAGCAACAGCGAGGACGGGCGTCGCCTACGGAACCAGAAGCGCTACATGGCCATCCCCAGCCCCCTCGTCGCTGTGGAGTGGTGGAGGATCTGCCTTGATGAAGCTCAGATGGTTGAGTGTCCTGCTGTGAAGGTGAGGATTTCTGCAGAATTTGTTGAGACTGGGGAAGAGTCTGGGGGGAAGGGACTGGGAGAAGCTGTCCATAGAAAATGTAATAATTTCAGCGTCATTAGCCCACAGTGTTGCTATTGCCGAAGTTTGCTGTTAAATACACTTATATTTGCTTTTCTCTTATGCTGTGAACTGCATAACCCTCAGGAGTTATTTTGGTACCTTGTGAAGTATTGCTCTGTATGTGATGCTGATGTATATTTGAATAAGACGGCAATTTATGTGTGATGAAGATCAAAGGAAACTACTTGGGGGCTTTAGTAAGCATCACATAGTCTTCGGTAGCTTTGGGCCAGAGTTGACATTGGCAGTTTTTATCAGAGAGACTAGATGGCAATGATAATGCTGCCTTAGAAGGTAGAATTTGGATTCAGGCCTTGCCATACGTGTCTTCATTCTGTCTCCTTTGGCCTGTCCTACATTTTTGAATCACATCTGTTGTTATGGTGGCTCGCATCTGAAGGGGTGTGAATGTGTCAGTCATTCAGGGAGCCTTTCCGTGCTGCATATACTTGAACTACCCTTCCTCTCATGGGGGCACATGGCATCTAACGAGAAGCACCCTGCTGCACGTTGGCCCGTGGAATAGGGCAGTCAGCACCGAGTGTGAAAACTGCTAAATGAGAACAAGTGCGCCTGACCTGAAGCGCAGCTTTCCATGGGCTGCTTTCATGAGTGAACACTCCTGATTCCTGCATTTTGTCTTTTTTTTTTTCTTTTGTATTCCATGTGTCTGTCTCATCAGGCTGCAGAAATGGCTCAGCGCTTGAGTGGGATCAATCGCTGGTGCATCAGTGGCACTCCGGTGCAGAGAGGACTGGAGGGTAACGTATGGCTTCCTCACTCGTTGCGTGTATTTGAGAAGCTTAATTTTTTTCAGAAAAAGCATTGTTGTGTTTAACCCTTGCTAAAATCCTTACTGAAGTGATGAAACATGTATTTATTCTTGACTCCTAGTACTTTCAAGCATGTATCTTTTTAAATGGAATTGGGTGATTTTGTTTGCCGACATGAGGACAGACGGGTAGTGAGAAGTCCCATTGTCCTAAGTTGAACAGTTACTGTGCGGCCTCAACAGGGCAGATACAGGTCTGAGCTGAACCCAGAGTTCCCCAGTAGTGGGGAGGAAACACAGAGAACCTGATGAGAGGGAGGGAGGGAGGGAGGGAGGGAGGGGGATTTAATTTTAACTGACTGTCTATAAAAATAGGATCATAATTTTCCTTGTCTGAATTCACAAATAGTGGACTATTATTTTATTAACTGTAAAAGTTATGAAACATTAATAGCTGTATAATATCATACCATATAGTTATACCATTATTCCTTCTGTTGTCCCTCTCCTTAGACATTTAGATTATCTGGTTCACCCCTCCCTCCCACACATATGTTGTAACTGATGTTTCTGCATAATCTCATTCACATAACTTACTTTTCCAAAGAATAGATATTGAATTTTTAAAAGTTTTATTTAAGTTGTGAATATTTAAAACAAAGTTTAAATGTTTTATATAAGAAGTTTCCTAAAAAGCTGTCATTAAAATGTAGTTAAATTATAAAATATAAATATTCTTGGAGTATGATGGCAAATATCCATCCTCAAAAATTATCTCCCTGAAAATTTAAGCTTTTGTGTATTTGTGTTCATCAGGAAACTTACCACTCTGCTAAAATAAAAATACCAACATCCATTACTGTGATCTGAGAAACAGTATGTTTTTTGACAATTATTTTTAGGAAGGAAAAGGTTACCTAGGGAGATTTTATAAATATATACTTAAATATTTGAATAATTTTGGTGACTTACATAAAATACATATATTATAATATCAGGGTGAATTAAAAGGCCAGATTTAGTGGTCTTCTGTTATGTTTGGAAACTGCTCAAATTGTAGATGTTTAGGTGCCACTAAGATCTCATTGAGCTCAGAAGTTAGCGTAGATGGTACAGAAAAAAGAAAATTGCTATTTTTTTCTCATCTTAATTTTTTGAAAGAACCTGAGCAACAATTCCCCATTCTCTGGAGGTTATTTTGGGTATGTGAGGTGTTGGCAGGTACTTTGGGCACATGTCACCATTCAGCAAATTCTTGAGTAATGGTTTTAAAACCAGCTTATTAAGTTATAAATGATATATGACAAAACTGTAAATACTTTGAGCTCGGGCTGTGAACCAAAGCATTGCAGGTTCGATTCCTAGCCAGGGCACATGTCTGGGTTGTAGGCCATGGCCCCCAGCAACCACACATTGATGTTTCTCTCTCTCTCTCTCTCTCGTTCTCTCTCTCTCTCTCTCTCTCTCTCCCCCTCTCCCTTTCTCCCTCCCTCCCTTCCCTCTCTAAAAATAAATAAATAAATCTTTTTAAAAAGGTGGGTGCTTTAAACATGCACCTAATGTGCAAATTAAAAAAAAAACCTGTAAATACTTAAATGTAAAATTTAGAAACCTTAAACATACGTGTATACACATGAATCTATTTCCATGATCAAGATAATCACTCCTAAAAGTTCTTTCCTGCCACCTTACCTAAAAAGGAGCTTTTCCAGACGTTCTGGGATTTTAGCTTATATTTCCTCTTTGCTCCAATAGCTCTCTGATGTCTTTAACACTCTGACTCTTGCGGTTCATCTGTTCTTTTTGTGGTTGTGGGCAGTGGGAGGGGTAGCCTGCTGTGAATTACTGTGTTGTATTTGGAAGTGGAAGTCTCATTCTTTTTCTTTTTGTGTTAAACCAGCATTTTTTCATCCTGGGCCCCATTGACATCTTGTCCAGATAGGTTTTTTTATTTTGTTTTGTTTTGGTTTGGTTTTGGTTTGTTTTGTTTTGTTTTGTTAGCTGTCCTGTGCATTTTAGGTTATTTAACTTCTACCAACCAGATGCTGGTTGCACCCCTGCAGTTGAAACACCCACAAATGGCTTCAGACATTGCCAAATGTCCCCTGCCGGGCAAAATTTCACCCCTCTACCTCCACCTCAGTTGAGAACCAGTGTGTTAGACTGATAGAGATAAATCAGATTTGATAGTGTATTAATTAGCAACAACCCAGAAGTCTTGTGACTTCCAGATTGGCCACACATGGAGCAAGAAAATGAGGCTGGGGTAGTTTTATTCCATAATTTGCCAGGCTTTTTGTCTGTTTCTACAGGCGAGCTGATAGAAGGTCAGACTACCCTTGGAAAGTCAAACTAGCAAGATCACTGCCCCCTGCCCACTCCCACCGCCACACCCCATGTCCGTATAATATGCTTGTGTAGTTTCATACCTAGTTTTGGTGTGGGGAGATATACAAACTTAGGTCCACATACTGACACATTAGTTGTATGTCCATAAATAAATTGCCTAATTATTCAAATTCTTATTTGTAAAATAAGATGTTTTAAAGATTAAGTTTAACACAGTTTACAAAGCATTTAGCACAGTTCCTGGCAGATAATAAATATTCAATGATGATAGCTGCTTCCATGGCTGCGTGTGTTATTCTTATTTTTCATTTATCTGTTCATTTATTTTAGTTTTCTCAAAAATGTATACTATAGCTTAAGTACTTTATGGTTTATTCCTTCATTTATTCTTTTTGAGATATAATAATGTACAAAAAATTTACAAGGTCCCTGGCATTATTAAGCTTACAGTTTAGGGGAGAAGATAATACTTAATAACTACCTATACAAAGATAAGATTGCAATCAAGATAACTTTCATACATGAGATAAACAAATAATTCTAACTATAACAGTTTCCAAAAAAAGACATCTGTTTCCATGACATCCCATAAAAGGGATGCAGAAGGATGTGAAAACTGCCAGAAGATCTGAACCAGTAACATGAGCTAGGTAAAGAGTGGAGAATAATTCTCTATGTGGAGGAACAGAAAATCTAAAGATCACATGGCAGGTGGAGACCACAAGAGCATCATCATGGCTGGGGTACAAACAGCTGGGAAAGCATGGTAGGTTGAGAGATGGAATCGATAGATACGCATTGGACAGTGGAGGGTGTTACAGGTCATGATAAGAATTTTATGTATTTCTTAAGAACAGTAGGAGTTACTGAAAGGTTTTAAACAAAGTGGTTAAGGAGCATCTGATGGTCAGATTTATGTTTCAGAAGATCACTAGTTGCCATGTGGAGAACGGTTTACAAGTGGGCACCGTGAATAGGACACTGCAGTTGACTGGCTACCATAAGTAATCTAGGCAAGTAGTGCTGGCATTTTGGATTTGGACCAGGCTGTCTTGAGGAAATACAACAGAGTGAATAAGGAAAAACAAACAGGACTTAGTGATAGATCAGGAAATACCAAGGTTTCTGACTTGTACAACTCCAAGGACTGTGGAAATGTCACCAGTGAATAGCACTAGAAGAGAAGCATGTTTGGGTAAAACAATAATGGATTTGATTTTGGCAGGCTGAGTCAGAGGTATTTTCAGGACCTCAAAGAAGAGGTCCATGTAGGCACTTGGATTGATTTGAGCAAGAAATGCAGATCCATGTATACCTCCATCTAGGCAGTAGTTCTTTTCAGATATTACTAAGTCTCAGGAACCTTCAGAGTAATTTAGTTCACCCTAAATATTTGTTGGTCACTTTGTATGGCTTCTAAAAGAGAATATATGTCAACTGTGAACACATTTAATAATACAGAAAAATATAAAGAAAATTATACTTACCTATAATCTTCATTTGATGACATAACCACTGTTTCAATCTTTTAAATGTTCATGTATTTGCATTTATACTGCACGCATAATTCTCTATTCCATTTATTTTATTTTTTTTTTTTACTTAATGTATCCTAAGCTGTTTTCCATGTTTAAAAATTCATTATGAATATCTAAGCACTGGCTGGCATAGCTCAGTGGATTGAGTGCAGGCTGCAAACCAAAGTGTCGCAAGTTCGATTCCCAGCCAGGGTACATGCCTGGGTTGCAGGCCATGACCCCCAGCAACCATACATTGATGTTTCTCTCTCTCTCTATTTCCCTCCCTTCCCTCTCTAAAAATAAATAAATAAAATCTTTTTTTAAAGTTCATTATGAATTATGAATATCTGACAAACTGCTTAGAGTATAAGGTTAAATGGGCAAAAGGGGGAATATAATAGTGAGTGTCTAATCAAGAAATACATAAGAAATAACTAACAAACACAGGACCTGCTGGATCGGGGTTTGGGGGGAGTCTATGTTATGGTGGTGGGGAGACCATAATTTATTTAATCATTCCTTTATTTGGGTGATTTTTATTTGATATATTGTTATTATAACTGTCACTGTGTAGGTATATCTTGTCTGTATCTTTTATCATTGTCTTAAGCCTATTTCCTAGGAGTAGAATTATTAGATAAAAGAGTTTGAAGACTATTAGATCAGAGAATATTTTCCATGCCACCTTTGTAATTATCTTTTTTTCTGATCTAGCAAACGTTATATCTATAAGTGTTAGCATATGATACACACACACATACACACACGTATGTTTAAAACTAGCTCCTAGCACAAAATGCATAGCAAAATAAATCCTTAGCAAATGTAAGTTGAATTGGAATTGAGTTTCAGATTCAAGAGCCTGCGTAATCTACGTGTTAGTTCATGGAAAGTACTATGTGCCAGGTAATGTCTGTGCAGGTAGTTATTCAAAATAGTCATGAAGAAATGTAGAAGTTATTCTCAGTGTACTTTTGTTTTCTTACTTTTCAGATCTCTTCGGATTAGTGGTCTTTCTTGGTGTTGAACCTTTCTGTGTCAGACACTGGTGGGTCCGACTTCTCTATCGCCCCTACTGCAAGAAGAGGCCTCAGCCCCTCTACAGCTTTATCGCCAAGATTCTGTGGCGGTCTGCAAAGAAAGATGTGATTGACCAAGTCAGTACGCTAGGTTTATATTGATTAGTGGTATTCAAAGGAAAAAGAAGAGATGGGAGGGACAGGTAAATTTCTAGGTGACATCTTTTTTTTTCCCCATCTACAGATTCAGATACCTCCTCAGACGGAAGAAACCCACTGGCTGCACTTTTCTCCAGTGGAGAGACATTTCTATCACCGGCAGCATGAGGTGTGCTGCCAGGATGCGGTCATCAAACTCAGGAAGATTTCCGACTGGGCTCTGAAGCTCAGTAGCCTGGACAGAAGAACTGTCACCTCCATCCTGTACCCGCTGCTGAGGCTCAGGCAGGCCTGCTGCCACCCACAGGCCGTTCGTGGGGAGTTCCTGCCACTCCAGAAGAGGTTTTCCTCTCCGTTTCTTTCTGCTGCAACTGAGAATATAGTAGTGATAGATGATATTTAAGCAAGTAACTTCCTAGCCCAGAGTTTCACATCCTAGTCCCTGAGTTCTCAGTTATTTTTAGCAGTGTGTGGTGGTTTTTCTTTGGTATAGAATCCCATTTGTGAAAGAGAGTCACATCATGAAAATTATTTTTATGGTTTTGAGCATTTCTTTTCAAATTTGGACTTCTGTAGAGTTTTGTTTTTTTGTTTTGTTTTGTTTTTGCTTCATTCCAGATGCAAAAGGCTTTTGTTCTTACATATTTTGGCTTATAGGGTTGAGTACTGTCCACAGCTTCAGGCATCTGCTTAGGGTCTGGGAATGTATCCCCACAGATAAGAGAGGATGACTGTAATTGAGTTGAAAGTGATCGTGATAAGAGTGGAGGGGAAGAGAAAGATGCTGAAGGTGCCACAAAGATTCTATAAGAGTCTGATGGTTTTATGTGATGTACTACTGTCACTCGTGTTTTCTTTCTCGTTCTGAACAGCCTTCCTCTTCTTTCAGCACCATGACAATGGAAGAGCTTCTCACATCTCTGCAGAAGAAATGTGCCACTGAGTGTGAGGAAGCGCATCGGCAGCTAGTGTGTGCTCTCAATGGCCTGGCGGGCATCCACATCATTAAAGGTAGAAGGTGACTGCTTTGTTGTCTCTGATTCTTCTTTCTGATAGCATTTGTGACTGCTCACACTCAAGCATTGCATTTTGCAACTTTAATGAACCATCAAGTGCTGTCTTCAACAACTGCTTCAATCTGTTACTACATTTCTAATTCAACAAGAGATTGTACAGCTTTGTAGCCTTTCTAATAAACTGTAGTGACTCTTAGGAGCTTTCTTATTCTCTCTAAAACTAAGTAGTATATAGTCCTTAAAGTTGCATAAGTATTCATAAGGTGAAATAATACATAATTTTAAGCACTGTGATAATTTAGCATATACAAATGCTTCTCTATTTCTGCATTTCTTATAAAAACTGTGAAGTAACTTATGATTATAGTTTTAGACCCAGAAAGACATTTGAGCTGGAAAGACATTTTATGATAAAGTTCAGTCCCTTTAACCTTCCCACAAAGATTATCAATCCATTCGTCTACTTGGGTACACAGTCATGGAGAAAGTGTACCATTATTCTCATTTGCATAATAAGACTTCAAAGAAATCAGTTGCCCAGGAAAAATTTGTGTTTTTCTGGAATCCAAGGAAATATTCTAAGTCTCCTTAAATGGAGGGGCATGACTCTAGTTACTAGCCTTTAAGCCTAACCGAACTGGAACTAGAAAGTGTCCCTTCCCATCCTGGATACTTGGGTAGCACCAGAAAGACTCACAGATGCTGACAAGGAGTAGCTCTAGACAAGAACTGAAAAAGATGAGGCTTCTTGTTTGCTATGGTTGTAGTCCTGTGACCTTGAGGATCTTATTCAAGGTTTCTGAATCTGTTTCCTTAGCAGTAAAATATAGGTAATCCCATGTGCCTTGAAGTGTTGTTCTTGGAAGTGTGGTTGCACATTGAAAACGGGATAGAAACATGTAGGTGAAGTACGATGTTGTTGATCATGGTAATGCGGAGTGACCTCACATTCTTACCACTTGCTCACAATGCAAATATTATTAATAACTCATAGTAGGAGAAAAGGGCATATTTTTATATAAATTTGACAAATTGTTTACATTTAACACATGTACTTTTGTGAGCAAATTGTCCCTTTAAGACATCCCCTTGGAAACCTGCAGCTTAGCTAGCGGTGCTGGCAAGCGTGGATCCGCCCTAGTAACCCTTAGTCATCCCTGTCGTCATCGCTGCCCCCTGGCTGCTGAGTGAGCCCGAGACCCGGGAGCATTCTAGTCTGCCGTCTGAAGCGGCCTGTGCTTTACAAGCCAAAGTGCACACCTACGTGAGGAAACTTCTTGGTAGAAAGTATTTTTTAATTAAACTTTTAAAGTTATTTTGACTTGGAAATACTCAGGCATAAATTGGGAAATTATATGTCACATTTAATACCAGTGTGTCACAGCCCCAAATTAATGGAGTGGAATAATTATGATGAAAAGCTACAGAATACTTGCCTACCGCAGATAAAATATACGTGTGCTTGGTCTTTAAGAAACACAAATAATATACTATTTAAAATATTTAGGTCATTAAATCCAGCATCATATCTGAGAAATGATCATACTACTACAGACATTTTATATTATTTATAATACTTTCATGTATATATTCCAGTTTATCCTCATAATTACTTAATGATTGAGATATCACTGTCCCCATTTTGTGTAAGAAAACTGGAATTCAGAAGGCTTAGCTGCTTTCTAAGATTATAGCTAATAAATGGCAGAGACTTTGCCCTGGATCTTTGGATTTCAGATCAAATATTTAATGCTTTTATTGTAGTAGGTCTGCTTCTTCATCAAAGCTACATTTATAAACTTCAGTATTATGCTACCTATAGTAGGTTAAAACTCACCATCAGAACTTAGGAAACGGAGTAATGTACCACTTGTAGGGTGTCACAATAATAAAAATAAAATTTGCATTTCTCCTTTTGATTCTAAAACTGCATTTCTGATCTTATTCTACATTTTGATTACTCAGAAATTTAGACAGTTGGTGAGTTTCTTCACTTGTCTTGTTTTTCTAGTCTCATGAGATGTATCGTCTCTCTGTGTTTCCTGTGAGGTTACACATGAGGTGGGCATCGGGGACAACGGTTTTCCCTGCTCATTTCCAAACACCATTCGACTCCAGCGAGATCAGCAGGGAGGTGGTTCCTGGGGGGCAGAATGCCACGCACGGTGCGGCCCAACAGGAGGGCGTCGCTGTCTTTCCGATAGTTTCCACTGCATTCCCACGGTGCTTCTGCTAATAGAAAGTTCTATCAGAAAGTCCATTAGTAAAGGATATGTCCATTCTTAATTGTAATTATAAACCTAATTGTGGTGAATTTACTGCTTTTAGTGTCTATTGCTTAACTTCACAGTACTATGATAAAACAATGTACATTTTTCTAAGTCCTCACTGATTATATTAAAAACATGGTATTGTTATAACTTTGTATAATATGTTTACTGCACATATGTTTTGGAGAAAATTAGACTGGCAATATCAAACACAGTGTAGTTTGTTTACTGGAAATTGTCACTGCCATCAAGTGGCAAGGGGTGGGTATTTCCCAATTTGATTTCCAAATTTGACTTCCAACTACGCATTTTTTTGTGATTTCCCAAGAACGCATGTCTTTTTTCAATAAGCATAAAAAAATAGATACTATACTGAATAGTTCAAATTCAACTGCTTACATTATATTTTAGTCATTATATCTCCTTTAAAAGGTATAGTAATTATAAGAGAAATTTTTCAAATGAATTATTCTCTATAAGTGATAGCATAAATACCAAGAGAATGCATAAGTCTTTTGAAGAGCTTCATGAAAATCTTCAAAACTAAAAAAAGAGGGCTCTTAATGTGATGGTAATTGAGTGTTACTCGTACATTATAATGAGATTTTATTGTGAAAATAATCTTTTTTGTCAAAGCGAATAAAAATTGGATGGCTGTAACGTCGCATGAAAACGGGTGCTTTATAAAGCCTTGTGCTTGGGGACTGGTAGAGCACAGTGCAGAGCGGTGGCGTGAAAGCACGCGTTTGCACAGCAGTGTGGCTGTGCTTGATGCCCTGAACTGCACGTTTAAAAACGGTTGAAATTGTAAGTTTTATGTTACATATAGTTTACAATAAAAATATATATTTTATATATAATCAGCATTAACAAAAGAGAGAGAGAACCAGCAACAAAATTGACAAAGCTGTGTATACAGAGAGAAAACTCTTGGTGGCTCTGAACAAAGTTCTAAATCTATGATATTAATAAAACAAGGTGGAAGTTAAATGAACGAAAAGCAAGTATATGTAGTGAACAGAACCTAAAGGGTTTTTTTCCCCGATAAACTGAAACTAGAACATTCCTGTGCCTTATTTTGTATTTCATGATTCTGCCACTTTTAGATTTTTACTTCAATTGTATTTATAAATTACCAGATTAAAGTTTTTCCCTAGGCAGCAAATAAGATAGGTTTCATTACACATGCCATTAAAAATGTTTCATCTGTCCTTTCGTTGAGGAGTCATGAAACTCTTCCCGAAAGAACCAGACAACAAATACTTGAGGCTCTGCGAGCCGCGGCTCTGTTGCGGCCAGTCCGCTCTGCCGTTGCCGTGCCCAAGGGGACGGGAACCCATAACCACGGCTGGGAGCCACGGGACTTCCCTTGTGGACCCCGCAATTTAACTGCACATAATTTTACCTGTCACCAAGTAGGATTCCTTTGAATTTTTTTCAACCATTTAAAAATGTAAAAATCATTCTTAGCTAAGGTCCTTACAGAAATAGAGAGGATCAGACATGACCCATGGGCCAGAGTCTGCCAGCCTGTAGTTATAATTGATACTTTCTGAATTATTTTATTTGAATGAGTTGCTAATTAGGAACAATGTAAAACAGCATAAATCTCAGACTAATTGTGATGTGTGTGACCGGAAGTGGAAAGAAGAATCTCTAAGTTTTTGAAATGTGGTTTTTAATTCAAATTATTCTAACCACCAAGAGGAACATCACCTATCAAGAAGACTATACTAATTTTCTGAGAATTATGTGTTGGTTGGTCATAGTATTTTTAATATTTGTTTAAAATATAAATACCTATATTACTTGTCCTAATTTCAAACATAACTATTAATTGGTACTCTGACTTCAGTGAGAAGAAAATCATATGTTTAAATTAGAAGTTACTTCAGAGTTTGTAATTTCAGTATAATTTTAAAATATTGTAAATTCATTTGATCATTGTTCTATTCTGTGAAATTAACAAAAAGGACCTATCAGCTTTTTTACTGGGGCAGTATGTTAATTTCAAGTCTGATTTTTTTAAAATAGTGAGATTATTTTTTAAATAATCTCTAAGTTACATTTTTATGGACATTTTTAATTTAGATGACTAGATCACATTAGGAGCTCAGTACTTGACTTCCTCATGCTTTGAGTGGCTTTAATTCTCAGGCGAGCACGCGCTGGCCGCAGAACTGTACAGAGAAGTGCTGCGTTCGTCTGAGGAGCACAAAGGGAAGCTCAAGACCGATTCGCTCCAAGTGAGTACGGACTACACAGTTCCGAGTACATGTTTTGTTTGTTTTTTTATGAAATAGTTTTTCATGAAATAGTTTTTCCGAATATTTAAGAAGGTGAAGGGTAACAAATGGACTGAGTCATAATCTCTGGGGATGAAGTTTGGGATTCAGTCCTTTTAATAAGCACCCAAGATGATTTGCATGGCCAGCCTCCCCTTGGCGTCCTCAGGGAGTTGGTTCAGGACAGCCCCCCACCCCTGCTGCAAGTCCCCGAAATCTGCAGATGCTCCAGTGTGTTATATAAAATGGCATTGTTTTGCAGATAGCCTGTATTTGCATACAGGCGACAGCAGGGTATGCAGATACATCACTTCATTCGTGTCTGTTCAGCATAGTGCTCAGTGCATGGTGAATTCAAGTTTTGCCTTTTGGAACTCTCTGGAATTTTTTTTTAATGTTTTTAATCCATGATTGAGTCTGCAAATTTGAAACCTGCAGATATGGAGGGCTGACTGTACATGAAAGTTTGAGAATCACTACTGTTCCATATGCTCAGGCCAGTATTGGCACAAGGCTCACTAGCTAAATCTAACCTACATTAGAAAAACAGCTTGAATTATTTGTACTTCAAAGAATGAGAGCACTTTCATCACTTTTTGCATGTGAATATCAACATATTTAATGATTTTCACCAAAAAGTAAAGAAAATGAGTTCAAGTCAGCGATAGAACTAACAATAAATATTATCCAGTGATCTTGTAATTTAATTTTGGGAGGTGTTTTAGAGATGTTTGGATATTTGAATTACAACATTTAAGTATTAAGTCTTTCCCATTCTTGGTTCTGTCAGGTGGGTTATATGGACAGGGCTCTAGCTGAATGGTGAATAAGGACCATGTTTAGTAATAGCAGAAAGTTTAGGCTTGAGTCCCTCGTTAGACTTGTTCCCCATTCAGAATCCGGACTCTGGGACCTGCATGTTCACACGTGCTTTGGCAGGTGGTAGGAGGTGTGTTTGGGGGAGAGAGAAGAAGAGGGGAAGGTAAATACAAGTCTGCTTATATTCTTCATGGATAAGGAGTATGGAAGCCAAAGGTGTCATGCTCCTGAACAAAGGAAACAAAGGTAGAAGAATAAGCAAGACAAAGAAGTCCAGAATGCCTAAGGGCAAGAATGAGCAACCAGCCAGGTTGTTCCCTGTTTGTCATAACAACCCCACTTACTGGGAAAGTGTGGCCCACTGAATATTTTGCCCTGTCCAGTCAGATTGGCACTCTGTTCCCTTGGGATAAAATGTGTAAAGGATGGAGAGAGACCAGCATTTCTCCCACCCATCCCACCACCTTGTGCAGAAAGCCCCAGAAGTCCTCTCCCGTAAGCACACATAGATAAGAAGAGCCAACTGTGTACCCCGTGGTTTCCCTGGTTGTGGTTACACCTTCGTTGTTATTAAATCTCGTGTTAGTGACTGTGTTACCTACGGAGCCATGTTGGAAAGACCTTAAAACAGTTGAGTTAGCTTTTCCAAGTTAACTCTACAAAGATCTGTACCATGGCTCATAATCTGTAGCCATTCAGAGTAAACCCTACTGTATGGTCTCAGATCACTGGCACCAAATCAGATCTTTCCAGAAAAACATTGCCTGATCCTATAGCCCTTACCTATCTTTCCACGTTAACAGATAGAAATTACTTTCACATTATTTCTTCTCATAACCTTTGACTCCAGGGGTCTCTAACCAGCTGCAGACTTAATGTCACAGTGAGAAGTCTGGCTTATATTGCATACAGAGGCATATGATGGAGTTTTCCTGTACCATCTTCACCCCCAGCCGTCCCCTATTCAGCCCTTAAGTTCAGCAGGTCCAGGTCACAGCCCTGTTTTCTTATATATTTAATTACCCTTATTTGTATCATAATATAATTGCTAGAATCATCCAGACTCATTTCCCAAAAGAGGAATCAAGTCTCTGCAGTCTACACTTTTATTTTACTTCACTTAACTTGGCATACTCCTTGTTCCTCATATAGACAAATGCATATATAATAGAAAAAATATATCTAGAAATAGAAAAAAGAGAAAAATATTACATACTTTGCTAACTACATAGATATGTTCATAAGACTAGATTTTTAATTGAAGAAAATTTATCTCGCGAATTAAGACATTTACTGTAAAACTGACTTTGTTTTTCCCTGAGAAAGGAGTACTCTAATCAGGGATGTGAGTATGGTGGTGGTGCTTTGCATGCCGTATCAGCAGTGGGTTCTCCCTTAGAATGCACTACATGGCTCATAATTACTGCCTTTCCTGCGTTTGCAGAGACTTCATGCTACTCATAATTTGATGGAGCTGTTGGTGGCCAAGCACCCAGGGATACCTCCTACCTTGCGAGACGGCAGACTTGAGGAAGAGGTAATTATTATTTTTTCATTCTGTCTTTAAAGAATATGTTTTTCAGACTCTGGGCTCCACCTAATTGCTATTTCCTAGGCCACACAGCATCTCACTAAAGGTAACAGTGTTTCCCTGCTGCTTCAGCGTTTCAGGCTTCAGCGTTTCAGGCTTCGCTGTGGGGACTTGGGTGGTGGAGAATGGCCATGCTTATGGCGCTCTCTGGTGAACCGCTTGTGGCTGGAGGGCTGCAGCTTGTCGTGGAGTGGTTGCTGGTAGTCAGCAGCACAGGATGGAAATAAAAACCATTTGAAAAGGAGACCTTGTTGATCCTGTGACAGATCTGCAGAAGACTTAGTCTAGTAAAAATAAAAAATGTGATGCTTTTGCCACCTTTCTGCTTATTATTTATGACAGTAAATTCAGATTTTCTTATGTCCTCAAAGGAGGTCCCTCTGTAATGAGTATTGATTCTCTCTGGAAAGAGTGACATTATAAATTAACTCACTATAAATTGTTAATAAGCTGGTTATGCTAATTTGCCCATAGAGTTTTACCTTTTTCAAGGTTTCAAACAGAGATGCAAAGCTTAAATCTAAAGAGTGATAGATATGTTTGAAATGTATCGAACTTGTAAGTAAAGCCGTTATTTGAATCAGTGATAAAAACGATCATGTAAGGATATACGGCCCTTTCTGAATGTCAGATGGCCATTTACTAGAAGTTTCCGAGTTAACTGTGATTCCCATTTTGTCTGGTCTTTACATGTAGTCCGTCACTCTTTGTTTAAATGCCTTCAGTGACGGAAAACTGGGAGACAGTCCAGCCTATTAGTAGACAGCTTTAATGACCAACTAATTATTAATTTTAAAAAATTAAGTGGAAGTTCGTGACAAGAAAAAGAAAACTGCATCCTGGGGAGGAGGGTTCATACTCTATATGCGGATGTATTTCCATGTGTCAGCACGTGAATCTTCTAGGACTTCCATAACAAAATGCCCCAGACTGGGCGGCTTAAATGACAGAAATGTATTTCTTAAAGCTCCGGAGTCTGGCGGGCTAAGATCAAGGGGTTAGTGGGGTTGATTTCTCCTGAGGCCTCTCTTTAGCTTGGACACGGCCACCTTCTCATTGTCCTCACCAGGCCTTTTCCTTGCTTGAATCCCCGTTGTCTCTCTTTTCTCTTAAGGAGACCAGTCATATTTATTAGGGCTTCACAACTGTGGTCTCATTTAACATGTTTACTCATTGAGTTGCCTCCTTAAAAGCCCGTCTCCAAACGTAGTCCTGTTGGGGGTGAGAGCTTCACCATATGGGTTTTGGGAGAACACAGGTCAGTCCGTAACACCTGTGTTACTGTATATTCTCCAGTATCATTTCCAAACTGCAGTAAATTCCAAGAAATTGAAATCACTTAATCAGACAGCAGATACCAAAAGGTATCATAATTTTAAATGTCACTGTTCTTCTCCCTTCCTTGTTTGTTTTTTAATTAAAAAGTTGATAAAAATTTGGAGAGCAAATGCTTGGGATTTCTTAAATTTTATCACTTAACAGATGAATGTGTTTTGCTGAATATATGTATCCTAAGAATTCCCGGTGTGGCTTTTATGTTCCCTGCAGTATACTTGTAGAGTTTTATGCTTAAATTGAATTCAATAGCTTTAAATATGTACAAATCGCCACCCTGTCACTGACACGTCCCATGAAATGGTTTCCTGGGCCTGCAGTGAGAGCTGACTCCGTTTGCTGCCGTCACACAGGCCCGGCAGCTGCGGGAGCACTACATGAGCAAGTGCAACACCGAGGTCGCCGAGGCGCAGCAGGCCCTGCTGCCCGTGCAGCAGACCATCCGCGAGCTCCAGAGAAAGGTGCGTCCCCGCCGCCTTCCTCCTCGGCCTTCGTCTCCACAGAGCATTTCCGCTTTCGTTTTGGGGGGGGCAGGGGGGTGGGAATTTGACGTATGTGATCCACTTGGAGCTCTAAGCCCCTGGCACAGCACCTGCCCCACAGGAAAAATGTTTTTGCTGTTAGCAGTGTTTTTTTATTGAATGAACAGGTACATGGATAAATCACCTATTTGTATAGTTATTCTTTTCCATTTCTTTTAAGCTCTAAGGGGTTTCTTTTACCTTGGGTTGTCTTTCGAGGAAAGTAAAGGCTTTTAAACCTCCTTTTGATCTTAAATGTATACATGGCCAAAATCTTTTCTGTTAAGATGTCAGAACATTAGAACCACAGGTATTTTTATTATGAAATATAAGCCATTTGTCATTTCTAAAATTTCCCTTTTGTGAAATCAGTAGCAAAGCTAAAGAGGAGGCCACAAAAATACATTCTCATTTTTGAATGCATACTTTTTTATTTTTACCAAATACTCCTCATTTTATTCTTCCTAATTCATTAATTACTTAATATTCAGGCATACAGTTTTCTTAGTTATCACAGATTATTCATGGAGTAGAATCCAGTTCAGTTAGCTGAGTGTCAGCATGATGTCTTTCTGTTGAGAAAGAAACCTGCTACCCTTTCACACGTGTGGAATGAGTATGGAATTTTCATTGTGGTAAAGTATTTTTTAGCACAACTTTGTCACACAGGAGTACACAGTAAGTTCCTGTTCATCCAGAGTAGTGAGGAAACAGGTTTTCTCTTTAATTATATTATGCAAAAGTTGTACTCACCTACTCAATATAGAGAAATGTATACTTGTCTCGCTGCTATTATAATTCCCTTTGGAGTAGTATTTATCACTGCCTTTGAATTTTTCACAGCAGATGATAGAAATGATAGAAACACAGTGATAGCAACATAGTGAGTCCTACAGCGTTAACTGATGAGCACTTGTCTATTTTACAGATTCATTCTAATTCTCCTTGGTGGCTAAACGTGATCCACAGAGCAATAGAGTTTTCTATCGATGAGGAGCTTGTTCAACGAGTGCGAAATGAAATAACCAGCAACTACAAGCAACAAACTAGCACGTTTTCTATGGCAGAGATGTAAGAAAACAGTGCAAAGTAGAATACCGTATGAGTAGCCACCCGAGATATTCAGATCATTTGGGATTAAGAGGTGGAATTACATGTAGGGACATATTGTGATTATGAACATCTGGATTTTACATACTATTAAGAGTACTCTTCAAACCAGAATATTAGGTATAAGTCTAAAAGAGAAACCCCTTTTTCCCATGTATTAGTCGTTTAAAAATATTCTCTTTTTACTACTTTTCTTTTAAAAAATCTAAAGGGTTTTTTTTTTTGTATCTTTGTTGGGCAAGTTGCTTAAACCCAACTTTAAGCTAATGTTTGAAGTAGACCTTGTTTTGGAGAATGGTGTCCTTGGGGTAAGTAAGGCATTCATACTTCCCTATATGATCCATTCTCTAGGTTCTGAGCATCATGGTGCCCCGGGGGCAGGTTCTATATTACAGAGTTCGCTGCTCTCCTTTCCCCCACTTTCTTCTCATCAGCACTTACCATTCTTCAGCATTCCTAGGTAAACTGATTATTGATCTAGATGTAGAAACAGTGAATAATTATTTCCAGAGAACAGATTTATTCTTTATCAGAAGTACTGTCAGTGGCATGACCCAGAGGAATTTCCTCCTGCTGTGGGGAATCTAGGTGTTGTGGCAGAAAAGATATGCTACATTTTCCATGTGTCGTTATTACTTGGATCTAGCTTAGATTATTGTAATTACCTTTTTCCCCACGCAGAACCTGATGCGCTGCTGCTTTTTGAAATACTTGCAATATGTTAGATTCTGAGTGCACTTCTTTTTTCCCTGTGAACCTCAAGAATCACTGCTCCAGAATAAGTTGTTATTTATGGCATGGTTCACTTTATCCAGTTTAAAAACTGTATCCTGCCCTGACCAGGGTGGCTCAGTAGGTTGGATGTCGTCCCACAAAGTGAAAGGTCACTGATTCAGTTGCTGGTCAGGGCACATGCCTAGGTTGCAGGTTCGGTCCCTGGTCAGGACACATGCAAAAGGCCACCAATTGATGCTTTTCTCTCACACCAGTGTGTCTTCCTCTCTTTTCTCCCTCCCTTCTCCTTTGTCTTAACGTACACACACACACACACAAACACCTATATCCTAATATGTTCTGCCTGAAGTGTAGAATCAGCTGATAAGATAACATTTAAAATATCTTGAACTTGTTTCTCTTAAATCATACAGAAATTACTTAAAAGTTCTAAATCCCTTATTAGAACTTATCTCCTATTATTTGAGGTCCCAGGGCTATACAAGAACGAATAAGAGATGTAAAATGAACCGTTAATATTATATAAGCATCCTTTAAAAACAAAAAAAAACTTAGACATAAATAGAAAGTAATGAAACACATTTAGATATCTCAAAAGCCAGGCTATTTATGTTTGCTTGTTAGTGATTCTTGGGAAAGGCTACGCAGCTTACTGATTAAGAGCACAGGTAGGTTCTCACATCAGGTTACCTGTGTTCATGTCTCAGCTCCATCACGTATTAGCTCTGTGACCTTGGGAAAGAAATTTAATCTCTGTGCCTTAGTTCTTCATCTATTAAACCACACAACATTGTTGTAAGGATTAGAAAATTAATATTTGTCAAGTGCTGCTTAAAATGGTGTCTACCATTTGGTATGGTGTTTAAGAGTTACCTTCTGTTACTGTGTTTTCTGCTCTTTTGTTTAAAGGTCCTGCAAGAGACAACATTGCTAAGACTTATTAAATGCCTAGTCACATGACTCAGACATGAGTCAGTAAAGAAACATTTTTTCAAAGCCACTTCTTTCCTTTGGTTCAAAAGTTAATTATTGAAGAGTGATTTAAATTGTTAATAAGTTAGAAAGAAAAACAATTATTTTCTTTGTGTGAACTTGGTTCAATCACC
The DNA here is from genome assembly GCF_004126475.2 of Phyllostomus discolor. Lineage (NCBI taxonomy): Eukaryota > Metazoa > Chordata > Mammalia > Chiroptera > Phyllostomidae > Phyllostomus > Phyllostomus discolor. The sequence continues at coordinate 194,600,845 of NC_040906.2, read as the reverse complement.
ACTACACAAATTCTTTTAGAAATTATTCAACAGCTATTTTGTGTCTGTTGCATACACTTTTTTTAAAAAGCTATGAGCGATGTCTAATTCTTACCTTCTGAAATTTAGTTTGATAAGACAGCAGCCATGAGTAATTTGAGAAAAATGAGTATGTATAAAAACTGAACATAACAAGGTATAAAACAAACTATATTTGTAATAAATCCCATGGACAAAGAAACAGACTTGTGTGGTGAAATGTTGCAGAAGCCTTCAGGAAGGGAAGCGGCTCTCGTGGACAGTTTGAGGAGAAGAGCGTGTGGCGTTTTAGGGAGGAAAAGGATGCGCTCTTAAAAAGCAAACAAATTGTGTTCGTATTTTCCATTTTCTAATTTCTTATTATTCTGGGCTTGCTTTTTCCTTTCATAAATCCGTATATACATATCCATACATTTTTTTCTTAGCCCTTTCACCCATAGTTGATCAGAATAGTTAAGAGCCATATTTGGGTTTAACTCCTAACTCTGCCATATAATAACAAATTAATTTGTTAAGCTTTTTCCGTAACATGTGCATAGTGTCCATTGATACTATATAGAAGTGCCTGGCAAATTGCCCTGATATATAGTAAATGCTTAATAAACTGCACATACACACACCCACAGTCTTGTAACAAGCCGCATACCTCTTGGCTCTTTTGCCTGCTTCCCAGTTTTCTCTTTGTCTTTCCTCCTGCAGTCATCTGTCTCTCCGCATCCAGCCAGGATGTCTGGAGGGACCCCTGTGGTCAGGCAGCATTAAAGAGAGAGAATGTGACAATCGTGACCTTTCAGAGACATCTGAGGCAGAGACAGAAGATTTTGAGTGCTGTGTTTAGTTCCTGGGAGCAGGAACTGTCAGACTTTTTGTAGTAGGCTATCCAGTGTTGTTATTCCTTGTCTACTAATAGATACCCATAGAATACACTCTTAAGGTAAACTCACTGAAGTGCGACTAGGTAAAATGTTGCAGTTTCTTTGTCTAACAACCATTTTCTGAATTTGAAGATACTGACCTACGGTTCATTTCATTTCTTTGTGTTGTGTTTGGTGCTGGTGATGGGAATTAGGTTCCGTGATTGCAGAGGTCTTCAGTTCTTACTGACAACACAAATGGAAGAACTAACTAAATTCCAGAAGCTAGTGAGAGAGGCTGTAAAAAACCTGGAGCCACCTCCGTCTCGCAGCGTTATTGAGTCTGCAACCCTCTGCCACCTCCGACCAGCCAGGCTTCCTCTCAACTGGTAGGTACGAGGGGAAATCACTCGATAAGATGGCATCATTCCATTAAGCCAGATTTCTTAATAATGAAAGTTCTTTCATTTGAATTCAGACAGAAGTAGAGATGTATTATTAATCTAACTTGAAAAAAGAAAAAACTCAATGGCCCCATACTGAAAATCCTATTTTTTATTCTAGAATGGCATATTTGTTGAAAAGAAAAAGTAAGGTGTAAAATACTAAGCCTGTCTTAGAAATTACATGCTTGCTGGTCATGTTTGTGAACACTCACTCACTGGCGGTTTCTCCTTCCCCAGCTGTGTCTTTTGTAAGGCCGATGAGCTGTTCACGGAGTATGAATCGAAGCTGTTTTCCCACACGTAAGTCCCCTGATTATTTCCCATCAGGAAAACGAGACGTTTATAAGATTGATGTTTTAAATCAGGAGACTGTATTTTCTTTACAGTAATCTTTTGTATATTTTTTTCTCATATTAAATCAATTCAATAAACTTTGGCATTTGACCACGTAACATGCTCAGTTTACCCATGCGGAAGCTTGGCCTCAGATGCTTGTGTCATGTGGTGACATCTACCGAAAGGCAGTTGAGGGGAGTAACAGACCTTCGAGTCCAACGTGCTGGGACTCAGATCCCTGCCCACTATACTGGGAGCAAATCACTTCTCTAAGCCTCAGTAATTTCATTTGTGAAATGTGTACAATAACAACATATACCTCATTGAATTTTTTTGAACATTAAATAGGAAAACGCTCGTTATTGCTTACCATAGCATTCGATACATGGTTAACGTCCTATAAAATGTCAGCTCTCATTATTAATATACTTTCTCCAACACAAATTTGAAATCTTCATCCTGTGTAAGGAATTAAGCTACTTAGTAAGTACATACAGCCATGACATTAGCAAAATTATTTCTGTTTTACAAAAATGGAAATTGAGAAAAGACCAAGTTCTGATTGCCTCCAAAAAAGAGAGATTGACTGTGTACTCTTAGATCATCCTGTGGTTTGGGGTTTTTTTTGTTTATTTTACTTTATTTTTTTGCATGGTTGATAGTGATAGTAGTCTGTGTTTTGTATTGTTTTCTCAGAGTAAGAGTTCAACCTGGGATTTACAGCCATTTCTAGATGGTTCTCAAGAAACATAGGTCAAATTCATGATGCCTCAAGCTCTTTCAGAGTTGCTGTAATTTTTCCCAAGGCTTGCAAACACGAGCTTCTAGACATGACTTTAAAAATTGATGAAATTTTCATGACTGACCTTGCTTCTCTGTTGGCTCTGCCAGTGTGACCTTTGCGGTGCTGTGCCGCCTACGGTACAGTCATTAGTCACTGTTGTTTTGTTCTCCTGCATCTTCAGAGTCAAAGGCCAGACTGCTATATTCGAGGAGATGATAGAAGATGAAGAAGGCCTGGTGGATGATCGAATCCCTACCACCAGCCGGGGTCTGTGGGCCATAAGCGAGACAGAGCGATCTATGAAAGCTCTGCTGTCATTTGCAAAGTCACATAGATTTGACATTCCGTTCGTTGATGAAGGAAGCACTTCGATGGACCTCTTTGAAGCTTGGAAGAAGGAGTATAAGGTCCAGTATTTTAAAGCGTTCATCCAGTATTAAAAGTTCTCCTTTATATTAATTTCAATGGCTACTTTTTGTTTTCTCTCTTTAGTTTTTAAAAATCTGCTTAGAGACCTTAGGTATTATAATTTCTCTTTCCCTAAAATGTGATGATCATGATGAAAAATAAATACAGTAATACTGAATAGATAAGGAACTTTTATTTATTAAATTGCTCAAAGAAAGTTATTTTTAAAATTAAAATATATGAAACATTTTATTAAGCTGTCAAAATGGTCATTCTGTTCTTAGGTTGACCTTACATTGCTAGTCTGTGAAATTAGATGGGATTTTTTTCATTTTGTTGTGCTTTGCTCTATGAATAACAACCAACCATCAACAACTTTGAGTGAAGATTGGAGAATATAGGATTTCTCAATATACGAGACTGGAAATCATTGCAATTAATAATGCATAAAGTGACCCTTCATAGTAAAGCTTTAGTAGTTTTGTCATATTGTAACTATGTCTTTGAGATGAGATTCCAGAATTCATTAATTTTGAATTTTTCTTATGTATTTGGATTTATTGATTCATTATTCTACTCTAAAGGTGAAATGGGTGAGGCAGTGAAAGAAGTGTTTTATTTATAATTCCATTCAGTGTTTTTTTAATCTAAAGTTCTTACGTTTTAAAGAAGATTTTATTTATTTATTTTTAGAGAGAGGGAAAAGTAAGGAGAAAGAGGGAGAGAAACATCAGTGTGTGGTTGTCTCTCACACGGCCCCCACTGGGGACCTGGCCCGCAACCCAGGCATGTGCCCTGACTGGGAATCAAACTGGCAACCCTTTTGTTTGCAGGCCCGTGCTCAGTCCACTGAGCTACACCAGCCAGGGCAAGTTCTTGCATTTTAAAGCTGGATAAAAATATCTATCCAGAAAAAGAAGGCATGCTGTCTATAATACTAGTTCATATGTTTGATAAATTTCAACACTTTTATAGTGTTGAAATCATTGGTTTGTAATCATTTTTTTTTCACATTACTATTTTAACGTAAAAGCACATTAACACCAAGCCTTGGGAGAAGGTCGTACTGTATGGTGTCCACTTGGCCCTATGTTCTTCCCTGGGGTTCACTTTGGCCCCAGGCTCTGTGTCAGAGGAATGTTTATCATGTAGGCATCCCAGAACTGCATGCTGTCCTTCTCCATGACATTGCAGACAGCTCTTCTGCAGCGATATGAATGAGTGAGCTGCTGCTGCACGCAGCAGTCAGGGTCTACCTCGAAGTATAACGTTAGTGAAGAAGGCAGATCAAACATTTTAAAATAATTGATACCACTTCTGTAAATTTCAAAAACATACCCAGGTTATTAAGGATGTGTAGATTAGTACATGGTAGTGAAAAGTGTGAAATAATACGTCCTACTCAGACTAATGGTTACCCCATTTTGGGGGGTTGAAGGAAAAATGTGTGAGGAAAGAGTAATACAGTCGGGAAGGAACACAGAGGCTTTCTCTAAGAAGTTGGTATTGTTTTCTTTCTTAAATAGGATGATGGCACTCACTTGTGTATTTTAGTATTCTCATTTCATATGTACATGTTATTTTAAATATGTGAAATATTTTACAATAAAAAATATTTCTTTAAAAAATAAAGCAGAGCTTCCACCAGCCTGGTATTGAGCCATAAAGATCTTCAGTGAGTGATAGGGTATTCTGTTCCTAAGAATCTAAACAGGCAGCATTCCGTAGGGTCCTCTGGAGATTGGCAGTTATCCCCTCTCATCCTAAAAATGGCCTAAGAATTGCTCGCACTTTAGACACTTAATAAAAAAATGTATATGTCATAAGACCTCACTGAAGTTTTTCACCAGGGCACATCTTGGTGGTTTTAACCAGTTTTAATTATGTGCATTTAATTATGTGCATTACCAGTGTCTTTGTCTTTTCCGTTCCTGCAGTTGCTTCATGAATATTGGATGGCTCTGAGGAATCGCGTGTCCGCTATTGATGAACTGGCCATGGCTACCGAGCGCCTGAGAGTCCGGGATCCTAGGGAGCCGAAGCCCAATCCCCCCGTTCTTCACATCATTGAGCCACATGAGGTAATGTGCAAGTAAACCACAGAAAGCACAGCAAACAGGTATCAAAAAACTCAACATTCTTACAAGAGGGAGAGTCAGGGCAGCGATCTCTTCAATATGTGTTTAATCACTCTTGTAGCTTGCCCCAGGTCAAAAATGGTCAAAGATGAGCAATTTTATATCTAATGCTTGCTTAAAATTCACTATTTTGGTGCATTTGTCTCCTTCCAGATTGTGTATTCATCTATTTTTGGACACCTCCTATGTGCCAAAAGCTAAAAGATATTCTTGGTCAGTTGTCAGACTTACGTTCTATTACATCAGTTTTATCAGAACTAGAAAAACCTTCCCTAAGGGCACCCAAAACTGCTTCCGTGTTTGCCTTTGCTGGCGATGAATAGACATTGACAACTTGTCTTCTAATGAATCCCTCTTTGTTTCTCAGGATTAAGAACTAACTCTACCAACCTTTCTCTTCCACGGTGACAGTATTATTTCATTAATAATTTATTTTTATTCCTTTTGTGTGTTTAATCTTTCAAATCCTTTTCCTTCAACAAACTTGGAGAATAACTCAGAAAAATTGTCAATATTCGTTATATACTACTTTACTAATATACTACTATATTTTAATTTCTTGGTTACTGAACTTCCATACAACTTGATTTTTTGATGATTCTGGGTATTTGTTTTGTAGCCTAGTTGTAATTTTTTTCTGTGGTTGTGTGAAGAAGTGAGCTGTGTTTACCTACACCTTCATCTTGACCCAAAGTCTAGAATTGTTCTACATAGGAAGCTTTCCTACTTGAAGTCAGATTAAAAAAAAAAATCAACCGAAGTTCTATTTGTGTACCATTTTTCAGTAATACATCCATGGGATAAAGAAAACTGAGATAATATGCTACTCAGTCCAGGGTGAGTTCAAGAAATCCAGAGAGGAATCTCCATGACCCCATCCTCTCTACGGCCTCCCTCAGGAGAATACAGTAGACGATCAGTCAATAAAAATAAATAAAGAGAAATTTGTTTTCATGTTAAACACTTATTCTCAATTCTATTTAAGTAGTAAAAAGCAAAAAATACATACATTTCCTTTTGAAATGCATTATCTAGTATCCATTTTGCTATTTTGAGTTTTTGTATGTAAGTGGGTTTTCTTAAAAGAGGGCACATTTATATTATTGAAGGATTATGCATGTTTGATATAATTTTAATGATTGTTCTGGAAGAGAATAAAGTTGTTTTGTTTTTTTTAAGGTGGAACAAAATCGGATAAAGCTACTAAATGACAAAGCTGTTGCTACATCACAGCTTCAGAAAAAACTTGGGCAGCTTCTTTACCTAACAAACTTGGAAAAGGTATCATTTTAAAAAATGCTGTATGTGAATAAACCACTTTAGTGACTCCATTTAATCTTTTAGTGCCATAATTATTAATGGTACTGGGTTTTTTAAATCAGTGTTTTATTTGTTTTTGTTAGTTATATGAGTCAGAATACTAGCTGTGTCTGCAATAGCTACATATATCAGAAGAAGATGATGATCTATAGAAATATGATACACTTAACAAAAAGGTATGTACTCTGTAGTATAGGACAGTGTAAACAGACTGTAGTTATGCCCAACAAAAATTACAGTTATATAAGTCATGGATTAGTCCTGACTGGTGTAGCTCAGTGGATTGAGCGCAGGCTGCGAACCAAAGGATCATTAGTTCGATTCCCAGTCAGGGCACATGCCTGGATTGTCAGCCAGGTTCCCAGTGGGGGCCATGTGAGAGGCAACCACACATTGATGTTTTCCGAACTTGACAGATTAGATGTAAATAAATCCCTTGGGGCAGAATGGACTGCATCTAAGAGTGCTACAGAAACTCGAAGGTTAACATATTTATTGGCAGTCAGCTGTTTTCAATGGCAGGTGCTGGTAAAGCTCCAGTGAGACTCCAAAGCATAAACAACGTCACCAGAAGAAATTCTCTGAACACTACTAGGCAACCACATAGACTCTTTTACTGAGAGCCTGCTGCTTGTTGGGGGCTCCACTTCTTTATAGGAGAAGCAGGTAGTGGCATGCTGTCGCTTCTAGTAGCCAAGATATGACAACAGCCTAAGTGTCCACTGACAGACGAGTAGATAAAGGTGTGATGTATATCTATATAATGAAATATTATTCAGCCATAAAAAAGAATGAAATCTTGCCATTTTTGACAAAATGGATGGGCCTTGAGGGCATTATGGAAAGTAAAATAAGACAGAAACACAAATACCATCTAACTCACCTTTATGTACAGTCCAACAAAAAGAACAACAGAACATGAAGCTCATGAACAACAGATGGGTGGTTGCCAGAGATGACAGTCATGGGGCGGTGAAATGAGTGGGTAAAGGGAGTCAGGAGGTATTGGGGAAGTTGTTTTACACCTTCCAGTTATGAAATAAGTTAAGTCTTGGGGATATAATGTACTGCCTGAGACTGTAATTAATACTGTGTCCCATATTTGAAAATTGCTGAGAGAGTTGAAGATAATCGAGAACAATTGTTTTAAAAAACTATTTGGTTAGTGAAACCACGGTCTTAAAAACTTCAGTGATCTATCAGTCTGATTTGCTTTCCTTTATGTCTTCTTCAGTTTTAAAACCTGTCCATGTGATGACTTTTTTGAAGCCCTTCTAATTTTTGAAATAGTTTTAAGGAAACTTTAAAACACTATTTCACTTGAACATAATTCCCAGACTTAGATAGGTCTCAAGTCAATAATATTTCTAATTTCTAGTAATTTGCTTTGCCTTAATGAGATTAGTAAAAGAGTACTGAGAAGAAACCAGTATTAATAAGGAGTTATATAAATAAATGTTTCTTCTTCCCATGTCTGCGAGCCCATACTGAGCAGACATGCAGAATATGTAATTCCTTTATAACAAAATCTAGTTGGAAAATAAAATTTGAGAATTTAGCTAAGTTATACTTTTCATTTTGCCTTCTTTGGTAATCACAACTGCAGTACTATAACTATAACAAACTGATAAAAATTGCTTCCCTTTTTTTGTTCACTTCTTTACTGAACGTTATTTGTAAATCCCAGGAATGATAGCATTCAGTAATATATAAATTATTAGGTCATCTCAATTATCAGGCTATTAACATTGCAGTTGCAAGAATTTACTTCTATAAATGAATTGTAAAATATGTATTAGGTTTTAAAATGAAACTAATGTATTTTTGAATTCTTCTCTTTTTTGGATAGTCTCAAGACAAAACGTCAGGAGGTATTAATCCGGAGCCTTGTCCAATCTGTGCTCGGCAGCTGGGAAAACAGGTGAAGCTATAATAGACATCACATGCATTTCTAAAGCACTGTACACTTCTCAAAGGCTTTTACATTCATGCTCTCCGCACCCGCCCGGCCGCCTGTCTCTCAACAACTTTGTATGTGAGGCAAATATTATCTTTGTCTTAAAGTTGGGGCTGAGGTAGGACTGACCTGTTTAGTGCCAACATATGTTTGAACAATGTTTTCCTTAAGCAATAGAACATACTTCTAGAATAACTCCAGTTTCTAGAATAACTCCTGAATATTGTTTCCAGTTGCAAGATTGGGTCTAAATAATTTGGCTTTGTCAGTTTAACATGGTTCTTTGGTAACTGTATAGAAATATAATCACACATTGATTTACTTAAGAAAGTATTTCAAAGGTACAGTAACATAGCTTTTCCTTAGCATTATTAAAATCTAGTAATACCAGGATTTAAAGTACAAATAACAGCAGTCCTAGGGGAATTGAGACCATTATGACAATTAAGCGTATTTCCTTGTATATTAGTATACAGATGTCTGTAAACTCGATGGCATGTTATTTTCCTCAACGAGAGGAAAAGTGCTTAGTTTTATCCTACCAACTTTGATCTATGAAACTACAATTCCAGCTTTGTATGGTCATTATCTACGATATCAGAATATTCATTGCTTTTCAAAATTTGAAAGATAAGTTTATTACTATTAAGTCAGTAAAAGTGTCCTTGGGAGTTTTTTCCCCTGAAACTGAGAGTGGGAAGTTAAATACATGAGTCCGTAGTCTGACTAGCAATAACCAGAAAGAAGGAACCTTTAGCCCTGGCCGGTGAGGCTCCGTTGGTTGGAATGTCGTCCTATAAACCAGAAGGTCACCGGTGCTGTCCCCGGTCAGGGCACACACCTAGATGGTGAGTTCAGTCCCGGGTTGGGGTGCATGTGAGAGGCAACCCATCTATGTTGCTCTTCCTCTCTCCTTCTCTTCCCCTCTCTAGAATCAATAAGCTTGTCCTCAGGTGAGGATTTTAAAAAAAAAAAAAAAGACCTTTAGTCTTTAGTTTCCGTAATTTATGAAGAAGGTAAGATTTTTAAAGGATGCTTTATTGAAAATAAATATTAAAGGGACAGATACTACATTGGAAACTGAGTGGAAGAATAGTGATGTACAGATACTGGTGAGTTCTGATAAAAGTCGATGATAAAAATGTGATACAACTTCTGATTAAAATGGAAACGATCATGGTGTAAGTAGTTTCTTCGATTTTAGTTTTGATGCGATTCATGTGACCAGATTGTCTCAGAAATTTTATTTAATTTTTGTCCTAAACATTTCCAGTTTTTAAAGTTCTTTTATGTACATTATTCCATTTAAGTGTAGCAGAACCCAGGTCTCCTAGACTTAGGAGACCATATGGATTAGAATAACAGTAACAAAACACCGCTTTTCTCACTCTGTTTATACCCCACATCTATAGGAACTCCAGAGCCTTTCCCTGTCCTCCTCCCTTGAAGAAGAGCCTTTGGAGATAACTCACAGGCACTGGCTAATGTCCTGGGGTCAGTGCCATTTGTGTTCCTCTGAGGAGGCTGTTTCAGCCAACTTCCTGGCACTCCTCAGGCTCTGGAGCCAGAGTCTCTGGCTTCTCCTCCTTTGCAGATGGACCTGCCCTGCTCTTCAGCTTGTCCGGCTGAGCTCTCATGAGCTGCACAAGTCCTGTCGAGCAGAGGAAGTGCCCTTCATCCCCAGCGGCACTGAACGCGCACGGGCTGCAGAACAGTGCTGCTCTGTCTGCGGAAATGCCAGTGAAACAGCTCTTTCACTTCCCTGCAGCCTCAGCTCTTGGGGCCTCTGGCACAGCCCCTGAGAGCAGAGGTGCAGCTGGACAGCAGCCTGAATGGCATCCGCCGATGAATCTTGAATAACCCCTTCTCATTCCCAGTCACTGTTTTAAAACCAAGCGTATAGACCACGTTTTCTCTTCCTTAGTTTGGGTTCTTTTCCAAGGGGCTTCCTAGTCCATCCCGCAAAGCACCTCGGGAAGGCCAGGCCACACACCACCTTTCCATACAAGTTCACACGCATCATAGCTTAGGTCTCAGGGGCATGTCACTCAAAGTACCACTCTGTTTTTATTATTGTCATTGGTTTTTACCAGGTGAAAAGGTTAAATAATTAGCATAAGGTGTCAGAGCTTTTAGAACTTTTGACAACTTAGTTAAATGTAATGCTTTTTTCCACCCCCTCCCACTGCCCAAAAGGGGAGAAGTCCCCAGAATATGCTCCAGAATGTGTTAGTGTACCTTCCTTGAAATACAACAAGGGGATTTTCAAAAATATCTTTTTATTTGTTTATTTGGGAATTTTTTTAATGTATCCAGATCATTTTTAAAATAAATTGAGATACCAGCTAAATCTGTTTAATAAGTTATATAGACTGTATTGAGAAGGATATTCAAATTAATATTCTTCTTAGTCCCTATACATCTAGCACTGGGGTGCTGAGGGGGTCATCCACATTCTTCCTAACCACTGAAACGAGAACCCCAACTAATAAAATAACAATGACCCTCCGACTGTTGTGCTTACTATTAGGGTGAGCAGAATTAAAGACTTTGAGAGCGTACCCTGGTTAGACTTAAAAATCGTTACTTTAAACGTACAACTTAGCTTTTGTGACTTAAAGAATATTAACACCATGAAATATTTAGGAAGTGAAATCCGACCCCCTCGTCCTTTTAGCGTGTGCGTAGAGTGGAAGCCGTCTTTGGTGGCATCTCACCGAGGCGGCTTCTGTGTTTCCTTCTGCAGTGGGCGGTCCTGACCTGTGGGCACTGCTTCTGTAATGAATGCACCTCTATCATCATCGAGCAGTACAGCGTGGGCTCTCACAGAAGCTCCATCAAGTGTGCCATCTGCCGCCAGACGACCTCCCACAAAGAAATCTCGTATGTCTTCACCTCAGAGAAAGCCAGCCAGGAGGAGGACATCCCTGTGAAGGTGAAGTTGGTCAAGAACACGTAGAAGCGTAGTCGGAGCAGTCAGGAAGTGAAACTCAGAACAAGGCTGGGAATGAGCAGAATGTCCACTCTTGTCTGGCCGTGGACACGCTGCCCGAAAGCCTCCGTGTCCCCTCTCCTGTGGGGGGAACACGAGAACACGTTCTCCATCAGAGTTAGCAGTGGTCCTGCCCACCGTGGCAAAAAAAGGAACTTCTTAGAATTCCAGTTCCCTCTTATTTTCTCTAGGATTTCTGTCTGCTACAAACAGCTCTGGGTAACGTAGAGATTTATGTAAAGAAAGCGTCTTCCTCATTTTTCATGTAGGCTTGGATATCGGAAAAAGGATGTGCCCAGCCGAGCTGAAGGAGAAAACAGGTTGGAGGCAGAAGTTAGTGGTCTTTCGAATGGCATGGATACTCTTTCGGGGTGCAGCCGAAACTGGCTTCATGTTCCCGACTTTTTTCTCCCAGGCTTCCTCTAGAACTTTAAGAAAGTGACTCTCATTTGCAGTCCAAACAGGCTCTGGAACTAGGCCTCCTCCCTGGGGGGCATGTATTAACGAAAAGCCTGTGCTAGACATTTTTGTTCTTTTTCTTAAACGTGGTTTTTCCCCCCTAACCAAACTTAGAGGAAGGACTAATAAATACAGGAATGTATGGAGATAGTAAGGATGTAGGTCAGAAGGAGTCGGGAGAAGGGTAGAGCATGCTCTTGAGCGAGAGGTGGTAGAATCTTTTTCCTTAATTCCTTCTTCTCTGGTCTTCAATGGTCTCTTCTCACTTACGTTTAAGGGTTGTATTTTGTAGCAGAATTAACTGCAACTTGAAACTGCCTCTTAGGCAGTTTCAGTTAAGATGTTAGTATATTAGGCAGTTATTAGGATGCAGCCTCCCGAGAAAACTATAGTTGAATTAAAGAATATCTCATTGCCATTTATTCCCAGTTATTTGAGTAAAACCTGAAAATATCAGTCATGTTGCTCTCTAGAAAATAATACTGTAGAGAAAATTTGTAGACAAAATTTGGTTTAAGAGGCTATAGCAATAGTGGTGGTGGCTTGCTTATGTTGGTGGCAGTAGGGAAGGAAAGTGGATATATTTAAAACATATTTAGAGGAAAGTTGATTAGTAAGATAGAAAGTTGAAGGGGTTGATGAAGAAGGAGATTTCATCGGTGACCTCCTAGTTTCTGATGTGAAAAGTCAGGTGGACAATGGGGCAGCTACTGTATTAGGGCACTTGGAAGGAAAGTACATTTAGACATACTATCTCTGAGGTGCCGAAGACATTCAAGTGAGAAAAATCTAACAAAGTGTTAACATGTGGAGCTGGAGATTGAAAAAACAAAATGCAGTCATTGGCATAAGTGACCTTTGCCGCCACAAGAGTGAATGAGATTCCCTAAGGAACGACCATAGAAGTGAGCTCTAGATCAGGTCCTGCAGAGCTCCGGAGCTTTTTAACGGTGGAATAAAGGGAGCAGAGCTGAGAAGGGGGGGGGGGGGGGACTGGACTAAGAAGGAGCAACTAGAGACATAGTCAGTCCAGGAGAATATGCTGTCAACTTTAATAAGGAGGCAGCTATCAGCACTATCCAATGATGCGGAAGGGGCTTAACACAATATATGCTAATTTAGCTAAAGAAGGTCATTAATGACGTCAGAAGGAGCTCTGTAAATGGAAATGTAGGGGCCACGAGCAGACTGGCATGGAATGAGAAGTGAACAGTAAGTAGGAAGAGCAAGTGCCCAGCTCTGTCACAAATGTAGCTGTGGAGCAGAAGAATGAGAGCTGCGACCAAAGCAGATATGAAGTACAGGAAGACTTTGTGTCGTTTTTTATTTTGTTTAAGAGAAAGGATTCTTGAGCATATTTAATCTGCAGTAAAGAAGGATAGATTGAATATGTTGGAGAGAGAAGGGATAATTTGTAATAAAAGTGTTTTGAAAAGACAAGGAGAGTGTTGGTGTAAAGAGAAAAGAGATCTTGTGGAAACCAAGTCACAGGTGTAGGTCGGGCTCTGGAGCAAATAAGCTGTAAGCGAATGGGTTGTTATCAGCTAATAGGCGACCTAATATAGTTATTTTCAGAGAGGACAGGCATCCAGTACTCGAGATGTGACTGTGGGGAGGGTGACCCAAGTGAGGTGAAGGGAAAAAAGTTCTAGAAGATGAAGCGGTGAGACCGAGTGTTGAAAGGGCTGTCCAAGTGGGCAGTGTATAATATCTCAGGTTGGTCACTTTGTGCTACTCACCACACCCAGAACTGCCTCCCTTCTCTGTCCCCCCTCCTCCTTTCTTCCCACTCCTGCGGTTTCTCCCTCCCTTTCCTTGTCATAAAAATAGTCTTTCCTAGCCCTTTCTCTCTCTCCTATCTCTTCCTCTGGCCTCGGGCATCCCAAGGGCCGCAGATGGCGTTTGTGGCTAAGCAGGGCCGCTGACTCGCAGGTGAAAGCATTCACAGGACAGGGAACAGCATAGGAAAGAACTGCTGTGTCAGGCCTGATGCACTGAGGTTTAGGAAGCGATTGCTCTGGCTACCAGTAAACAAGCCAGTCTCTATGCAACCGAACCATGGAGCCTGTCAAACCTACACCTGTTTATCCTGTGGCAGCTTTCCTGGACACCCAGGAGGGGGATTAGGCTGGGACAGTGACATGTGTTGTCCTGTTGGGACAGGAATATCGGTGTACAAATGTGTTTATTGTGCTCGGACTTCTTCCTGTCTTTCCTGGGTATTGATGAACACATGAATTAATAGAAGCATCTTGTAAATGCTTAGAAGACTGCAGAATTTACTCAAGTTAGTTTCTCTTCCATTACAGATGCGTATGTGCTTGCGTTTCCTTTTCATTATATAACATGACTGAATATTGTACCTGTTACGCAGGCAAGGTTTATCCCTCTCCCGCATTCTCACCTTGCTCTTTGCTGCCTTTACTTTTGCTTCTCACTGTCTTTTCTGTCATCATTTGTGTCTGCCACTCGTCCCTTTTTCTTCTGTCACATTTCTGCCCTGGTGTCTGCTACTTCTCCTTGAAGCACCAGTGCATTGTCCTCCCAGACTCTCACTGTGCTCTTCCGACTGTCCAAAACTCTCCCGCTGAATCTAGGCATTATTTTGAAGTTTTATACATATTAGATCAAACTATTCCTAAACATAGGATTTTATTTATTATCATCAAATTCCTGATCTTTTTGTTAAACAGTCCTGAGAAGTAATTTTTTTATTTCATTACAGTTTTTATATTATCTAAAATGTTTATTTCACTCTATGCCAATAGTTGAGATGCGTGGACATAATAAATAATACAATATATCATGTCATACATAGTGCTTAATTATATAGCTGATTTCAGATAAGGGGTATTGAAAAACATAAAAATAGTATTGAATAACAAGATACTTTTTCTACTGGTAATTGATAATGTAAGGAATTCTATTGATTGATCATAGAAATAAATTGAATACTGAGATCACAAGTGTTCCCTTTAGTGGATACATTTAAGTTAAAGACTGTACCTACCCTAACGACAGTGTGACAGTATTCCTAAATGACCCTTGGAACGCACCGGGCATTTCACAAAGTAAACAAAATTCCCCTTGCAAGTTCTGACAACGGCCGGGCAGTTTGGATGTGAAGTAGGCCTCCTGGCAGAACATGTGCCCACGTGGCATGTCCCCTGTGTCCTGACTTTGGCCGGGTTTCACATGAAGCACTTTCTGAGTGGCAGCCCTGACACTGTAATAGACAGGTTTTTATGTCGTAAGAAGTTTCTGTCCAGGAGAAAATACGCTACACGGATGTAAACACCACAAGCAGCCGCCTTCCCACCATCCCACACACGTGCTCTGGGCTTCACCTTGTCACATTTTGGAGCATCTAATAATTCACGGGCCTGCTTTTTAGAACAAAATTTTTTTCAGGCCCATTCCCACAGGTTTTGCCTTAGTTGATAGGGGATTCATTTTTAACAAGTAAATCTACTGATAATTGATATGTTTTATGCAGCCTTTTCTGTAGGGAAAAAAAGTACTGTATTTCTGCCTTCAAACTCCCAGAGAAACCTAGAAATACCAAATGTCCGATTCTGTGTGTAGAACTGTTGCTTCCTTTCCTTCTTTTTTTTTTGAGTTTCTCTTCAGTTGGTTTAAAGGTCACTTGTGAAAAAGAAGTCTTGTACATTCTAAACATAATTAAAATAAACATCTGTGTGGGGAAAAAAATGGAAAGCTTTGACTAAGTTTAAAATTAACAGAATATTTGGGTAAATACAGTCCACGAATGATTTATTTAAATATCGTTATACTTGAACATTAACTGGTAAACTTAGAATGCAGTTGTGTGTTTTTGTTATAAATGTCATGGGTAAATATATTAATAACTACAAAAAAGTTTCTATCACCAGACACATTAGCCCTTGTGATTCTGAACTGTTGTTGGTCCAGTGTTGAAGGTAATGGGAGCCTGCAGTAAATCAAACATGCGGTGGAGACTTCTCCAGACTGAACCATAAGTTATCTTTATGAAATTGCCTTTGTAAAGAACTTATACTTCGTGGGATGTAAACTTCATTACACTGTGGAAAGGACATTGTTTTTGAGGCGAGGACTTTGTTTCATTCACTAGAGTGTCCCCAACATCTAGAATAATGCTTGGCATGTAACAGGTACTCAGTGGGTAGACGGATGCATGGATAGATGGACAGACAATTGAATAGTATTTACATATAATATCCCTAAGAACCTTTGAGTCCAAATAAAATTTTAATTTTTTTGCAGTTGGCAACTTGGAAATCATTATGCAAAGTATTTAAAAGAACAGGGTAATATTTTGGTGTCCTTGTGCACGTGTAAGATTTCCCACAGCCTCGGTCGACTTCCCATTGAACTTCATTCAAGTAACCTGTGACTGTTAAAGAATCCAGCACTTGCCCCAGGAGCTCACTTGAACAGTCCTCCTGTTGTAGGAGACCAGTCGTACAAGCTGCATAAGAGCGCTGAGTTGGATCTGTCACGACGCACATGGGTTTTTAGCATGGCGAACAGGTGCGGACAGAAATAAAACAACGTTCGCTGGTCTTAGCTTCTGAAAGTAGTATGGATAGCACAGGCACATTGAAAGAGTTAGCTCTACTTCGAAAAGTCCAGAAAGTAATAAAATACCACGACAGGAAATGACTTCCTCTAAACTGAACAGTAGTGGAAAACATTCCCGTTATTTCAAGTGACAAACCACCAACAGAAACCTAAAGAAAAATCTGTCACCTGTCACTAAGTCATTATCCAATTGGTCATATTACTGATTAGGGAACATAATTCTCTTTGGGGAAGGGGAAGTAAGTTGTATAAATTTGCCTTCTTTTTTAAAAAATATATTTTATTGATTATGCAATTACAGTTGTCCCATTTTCTACCCTTCACTCCCCTCCGCCCTGCACACCCCCTCCCACCCACATTCCCCCCTTTTGTTCATGTCCATGGGTCATACTTATAAGTTTTTTGGCTTCTACATTTCCTATACTATTCTTACCCTCCCCCTGTCTATTTTCTACCTACCATCTCTGCTACTTATTCTCCGTACCTTTTCCCCCTCTCTCCCCCTCCCACTCCCCTATTGTTAACCCTCCATGTGGTCTCCATTTCTGTGTTTCTGGTCCTGTTCTAGTTGTTTGCTTAGTTTGCTTTTGTTTTTGTTTTAGGTGTGGTTGTTAATGATTGAGTTTGTTGTCATTTTACTGTTCATATTTTGTATCTTCTTTTTCTTAGATAAATCCCTTTAACATTTCCTATATAATAAGGGCTTGGTGATGATGAAGTCCTTTAACTTGACCTTATCTGAGAAGTACTTTATGTGCCCTTCCATTCTAAATGAAAGCTTTGCTGGATAGAGCAATCTTGGATGTAGGTCCTTGCCTTTCATGACATGGAATACTTCTTTCCAGCCCCTTCTTGCCTTGTCTTTTTTGAGAAATTAGCTGACAGTCTTATGGGAACTCCTTTGTAGGTAACTATCTCCTTTTCTCTTGCTGCTTCTAAGATTCTCCTTATTTTTAATCTTGGGTAATGTAATTATGATGTGCCTTGGTGTGTTCCTTCTTGGGTCCAACTTCTTTGGGACTCTCTGAGCTTCCTGAACTTCCTGGAAGTCTATTTCCTTTGCCAGAAGTTTTCAATTTGTTGCTCTCCCTCTTCTCCTTCTGGTACCCCTATAATTCTGATGTTGGAACATGTAAAGATGTCTTGGGAGTTCTTAAGCCTCTCCTCATTTTTTTGAATTCTTGTTTCTTCATTCTTTTCTGGTTGAATATTTCTTCTTTCTGGTCCACACCGCTGATTTGAGTCCCAGTTTCCTTTCCATCACTATTGGTTCCCTGTACATTTTCCTTTATTGCATGTAGCATGGCCTTCATTTTTTCATCTAATTTGCAACCAAATTCAACCAATTCTGTGAGCATCCTGATTACCAGTGTTTTCAACCTTGCATCTGATAGGTTGGCTATCTTTTTGTCGCTTAGTTGTATTTTTTCTGGAGCTTTGATCTGTTCTTTCATTTGGGCTATTTTTGTTTTGTCTTGATGCGCCTGTTACGTAGTGAGGGGCGGAGCCTTAGATGGTCACCTGGACGGGGTAACGGTTTTCACTGGGTTGTGATGCTGTGTATGGGGGCGGGGTCCGAGAGGGAACAATGGCAGTTGCTCTGCTCTGTGCCAGGCTTCAGTCACTTCCCCCACTACCCACAAGCAAAGTGGGCCCTTTTGGTGCTGATTCCCAGGTGGGTGGGTTTGTGTACTTTCTAGGACCTTGTGGGTCTCTCCAACAAACTCTACTGTGAGGCCCAGCACCTCAGCCACCACAGGTGTTTTCAGTCAGTGTACTGAGGCTTTATTCCCCCGAGCCGGGACCCTGGGTTGTGCGGTCTGTCTCGCTCCCCAGTTTCGCCTGGTTTACCTGCATGCGAATGTGGGACCACCTGCTCCACCAGCCACCACCTCTCTGGGTCCGCCAGCCACCACCTTACCTGCCCTGGTCCTCCAGACACCGCCTGGCTGCGAGTCCTCTCCACCCAGCGGCCCGACTCCACCCCTCCTACCCATCTCGGTGAATGTGTCTTCTTTAACTCCTTGGTTGTCAGACTTCCATACAGTTCAATTTTCTGTCACTTCTGGTTGTTTTCTGTTTTTAAATTGTTGTTGTCCTTCTTTTGGTTGTAGACAATGTGTCTACCTATGCCTCCATCTTGGCTGGAAGTCTGGGTTCATTTTTCAGGACATGAAAACTTTTTAACTTTTAATCCTAGGTACTGCTATTAGCTTAGTTGTCCAATTAATGTCTATTGCCTTTTGCTAATTTCTTAAGTTTTTGAAAAAGTGCTTGTAATATATCTAGCAAATAGGACAGAAACCAGATCCTTATTTAACTTTTACTTGATTTTTTACTGCATTTTCTGTGCTGCCTTTGTAGATCAGCAGTCATTTGTTGCATATAACCTTTTCTGTTCATTTAACAGCAAATTATGAATTCTTACTAAGGTAGACTCACAGAAGCAGTGGGTTTGCAATGTAGCATCTTGTAACTTGAAGCAGCATTTTTTACGATAATTTAAATGTCTTCAAGCAGTCCAAAATATAAAATCTTTTGTCGTGGAGAAACTGCCTAAACACATTGATTGCCTAACATAAGGATTTTTCACTTATGGGCTTTGTTTTCAAAAATCAGGCAGGGCGTGCGTGCTCGAACTGAGAGCTGCAGGTAACAGGGCACCCACTCCTGCCACCGTTGTTCTCGTTCTCAGCAGCCACTCGCTGTCCGTCTGGAAGAAGATGGTAGTACGGGCTTCTCACTGCCCCTCTAGGTTCTGCCCAGCAGAGCTTTGGGTTTCTGGACTTCCGTGTTCTTCTTCTTTCAAAGCGGGGAGTACCGGACTGACACCGCGTGGTTCAGAACTGCGGCCTTTGGGAGGAGGGTTCACGGAGATCCGCCGCCAAGCTGGCCGGACTTTGGTAAAAGGGAACGACCCGGCCTTTTCCTGTGTAGAGTCAGCTCTCCGTTCTGGATGCTGCTTATAAAAGATTATTCTGGTTTTGTAACTCTTTATAAGAAGCAGCTTAAATAGGTAGAAGGGTTAATAGTTATCCTGATATTTGTTTAGATATCTTTTTGAAAATAAGATCTTGAAGAGATGTTTCTAAACTCCAAAATGATCACTGTCTGCTAATCTTCTCTTTTTTCTTATTTGAGGTCATTTTGTTCTTAATGCATTATTTATTTATAATTTTGCTCTTTGTAATGTTTAGACTGAAATAGGTTTCTTATATTTTTTTAAGCTTTCAAGAATAATTAAAAGTCTGCCCATCCAGAGGAATAAATATAGACTTGGGATTTTAATATCAGAATTTCAAAACTTGCCTGTAATTCTGTCCTGCCAACTTGCAGTTACTAGGGCTTCCTTCCTTGTTTTGTTAATATCCTTATCTTTGCGTGTCTCCTCGTGTGCAAGTGCTGAGGAGGGACGGTGAGTAGTGCCACTGTGGGAACAGTGTCGCTTCTTGCTGGGTGGGTCCACCCACTGTGGACTAACCTCTCCCACTGTAGTGCTCGTGGTTAAAGTCTCAGGGAGATCACTTACTGAGTGCCTGTTATTTGCCAGGTGTTAGGCTTACATGCTTTGTGTGCATTTCTCACGTAACCAACACAACCACCTTTGGGAACAGTACAGTCATCGTCCCTGTTGGACAAGAAGGAAACCGAGGCTTAAAAAGGCTAGAGTCCGTAACTAGTGAGATGCAGAGCGGGCCGTTGAATTTAGATTTGTCTTACTCAAAATCCCATGCCCTTAACACCCATGTCTTACCATCTCCCAGAGCATCCCAGAAGAAAAACTTCCTCAGTGGAGACTATAAAAACACTTGCTTATTTTCTTCATTTTCCTGTTTCTTCATTGTTTTTCTCATTGTCATACTGCTACAGTGGAAATGGTTATGCAAAAGGCACTCCTTGTGTTCACCCAGCTTTGTTTAAAGCTCATCCAAGTGGGCGTCATTGGTGCTGCTGTCATTGTCCTTTGTGCTGCCCTTGTAAGAAAGGGTTTGTCATGGGTTGGACCCTTCACTGTCTGCTGAAGCTAGAGTGTTCATGCACTGTACTTTCAATATTTCCAGCGCCATAATATCTGAAGCGAGTAGTGTTTTTGGTTATAAATTGTGCTTATCCAAAGTAACAACATTGTGTAATTACAAACCTAACCACTTAGCTAAAATATCTGATCTTCAAGGTCATATCACTGTATGAATTTCCGGTGTGCTTTCATACTCAGTTCTCTCAGAGTATAAATTCTATAACTTTTACACTTTGAGGCTAAAGAAAATTTCCAACAAGTACAGTAATTAAAAAGGTTAAACATATATGCATCTATCATATAGTTTTGATAATAAAAGTATTTTATGTTGTTTCCATTCCGTTGTTCACTGAATGTTATTTGGTAGTAATGTGTTTTCTTCCTTGTGTTCAAAGGGCAGTCACTCTACAAAAGTCGAAGCTGTGGTCAGAACCCTGATGAGAATCCAGCGCAGAGATCCAGGAGCTAAAGCACTTGTTTTTTCAACGGTACAGTCCGCATTTTCATCCTCAGGGTTAGCGCAGACTGGCCTTCTGTCCCTAGTCAGTGTATACCTGGGAACTAATTTTTTTAAATATATTTTATTGATTATGCTATTACTGTTGTCCCATTCCCCCCCTTCACTCCCCTCCACCCTGCACACCCTCTCCCACCTACATTCCCCCCTTTAGTTCATGTCCATGTGTCATAATGAGAACTAATTTTTAATGTTGACTATAATATAGGTGAGATTTAGAATTACAGATAGACTTTTCCATTTCAGAGTTTTTCCCATGTCCATACAATAGAATTATTGTGATAGAATTTTGTGATGCTTCACAAGATAGTTCCTATAGGTACATTTTATGTTTTTATATTAATTTTACTTAGAAATTTTCTTATTAATATTTTTTAAAATTGGAATAAATAACCTTGAGTGTCTCATTTCACAAATGAACTTGATTGTTTAAGAAAAAGTAAAACAGCCCTGGCTGGTGTGGCTCAGTGGACTGAGTGCCAGCCTGTGAACCAAAGCGCCGCTGGTTCGATTCCCAGTCAGGGCACATGCCTGGGTAATGGGTCAGGTCCCCAGTGGGGGCCATGTAAGAGGCAACCACACACTGATGTTTCTCTCCTTCTCTCTGTCCCTTGCCCTCTCTAAAAATAAATAAATAAAATCTTTAAAAATTTTTAAATAGAAAAAGAAAAACAGCTAAATAATGTATTGAATAAAAATTCTAGTTTTCATTGCAGAGAGGTAAGTAACCACATTTATTAAGCACTCCATTATTTGTTTTCCATTTATATTTATCTTAATTCAGTTCTCAAAGATGCTTATGGTTTTTTGCCCTATTTTTAACCAGCATTTGATTGAAAACATACACAAACACTACCACTTCGAGATGTAACTAATATGAACGGTACTTGAAGGTTTTGTGTTTACTTAATTCTGAGTCCCATGTCGACGTAGGTTCTTTACAGATTCTCTTTATGTGGAAGCCGTGTGTAAGTGTCCCCTCCCGTCTCATGTGTTGTTCTCAGTGGCAGGACGTCCTGGACATCATCTCCAAGGCCCTCACCGACAACAACATGGAGTTCGCGCAGATCAGCCGTGTGAAGACGTTTCAGGTACGTCAGGACGGTCTTCTCATGTTTTTAGAGGTGGATTCAGGTGCAAATTGAAACTTCTGCTAACTATGTTATTTTTATTTATTGTCTTGTTTCTTGATTAATTATAATGTATTAAATTAAGAAGCCAAGTAGAGAAACTGTAGTAATTTTCTTTCTGTTCAGTTATACCCGTAGCAAGATTCTTCTGACTTGAGGTACATTTCTTCAGTATAGCGAGCGATGGCTTCTGCTACACCTTCTGAGCGGGCAGGGGCCTCGTGTCCCTGGGACTAGGTCCTAAAGACACTGCGTCAGGCAGAGCTACATGTGGTCAGCTGTCCCTCCGGCACTCCCAGCACAACGACAGGTGCACGCCCAGAGGGACACACAGAAAAAGATCAAGTGAAAATTGAGCAGATTCCTGTCTCTTACCTCATCCCGAGTCTCACTCAGCCCACCACATTCTTCCTCTTCCTCGCAGCTCATGGGGTTTAGTTCGCACACGTCACATGCGTGTGCCTTGTGGTTCCGCTCGAGCTCACGTGACACCTCCTCATAAAGTCACACAGCAAGTTTACATTTTCTAAAATTGGTAATTTTACACTGAATTTTCTTAGCTGTTGCATTTCACGATGAAATGGATGTCATTAGGCGTATTTAACATTAGCTGTAATATATTACTGTTATTTTTCACTGATCCAGCTAAAATTTAAATGTACCTTTCTTTTTTAGGAGAACCTTTCAGCATTTAAACATGATCCCGAAATCAATATTTTGCTGCTGCCCCTGCACACAGGTTCTAATGGATTAACTATCATTGAAGCTACTCACGTTCTCTTGGTGGAGCCCATACTGAACCCTGCCCATGAGCTTCAGGCCATAGGAAGGGTGCACCGAATCGGACAAACAAAGTAAGGACTTAAATTAGTATCAGTCACATTTGCTTCAAGCTCCTAAGGTGCCAATCAGTGTTTAAACCCCTCGTGTATGTTCGTCATAACCTGTTCATTTTTCATCTCTTCCTCATTTATTAAATGTTCAAGTACTAATATATGACCAAGAGACATTTTGAGCCCTGACCAATGCAGTGGTTCAGTTTGTTGGGCATTGCCCTGCACAGCGAAAGGTCCCGGTGCAATTCCTAGGCAGGTCCCCAGTTGGGGTGCGTATAAGAGGCAACTGACAAATATTTCTCAGTCACATTAATGTTTCTCTCCTTCTCTTTTTCCCTCCCTGCCCCTGTCTCTAAAAATAAATAGTGAAATCTTTATTTTAAAAAAAGACATTTTGAGAGGTTTCTATCCCTCCTCCAAGCAACAAACCCCCAAATTCTCCTAGATTTTTTTAAAAGATTTTATTTATTTATTTTTAGAGAGGGAAGGGGGAGAGAGAGAGAGAGAAACATCAATGTGCGGTTGCTGGGGGTTATGGCCTGCAACCCAGGCATGTACCCTGGCTGGGAATCGAACCTGTGACACTTTGGTTCGCAGCCCGTGCTCAATCCACTGAGCTATGCCAGCCAGGGCTAGATTTTTATCATCTCTCTTTCACAAACTACACTACTTCATCAAAGCAGTTTCTTAAAATACTTAAGACAAATGCAAAGATGAAGTCATCCATCATAACTTTGGGAAGAATTGATTTTTTTATTGTCTCATCTCATATTTTTTTTAAAAAAAGGCATATTTCATGCATGACTGAAAACAAACACCTGAGAGCCTCACTCTAAGCTAGGTCTACTCTAAGAGATAATTAGATTTAGTGTAAGGCCCAAAGTAAACCAAATAGTATATATTATATAATGTATACTACTTTTATTCAAAGAAATGCATCCATACAAAGAACTTATTAAGTAAATATTGATTGAGCCCTGGCTGGTATAGCTCAGTGGATTGAGTGCAAGCTGCGAACCAAAGGGTCACCGGTTCGATTCCCAGTCAGGGGACATGCCTGGCTAGTGAGCCAGTTGCCCAGTGGGGCCATGTGAGAGGGAACCACACATTGATGTTTCTCTCCTTCTCTTTCTCCCTCCCTTCCCCTCTCTCTAAAAATAAATATATAAAATATTTTTTAAAAAGTAATACTTATAAATAAATAGATATTGATTAAGTGCCTACTATATGTCAGACATTGTGCTGGGTACTGAAGAGTAAGTTGCATAAGGTAATGTATTGTGCCAGTGAGGTTACCCTGTAGTACAGGAAGCAGATGATTGAACATAATGTAGTAGACTGTGCAAAAGAACAATAGAAGTACCATGGTAACAAAGGAAGGGAGTGATGACTGTGTGCTCTAGAGAGTCAGAAAACACTCTATCAGGTTACGTCTTGAAGGAAATTGGGCTAAAAGGGCTGCTGACACAGCCAGAGAGAGTTACCTCCTCAGAAGTACAGAGGATGGAACCAACAGGATCTTTCTGGGGACTGCAAGGGTTTGCAGTTGCAGGGCGTAAAGCATCAGGGGCGGGATGGCGGAGGTGAGCTCTTCCGCGCCGCACTCAAAAGCGTGGACTGCTCTGTGAGCCGCAGCCAAGAGGACATGTGATGCCTTCATTCTAAGCAAGAAAGAGACATGTTCATCTAACAGAACTTGAGCAAATTATGGCAGAGTAACAGAATAAATGCAAGCTTGTTTTACAGTGCTGCCACATGCCATTTAAAGTGCAGCCATGTGTTGTTCGTTTGGGGGGTTCTTTTACTTTTTTTTTTGGCTTACAGTTTTAAACATACTTCTTGTCTTATCACTGTTTCTAAAGCAAGCATTGGACCCTTCTCAGATGAAAGGTTACTAGTCTAAAAACACATTTAACACTACTTGACAATTCTACTATGCTTCCATTATAAATATATTGTCCGTTTTTCCAAGGAGACTATCTTAAGTCTTCTACATCTTCCTCCTCCCCATTGATCATGGTCTCGCCTCACACAGGGAAATCAGATACAATGAGATTAGAAGTGCCTCTTCTTTCCATCACCAACTTGAACAGCCTCCCGTATTGATATCACATCATTCGGTGGATCTGTATTGACCACCGTCTGCCAGGCACTGTCCTAGGCATTTGAGAAGCCCTCGTGGGGCATAAATTCTAGTTATAAGGAGTTGGTAGAGAGACAGATGGTAAACAATAAACATAGTAAGTAACATGTATCCTGTGTTAAGAGTGAAAAAAGTGGAGTGGTGAGGAGGGTTAAGAGGGCAGGTGACTGGCCAGGAAGGCTGTTATGGAGAAGGTAATACTTGAGCAAAGAGGTGAGAAGTGAGGTAAAGAAAGCTGAGGAGATACACCGTAAAGAAGAACATTCATGCAGATAGTACACCTAGTAGAAAGGCCTAAAGGCAGGAGTGTGCCTGGTATGCTTCAGGAGTAAGGAGGAGCCAGAGTTGCTGAAGTAGAGTAAGCGAAGAGGAAAGAATAGGAGATGAAATCACGGAGCTTGGCTGGAGTGGTATGTGCGTGTTGGGGGTGGGGGGGTGTTCTACAGGGCCCAGCGCCATTGGGAGGCTTTAAACAGAGGAGTGACATGACATCGGTGTTGAAACAGTCATCCGAGTGCCGTGGTGGGGCCTGGGGGAGAGGGAAGCAAGGGCCACTAGTAAGAAGGCAGCTGCGGTAATCTTGGTGAGAGCTGAGTCGGCCTGGGCCCCGTCAGCACTAGTGGGAATGATGAGACGTGATCAGGGTCTGGATTTATTTCGAAGGTAGAACCAGTAGTATTTTCAGACAGACTGGACGTGGTATGTGAGAGGGTCAAGGTTAGCACCGTGGTGTTTGGCCTGAACGACTGAAGGATGAAGCAGCTTCCAGTGGACCAGGGCAAGACCATCAGGCAGAGCAGATTTGCTGAGGGAAGGGCAGAACTTCATTGGAGATACGAGTTTAAGGTGTTTATTCGACACCCAAATGGAGGTGTCTGTTCCGTAAAGATGTCTGGAGTTCGGAGAAAAATCTGACAGTCGCCAGCAGATGATGGTAGTATTTTTAAGTCTTGAGACTGCATGTGATTGCTAACAGAGTGTAGACAGAGAGGAGGACCGGGGATGAAACTCCAGAGCCCCCCAAAGTTAAAGGCTCTGGGTGAAGAGGAGGAAGGACAAATAAAGAGGACAGACACGGATCAAACAATGCATTGGGAAGAAAACTGGAGGGAAGAGCTGTCCTCAGAGCCAAGTAAAGAATAGCACTCAAGGAGGAGGGTGCGACCAGCTGTGTCATGCACTGTCTGAGTGTCAGATAAGGGAAGGTCGTTAGCTATAGCAGCATGGAGATCAAAACCAGTTTGGGTGAGAGGTGGAGACAATGGCCCCATGGGTGTGTAAGACAGGATAGGATTTTATTTATTTATTAAGAAACACATAACAGAGAGGGTTAAGTAACTTGTCCGGGGTCCCATGGCTAGTAAAAGTGGTGGCAGGTTTCAAACAGTCGTTCTGCCTCGGCAGCCCATGCTTTAAGCCGCGATGCACTGCTGCCTCCACGGAGCTGGGAGGGCTAGTGTTGTGAGTTTTGCTGCAGAGAGCAGAGAAAAAGAAGAGAGTGGGATCAAGAGAGGTGGTTTCTTCCTTTGCATACAGGCGAAATAATAGAATGATTCATTAGCAACAGACACTAATGAAGCAGGAGGTGGGAAGAAGGCGGGAACAATGCCCTTGAGCCGGCAAGAGGTCTCATACTCAGGGCAGAGTCTGGGGTCAGGCGGAAGCACAGACCATCTGTGGTCGCGTGTGGGGAGGCTCAGGGTATTCCAGACGTGTCCCTGTAGCCCCCATCCCAGGTGCGCATGCCTGCTTCTGTCTCTGCATCTGCATCTTTAGACTCTACGGCTCCCTCGGATGCCTAATAGAGAACTCGGGATTAGCACAGACAGCACAAAACTATCCCTACCACACTGCCACCCGCCGCCCCGGGGCTGCCCCATCTGAGCACGTGGCCCTGTCATCTCTGTAGTTTCTTAAACCGGAAATCTAGGACTCTTCCACATTTCTCTTTCATACCACATATCCAAGCCATCATCTAGGTAGGCCTTGTCAGCTCCACCTCCTAAAAATATTCCAGACCCACTGACCGCTTTCTGCCTTTGCCCATGTGACCCGTGTGCAACCCGCCCTCTTCCCTGGCCGACTGCAGAATGTATTAACGGGCTTCTCTGTCTCCACCTCTGCTGCCCGGCGGTCCAGCTCCACACAGCAGCCGAAGGGATTTCTAAAGTGTGGTCGGGTGTAGCTCAGATCAGGCGCAAAACCCACAGCATAACCCAAATTCCTGCCACATCCTGCCCCACCCTATGTGGTGCCCTGTGGCCACCCCTCTGGTCTCAGCCTCACCTCCCTGCCCCACGGTACAGATTGCTTCCCCCACGCTGGCCTTCCCTCTGCCCCCGAACAGTTCAGGCCTGTGTCATGCGTGCTGTGTTCCCAGGACCGTGCACTTCTTCACTGTTTCCTCCGTGCAGACCGTCTTCCCACGCCTCCTTTGCCTAGCAGCCTCCTCCCCATCAGTCACTTGCCAGCTCCTGGCATTATCTGAACCCGGAAGCACCGTAAATGTTGACGTGTGCATTGTGTCTCCCCTCGTTAGAATGTTAGTTCGCGGGGATTCAGTAGTGTGTTTCATTCACTGCGGAACCCCCACCCGCGCCAGCACCCTCGTTAGCACCTGCCAGCTGGCTGATGACGTATAGCACATACGAAATGAAGTGTGTTTGTTCTCATTAGCTTCAAGGTGTTTTTAAACTTGTAATTATCATGTGCCTTCTAGACCTACCATTGTACACAGATTCTTAATTAAAGCGACAATAGAAGAAAGGATGCAAGCGATGCTGAAGACCGCGGAGAGGAGGTAGGTAACAGTTCGCGGAGCCGATGGGGAGGTGTTTCTGCTGGTGTGTAAGGTGCGTGAGTGTCCGCAGCTGCCGCACCGAGGTGGCCGCTCGGTCAGCCGGAAGGTGGAAGTGTGAATGCTCTTTAGAGGCAGGTACGGCATTTCACCTGTTCAGAGTTTTCAGTTAATGCTCATTCTGTGTT
The DNA here is from genome assembly GCF_004126475.2 of Phyllostomus discolor. Taxonomy (NCBI): domain Eukaryota; kingdom Metazoa; phylum Chordata; class Mammalia; order Chiroptera; family Phyllostomidae; genus Phyllostomus; species Phyllostomus discolor. The sequence continues at coordinate 194,572,920 of NC_040906.2, read as the reverse complement.
TGGCTTCACATATTAGTAGGGATTGTAATGTGTAAAAATACATAAACTCTCCTATATTTCTTTGCCACATTGGATTTTTAAATGAAATCGGTCTTCATGCCCAACCCAAAAGCCTTCACTGATATCTGTAAACTGAAACTTAACCGTATTTTTGTCGTATATAGTGCACACTTTTTTACCCAAATTTTTCAGGGAAAACTAAGGGTGCTCATTACACATGGGCAGTACTAATTTCCCCATACAATGTGAATTATACATGGAAATTAATGCTAAAATGTGGGTGTGCCTTATTCACAGCCAAAAATACGGGTAAGTGCTGGTTCGACCTTCCCTTGTTAGTGGCACACAGACAGGAAGGTCCGGACTTAAAACTCTGCTGGTGATTGCAACGTCAACTCCAAAGGCAGAAGAGCAGTGGAGACCAAAGCAGCCTGAATTTTAAAACATCGACTTTGGAATCCTAAAACTTCCTAATAGTTATTTCACAACTTGTTTTCCCTAAAGTCATTTTGAAAACAAACAAATGCCCCCTGCGTCCTTGTGAGCCGTGTGGTTGGGAGAGATGCCCGGGACAGAGGTTTCCTTCGCAGGGACCAGTCGGGGGGGCGCTCTGCAGAGCGAGCAGAGAAGCAGTTTGAAACCAGGAATTGTCTTCCATCGGTGGCTGGTGGGCAGGGACGAGGTTACTGCCAGAGCTTTTGCCCCAAACGTGAAGGCTTTTTCTGGTGGTTGTTTCCATACGTAACAGAATTCAGTCATTATAGTTAAGCTGCCTGAATAAAATAGCCATTAGAATTGCTGTTGAAATTCTCCTGAAACAAATTAAATTTGGACAGTAAGATAAATTGTAAGGTGAGAGCATTAGTAACAGTTGGTGGGTGGGGGGTTGTTCTTTTTATTAGTGGTACAGAGAAAAGGCATTTTATGACAAAGCCTAAAAATAATGTATAGAAGTCTTCACTAATTTTAACAAGATGTTATAGTGATCTCACCCTTTACTTTCTTCTGGGAGTTTCTCATGACTCAGCTATAAAAACTTAGGAAGAAATAGTGTCCTTGTATTATTATAAGAATATAATATTGTTATATTCCTATATTTTATAAGACTAGAACAGCATGTAATACGAACAAAGTAATTTATCACTTGGGGTTTCCCTCTGACCCTGCTCTCTCGGAACCGCCGCAGCCACACGAACTCGTCGGCGAAGCACTCGGAGGCCTCCGCCCTGACCGTGGCAGACCTGGCGGACCTGTTCACCAAAGACACGGAGGACCTTGAGTGAGGCGCGCCTGATTCCGTCGGCAAACCGGAACGCATTTAAAAGCTTTCATAGCTTGTAGAGTAGAGCTGTAAGCGTCCAGCAGATGTCAGTACACACTGTTCTCAGTGAATGAATTTCTTTCTTTTTCAGTTGTACAGTGCCCTGGTAGTTATTGGGCCCTTTTCAATATACTGTTTCCAGAAGATCTATAAAGATTTTTAATTTTTCACTCCTAATAAAACATTTATTTTTGTTCCAAAGAATATCTATATCTGAGGAGATGAAGACAGTATGTACTTTTCTTTCCATGCAGTTAGTCTTACGAAGAGATGGATTAAGAGAAAGTGAACTAGCCTAGTTTTATACGACCTGGCTCTTCAGCCAGCATGAATCTCGTTTTTGGGAGGGCCTTCAGCGTCTTCAGCACGTAGTTCAGCAATATCTTGTTCATAATGTTTTAAGTAGATGATGAATTACACCAACTCCTAGTTACTTAGGTAGGTCCAGACTGTAACTCCACACATAGTAACATCACAGTTAATACCATTCCAACAATACATTAGTATTAGGCCATTATTTCTTTTTTTTTCCTGTATCTTGTGTGAAAAATCAAAATACTGAGCATTTTTTCCCATTGCTGTTACTTGTTAATTAGTGAGGATAAACAGTTAACTTTAAAGAAGGTTTTTAAGTGTCTTGATGTTTACCTTAAAATTATCTAACCTGCTTTCTCTGCTTTCTATTTTGTCTTATTGTTAAGTTTTTACATGTTTTAAGGTTGAGGTATTGTAAATATTGCAGTTTTTATAACTTCAGTCCTTACCATTACGACATGGAAACATGGCGGGTTTTTTAAAAATCCTTCTGATATTGATGCCCTACAGTCTCTTCCTGTCCCATGTTCTGTGTAACTAGACTTTAACCACAGATATCTGAATTTACGGTCGGGTTTGGTATTTTATTCCACTAGTACTCATGTCAATGACTAGTATTTTATCTTTGAAGCAAGAGAATGTCTTATTTACATAAGCAAATAATTGCAAGTGCTAATTCCTTAGTGTTTCTTCTTCTGTGAAGAATTAATGGACTTTGAAATTGGTAACCGAGGAGTAGTAGCTTATATCCTAGTCATCTGATGTAATGCAAATGTTCTTGTTTTGTTTTCTGTGAGCCTTCAAAGTTTTGAATGACCCTCAGGACTCATTAGCTTCTGCTCAGCTACCCTGACAACTGTAACCGAAATATGTCCCCTGGATCACATGTGTCCGAGAGGCTTTGGTGCTCAGTTAAGGTGCATTTTCTTCTTCTGGGTTTGACATAAACAGCTGAGGAAAACACACACACACTTTTGGTGCTTACTCTTCAGTCCAAGAGCGATATGCATCGATTCTTTTGTATGAAATGAAACAGAACTATTATTTTTATAGCTCTTTACATATTATAAAGAGCTTTCCTGTACGTTCGCGTGTTTAATTTGCCCAACAACCTCGTGAAATTGGTATATTTCATGCCTCTCCTGTTTTGAAGGTAGAGAACGGAGGTTCAAAAATACTGAGAAACGCGCGTGCGACACGTACAGGTGAGGACGTGGAGCTCAGGTCCCCCACTCTGCCTCCCGAGCTCATGTTCTCTCTGTCATCTTTGTGGCTGGGATTCGGAAAGCCCGCGGTGTTATAATTTAATGATGAGCATATTGTAGTGTTTCTGTTTGTCTCCTAGTGTATCTTTGGAGCTGCAGTTATAGGGGAAGCAATTTGATATGCTTCAATTTTATAAAAAACTATATACACATATAAATACACCTATCTGTATAAGGGGAAAAACAGCTCTTATTTATTTCTGTAAGATGTCATCAATTAAATAAATATTTTAGTAGAAGTTGAAATTTGGGGATTTATTTAAATTCTGAGCTGTAGAACATGCAGTGTGGGGTGGGTTTTGGGGGTTTGTTTGTTTGTTTTCTTTTTGTTTTGGTCTGAACAAAAGATGTCACAATTGTTTATACTACAGAATCCCATATTTTACAGACATTTGTTACTTCTTTAAAACAGTTGGGACAATTTTTCCAAATAATTGTTCAAAACAAATACAGATCTAACCGAAGAAGACACGGGTCTTCTCGGCTGCAAACAAAGGATTTTTTGTTCCCTTCTTCCATCATTTCATATTCTCTGAAATATCACTTTGCTTATCAACCATTGTTCTTAACTGGGTGCTGTGCTAATGAAACATGAGAAATGATGAGATAGATCCAATCCTTAAGAGAGCTTAAATGTGTTTGGACATAGGGAGGCATTTCCTGTTGAATCTGGTGAGCTTATAACACTGAAGAGACATTTATATACAATGCAAAATACATGTACCTAGTTCCATAATCTTTCACTTCAACCCCGATAGCATTGCTGCAGTTTTATGGCAGCTCCAACTTTTCTCTTTCTGTTCTTGGCGGAATGATCCATTCACTTGATTTCAGTGATTGGTCCCTTTCATATCACAGTAATAACAACAAACCAAAAATACTCTCGGCATGATAATTCACCATGCAAACCACCAGTACTTTACAAGTAATTGTTAAGCCTAACAGTACTTACCAAAATGTCTAGGAACTGAATTTAGCAATGCAAAATTAATCATCACCTTGGCAAAGGAAGAAATGATGTCTCTGAAGTTGTCCCCTGCTCTCACTTGCTAGTTCTCCCAAGATAGTGTGTGAGAGTTCTTGACGTTTATTAAACTCAAAGGATCATCTTCAAGAAATGCAAAATCACCTGTGCTAAATGACCTCAGGTTTAATTAAACTGAATAAAAAGTATCTTTCAGCTTTTCCCACAGTAATAGGCCATTTCATGACTCTTAACTGGCATGCCAATATAAAAATGAAGTGTCATTAAAACAGTACAGTACGAGCCATGCATTTGAAGCCTGGCTACTCTGATAAAGGATAGCTCAACCTCAATAGTGTTTCTTCAAAGTAGGGTGGATTAACTCTACACTTTATAAAACTGATGAGACTCTCCATATTCTTCTGCTGCACTGCAGAGTGTGAGCCACTTGCAAGCCTTCCTTACAGCAGCGACTCTCGACCTTGCCCATCTCATGGCACATAAACAAACTATTCAAATTCTGGGGCACACCAAAAATACATCTTTTGCTCATCTGACAAAAGATAGGTATAATTTTGATTCATTTACACCAAATGACTTTGTTGTGTTGGCTGTTGTCATTTTTTAATTTGTCACCCTAAGGGAAAAGAGGTCAGTGCCCCTGACCTATAATAGTCAGGTACTGCATGTTTTAAAATTTCTTGCAGGCACCGGTTGAAAATCGCTGCTTTAGAGAGCGAATTGTGAGTGACTGATAACCCCAAAGAGAATTCAGCTCTTAACAGTAGGTATGCGGTGTTAATAGGGTTGTTACCCATCCAAAAGTTCGTGTACCCAACACTTCAAAAAGGCCAATATTCAACACTTCGGAGTCTGGAGTAAGGAAAGGTTGATTGGTCAAGAAGGTCCCTGATGGAGAAGATGGGGGGCTCAGAGTTTCCTCAAATGTATTTTTAGCAAGCACAAAGTCCAGGCTTCATTTAAATCCAGGGAAGGGAAAAATAGGAGAGGCTGTTTTTGTAAAAACTCGAGTCCAAAGCTGAATTCCTGTAATGATTATCAAGTGTAAAGCAAGAGCTGTTAGCCCAAAGGCCATGGGAAGCACTCAGGCCCCAGCAAGGTGGCATCGGAGACACCGAGCATTTCACTCTCACCAAGTTACACAACAGAAGAGTCGCAGGCAGAAAATGTGGCAGCCCAAGAACTTGGCAGGGACCAGGATCACCATCTGTAGCCTTCCCGTGCCTGCCTTCATCGGCGTTTCGGGGGCCATCTCTGTACCTCGTCTTTGAAGGTCCCGCGCCATCTGTCACATCCTATTGCATCATCTAATATCAGTGACTCTCAAGACTGATTTTGTTCATTGCAACTGAACTTGTTTATTGAAACCAAACTTTTTGTACTGCAGCTTATGCTTCTTTTCCTTGCAACATAGAAATAAAAATTAACCTCCACGATCTGTGTGATTATTTGTCATATAGGTGACTGTTGTTTATTAAATTGCCCAATAACTTTCTTTCTGCCTATCAGATATTCCAACCCTTCAGCCTTCTTGCAAAGGTCTTTCTCTTTAAACCCACTGGGCAACCTCGTTGCTTGGGAACCTCCTCTTATGCTCTGCACCCCGATAGAGCTTATGTGAGGAACAGTTCCATGCAAGAACGTATTCTTGACATGTGGGGTTTTTTCAGTCAACACTAACACCTTTATCCCCACCACCCGCTTAGATAGTAGTCGCATGTCTCCTAGGTACTCCTGGACATAGGAGTTACTCATGTTCTCTACCAGGCAAAGAAGGGATGATGAAGAATTTCATGCTTGTTTCAGGATGCCAGTGAGAAGAGGCCTACAGCATCCCATACAATTCCAATTATCCACGAGAAAGGAATTTTAGAATACACAAGGAGTTCTCAAAGGAGAAAGCAACATTGCTTCTGAAAGATTTTAAGAAATCCAGGATTTTTTTTCAAGTGCAAGTGAACTTTAAAGCTCTTTTGAGTCTTATAAAAGAAACAAACACTATGGTATGTCCCATTTTAGGCTTTTTTTTTTTTCTTCTTTCCCAAAATACATGGCTGTAGAGTTCCAGGATCTCTTCTGCCATGTGAATAACAAATACCAAAAAAGCGGGTGGCTGTTTCGTTTTCTAAAAAGTTACGTAAACAAAGAAAGTGCAACTATTTTTTAAAATTCAGTGAGGATTTCAATTAATTCAGGAGAGAGGAATTGCCTTCCCTTGCGTGTGCAGTTAATACTTGTTGAACTTCGTGGGCTGGAATAACTAGCAAACATGGGTCACATCAGAGCAGGGTTGTGTGGGTTAGTAAAACATTTGCAAACATCCTGTCCACTCAAGAGACCTAGCTAATAAACACTGAGAAATCACTTAAAATTTCTCCCATAACTGCACTAAATGCGTTTCACATTTAGTAGTAAGAGCTGTTTGATTCTTACTCTTGGATTTGGCTATCAGTACCTAGTTGTTAAACAAACTGAACAACTTTTATCTCCAAGATTAATTTCATATTGCCTAAGGCTGTTTCTTTTGGACACCTGTGAATCCAGCTGCCAAGAAAACGGGTGGCTCTGCCCTGAAATCACGAGGCGTCCTCAGTGACACGGATCCCAGATCTGAGGGGACGGTGCACCTATCAGGCCACTCTCCAGAATAACTACCCGATGTTACCGTGTTCCTCTCACACGAGACAAAATCGGGTTGTTTCCCTCTTCGGCTGGAGGCAAATTCAACCTTAGAAAGTGCTGATACTTAACGACAAAAGGACAACCCAATGCAATAAAAGGATTCAGGCTTTTTCAATAGAACTTCTTATTTTCAAGTAAGATGTTAAAAGCATACAAAATCTAAAAGTTTATGATAGAATTTCTACAGTACCAGTTCATTGTGTATATTTTGTATTTTGAAGGCACACATTTAGTATATGTCTTCAGAGATGATTGTCAGGCCCTGGCTGGTGTGGCTCAGTGGATTGAGTGCCAGCCTGTGAACCAAAGGGTTGCCAGTTCAATTCCCAGTCAGGGCACAGGCCTGGCTTGCAGGCCAGGTCCCCAGTTAGGGGCACGTGAGAGGCAACCACACATTGGTGTTTTTCTCCCTCTCTTTTTCTTACCCTTCCCCTCTGTCTAAAAATAAATAAATAAAATCTTTTAAAAAACGATGATCAGGTAGTCGGGAAAATAGCTGTTTTAATCTTGCTTTAATGAGAAATAATTGACAAATGTAATTCTATATATTTAAACTATACAACATGATTTATTCAGACATTGTGAATGACTACCAAGATCAAATTAATTAACACATCCATCACCTCACACAGTTAACACTTTTTTTCTGTGTGCAGTAAAAAGTCTTAAGATCTCAGCAGGATGTGAGTGTACAGTACTGTGGTTAACTGCAGGCACTGCTGTACATTATAACCTCAGAACTGGCTGGCCTTACAAGTGAAAGTTTGTGCTCTCTGACCTATAGCTCCTCTCTGAAACAAAGATAACACAAGTGGCTAATAAGCACATGAAACAGCATTAGTTCCTGGGGGGGAATGTAAACCAAAGCCATAATGAGAGGGACTGGGGGAGGGGAGAGAGCGATGCATAAGCAGAACAGGATTTTGAGAGCAGTGAAACTCTGATGATTTGATGATGGGTACATGTTATTAACATCGTCAAAACCCACAGAGTGAACAGTACCAAGAGTACACCCCTACGTAGACTATAGACTTTGAATAATAATGATGTGTCGCTATATAGGCTTATCAGTTGTAAAACGTGACGAATTTACCACTCTGGTGCAGGACTCTGGCAGGGTGGGGCACGTAGGAGCTATGCAGGAACTGTACTTTCTGCTCAGTTGTGCTGTGAACCTAAAGCAGCTCGAGAAGTCAAGTCCATTAAAAAAGATACAATGAGATACTACTTCCTACCCACTAGACTATAATCAAAAGACAATGACATGTTTGGGCAAGGATATAGAAAACTGGCACCCTCATACACTGATAGTGGAAAGGTAAAATGGTACTTTGTAAAACATTTTGCACATTTCTTAAAAAGTTAAACATAAGCCCTGGCTGGCGTAGCTCAGTGGATTGAGCGCGGGCTGCGAACCAAAGTGTCGCAGGTTCGATTCCCAGTCAGAGTACATGCCTGGGTTGCAGGCCATGACCCCCAGCAACCACACATTGATGTTTCTCTCTCTCTCTCTCTCTCTCTCTCCCTCCCTTCCCTCTCTAAAAATAAATAAATAATCTTTAAAAAAAAAGTTAAACATACACTTAGCTATGCCCCTCCTCCATATTTACTAAAAAGAAAAGGAAACCTATGTGAATAGTCCGGCAGTTTCGCAAATTGTTAAACACAGTTACCAGAGGGCCCAGCAGATCCACTCCTAGGCATGTCCCTCCATGGGTCTGCTCAGGCTGTCATAAGGAAATAGCACAGACTGGGTGGCTGGAGCAACAGAAATACATTTCCCGCAATTCTAGAGGTGAAGCTGGAGATCAGGTGTTGGCAGGTCTGGTTTCTTATGTATGAGTCGTCTCTCCTGGGCTTGCAGGCAGCTCCTTCTCCCTGTGTCCTCACCTCATGTGGTCTCTCCCCTGTTCACACACCCCAGGGTCTTCCTAAGAAACATCCAAACCTGTAGAGAATTTTTATGAGTTTATTTGAGCCAAACTGAACCATTGCCAGGGAGCAAAATCTCGAAGGATTCAGAAAATGGCAGTTTCGCCACTTGCTTTTTATGTTCGAGTCAAAGGAGGGGATGTAAGGAGGGTTAGGTTACATCAGAACCATTGGCGGCAGGCTAAGGGGGTGGGAGAAAGCAGAGTTGGGGGGAATCTCTGGGACTGTATAAAAAGTAAAATGGAGAGAGACCTCCTTTTCTTACTGTGCAGGGTGGTTAATAATCGACATTTAGAGCACAGAGATGGTGTGTGGGGAGCAAGGTAACAGTGAGGGGTTCTGGGGTCTGCTGCTCTGCTGGTGGGTTGTGCCCTGAGGGGGCTAGAAAGGGTCCCTCAGATACTTCAAAGGCATGTTATCTTAGATGCAACAGGAAAACAGGCTCACTTAAGGTCAAGACTTTAACCTTTGTCAAGAAAGCTACAGGCCTAGGGCCTGACTACCTGCCAGACTTGCTTTTAAGGCAGGGATTTTTGTTTTCCGATCATCTTACCCGTTAACTTTATGTCTCTGAGTTTGTAAGTGTGTGGTAAGGCCTCCCCTGACCTTGTCAGGTTTAGTATGTGGCCCCCTTTTGTCCACAACATCATCTCATTGGATTAGGGACCCACCCTAAAACTCATCCCTATCAGCAGCATTTACCACAGACAGAAGTGGAAACTACCCAAATGCCCATCGAAGGATAAATGGATAAGCATTCCACTTATAGTGGAATACTACTTGGACGTAAAAAGAAATGGAGTACTGACACATGCTACAAAGAGTGAATCTTAAAAACACGCTAAGAGAAAAAAACTGTAATGAGATACTGTGTGGTACCATTCATACGGAGGGTCTGGAGTAGTCAGATCAACGGAGGCAGAGGCGCACGAGTGGTTGCCCGGGCCTAGGAGCGACGCTGGGGCCTGTGGAGTGACTGCTGGTGGGGATGAGGTGTCTTCCTGGAATGATGGAAACGCTCTAACCTTAGATTGTAGTGACAGTTGCACAATGCTGTGACTACAGGGGGAAAAAAAAACATCGAATTGTACACTTTAAATGGCTGGGGGTTTTGGTATGTGAACTACATTTCAATAAAAATATTTTAAAACATGTTTTTGACGTAGCCTGGTTTTATGGTGTTTTTTTTTTTTTTTTAAATTCATTTGGCATGCAGACACTTTGGCAGAGCCTGTTCTATATGAAAATGAGACAGATGGTCTTCAAAATCAGCCACACATTGCTGAGAATATTGCACTCTGGGCCTATGACCCTCATCTCCCTCCAGCAGCCAGTTACAATGTTGCAGCATCTGGAATGGCTGGCTGTAATTGACACTCGACTGAATAGAGCCATGCCCCGCCCCCTCCAATGACTTTCTGTGCATAGAGCTCTCAGACCTCAAACAAAGATCACTATTATCTTTCTAAAATTCATGAGTCCCCATGATATTCTTATGTAAAGCCCTAATCTGGCACACCCACCAGCTTCTAATAAAGAGTCACATGGTCTTCCAACTCAAGGAATGCCTCCACGGAACCTCAAAGTAGTGCCTTCTTCCCACCCTAGAGGCGCATTATAGTTCCCATCCTCCTCCTGCACTCCGATACCGGATTGAGCTATTGACCTATAAGGCTCGGCTAAAAGAATGCAGCTGTGACGTGAGCTGTGGAATGGACAGTGAGCTGGGACAGATGCCAGGTGCGCGGTCTCAGCACTCTTGACATTTTAGGGCAGATAACTCTCCTGTGTGGGAACTGCCCTGTTCATGGAAGATGTTTAACAGTATCCTGGGCCTTTACCCAGTAGATGCTAGTAAGCACAGCCCACATCCCAAGTTGGGACAACCAAAAATGTTTCCAAACGCTACCAAACGTGTCCTAGTGGGAACAACTGAGAACCGCTGGTATGTAAGTCCAAGAGGACGCAGCCATTTTCCATTAACCCAATAAAAGGAAAAATCCATATGTTTGATCTAATTCACTTGTATGAGCTCTGTTGATTTGAAATAGAACATCACGTAAAAAGCAGTTTCATTTGTCTTAGTAAATTTCGGTGACCGCATTCTTTGCCAAGTTTATTTGGAAGATTTTCCTACTTTGTTCTAAAATCGGAACCCAATGCTGAAATGCCAGCTTGGAGTGACAGGAAAAATGAGCTGTTTGTATTAGAGTAATAGACTGCCCTTGGACACTTATAAATGAAAACATTTCAAAGGAATAGAAAGGTAATTTTATAATCAATTTTGCCACCTAGAGGATTTGCTGCTATGTATTGGCAAAGTGTCTGCAAATACACTACATATGTTTACCGTTAAGGACACCAACTCCACATGGTAGAATTCACCTTCATTGTCTTTCTAACATCGTTTCAATCACCTAAGAATGAAGGATGCAGCCATTTTAAGCTTTGATGCATTGCACCTGAAGGTTTTTAGCTGTGAAGTTACTGCATTCCAGAATCATGGCGCAGATGCATGGTACCTGCCCACAAATTTTGGTATGTCGTAACAGGATATAATACCGCTTTGTGACTGATTTTCCCACTGCAGCCTTCACCTGCCCCAAAAGGACCCTGAGGAGACGGATGCCTCTGCTTCTCAGAAGACGGAGTTGAACGGTCCTAACGTTCCTTTCTCACTGTAATGAGCATCGCTAAGGCACCAAAGCTGACACCCCCACCCGCCCTTACACTCCAGGGAAGTGTGGACGCGCCAGTCACTCTGAGTGACCGGATGGGCGCTTCTACCGAGGGCCCTTCCCCAGAGTTCAGTCCGTGTGTGGGTGGCCGGTGCCCACTAAAGGAATGTCAGATTATAAACAACAGAAAAATTTTTCCTCCCAGAACTTTTGAAGGATGAAATGGACGGATCAATGGGAGGTTTTGTTAACCAATGGCGTAAGAAGAAACCTGCTGGCTGTTTTCTGTGTCTCAGTAAACGACACTCTCCATCCCTCCCTTGCTCGAGCCCCGAACGCCCTGGAGTCGTCCAAACGCCTTGTCCTTCTCTCCCCGCTCACATCTAAGTCAGCAGCCACGTCCGCCCTCAGAATATGTCTGGACTCCAACCACTTTGAACCCCCTCCCCAGTTCCCACCTTGGCCCTGCCATGGTCCCTCTCCACGGGGTCACTGCGACAGCCTCCTGGAGTCTCTTCCCAGCACCACCGCCACTGGGAGCCTTGTGAGACACATGGCAGGTAATGTCCTAGCTCTGTACGGAATCCTCCCGCAGTTGTTCAGGTCACTCGGGGGAAACCAAGTCCTCCTGAAGACCTGTGGGCCTCAGCTGATCTGGGCCTCTCGGCCTCTCTGTCCTCGTCCCCCAGCCTCCCCCGTATCCCTCTGTTGCATCCCCGGGGCGTTTCTTGTACTTGGAACATGCCAAGCATGCTTCCTCGGGGCCTTTGAAGAGGTGAGGGGATTAAGAAGTACAAATAGGCAGTTACAGAATAGCCACGGGGATACAAAGTACAGCAGAGGAAATGGAGTAGCCAAAGAACTTCTACGCATGACGCACGGACATGAACAGTGGTGTGGGGATTACCTGGGGGGGTCCCTACTTCTTAATTTTCCTTTCAGCCCCAAACTCTTAATTCCAGTTTGCCTTTAAATGGATCCAGCAGCACCTCCGTTTACAGTAGGGCCATCTGACTCGATCTGACGCGATCCCTAACCAGCTGGTCTCCTTCCACAAAACATGTAGCCTCTCAGCTTCCTGACGTGTAAACCAGACAGTGGAGTTAGCTCAATAGCCATCGACGATGTATTGGTGTTTTCTGATCACCTGAGAGAGGGCTAGGGTGGGATGAGAGTGACATCTAACCCAAGCCTTTATTTTCTACACTCCAGCTTGACAGTCCAAAACTGCATGTGCCTGCAAACATTCATCTCAGGGTGGGGGGGGGGGGGGGGGGGTGAAGCTCCCTGGAATAGACCATCTCTCGCCATTCCAGCCCCAGAATTCCGTGACTCCACCCCTCCAAACAGAGCCGTCTTCCTCCCCCCGCTTGCAGAGTTCTCTTCCTCTCTCACCATGTGTCAAGGTACCAGGCTCTTCATGAGTGTTTTGATCCCTCACCCCATACAGAAATCCTGTTAATTTTATGTACAAAAGATGTCTCTCTAATAATCATCACCAGTCAAATTCACATCTTCATTTCCTCTCATCTCAACTTCCTCTATTCTTCCCATGACTGAATTCCTTCTCGATTATGGCTCCAAACATGATCAATGGTTCCTCATTGCCTAAAGGATAAAGTTTAAAGTTGTCAGTGTAGGGTTCAAAGTCCTCAGTGACATGGTCCCAAGCTACCCTTCCAACCAGTTAACCCGTGGTGTTCAGTATTTTCCGTCTGCCTGTGCAGCTCCATTCTCATCGGGGAGCTCCCCGCTCTTCCAGCTGCTCACTGGGCTGGCCCACGGAGGGAGAGCCTGTGCAGGGGATCAGAGGGGGGCCGAGAGCAGGGTCAGGCCGGTTCTCCTCCCCAATCCCTCCCTGCGGGGTTCCCCAGGGCTGGTGACTTTGCTCTACCGGAGGTCACATCTCTCACCGAAACCTTTCCGGTTCCCTTGAACTGCTCCTGCTTCTCACCCCTTCACCTTCGTTAAGGACTTTTCCAAGTTGTTTGTCATTGTTGTGCTTTACTCCCAATATTTAGAACAATGTTTGGTGGATAGTCTTTAATAAATATTTGTTCAACAAACGATGCTTTGTTTGGAAATGCACCCCTATCGAAATGCAGCGTTTTAGAATTTGATCAAAAATTTTTAAATATTTTATTTATTTATTTTTAGAGAGGGAAGGGAGGGAGAAAGAGAGAGAAACATCAATGTGCGGTTGCTGGGAGCTGTGGCCTGCAACCCAGGCATGTGCCCTGACTGGGAATCGAACCTGCGACACTTTGGTTCACAGCCCGTGCTCAATCCACTGAGCTACGCCAGCCAGGCTTGATCAAATGTTTAAAGAAAAAGCAAGATGTCTCAAGAAATAGTATATATGAGAGGCATTACTTAAGAATGAAAGCTATTATGATGCAAGATTTTTTTACTTTCTCCTAAAAATAAGTCTGCTGTTTGTGTCAAAAATAATATTTCAAGAAATCAGCTAGAGGAGTGATGGTTCGTAGCAGACTTTGTAAAGTATTGTAATGATCCTGCGAACCTTGCCTCCCTCTTCTTCAGCTTCCCAGCAAACTCACTGAACAAGAAACCAGACCGGTGACATATAAAAACAAGACTCTTCTAAGACAGCAACTTTACCCTTCTCTGATGTTTTTACTTTTGATTTGACTCTTCATATTCCAAAGGACAAATATTACAAGTTCATACATGTCGTCCTGCCTTTAATTTAATAATGCAAACTGGTGGTTCTCTCATTTCTATTAACTTTCTGTGTCCTAAGTTAATTTTAGTATCATCTCAGCCTGACTGAAAATTGATCACCTCATCAACCTTATCAAAATTTTCTAAATAAGAACTAAAGTTCAACAAAAGTTCGTTGTACCCCAAGCAATGACTTCTTCTTCTTTTTCTTCTTCTTCTTATTATTAAGAACTCAGGAATTAAGTCAGAGCAACAGGATTTCAAAGTCAAGCTCCTGGACCTAGCTGTGTGGTGTTCAGCAGAGTTTCGGACTTTCCTCGTGAGCTGAAATGGAGATGATGATGTTACGTGGTGTCATGTACTGAACTGTGTCCCCCCCTCAGAATTCACATCCCTGTCAAAGTCCGAACCCTCCACACCTCAAAATGGGCCTGCATCCGTGTATAATGGAACTGTGCAGAGTGTCCAGTTTTCTAACCCGACCCTTTCTCCTGTCTCTCCATCCCCTCTCTTTCTCAATCATGAAGCCCCTAACGCATCACACTCTGGTCAGAATCAAACTGTCTTCAGACAAAGCCTCAGGTCTGTTGGCCCCAGGAAGAGAGCGTCAGTCAAGCTAAAGGTGACATCGTGACTTCAGGCTGACACCACGACCTAACCAGTGATCAACTGCTCCCCACCCTGGTCCCCGCCAGTCAGTGGAGCTCGGGACCCCCACGCCTGCAGCCACCATGTCGATGACCTTTCCCCTCTACAACCTATCTGTCCCCTGGAAGCCAGCCAGGTCTTTGAGCACTGCTTTCATGCATGTGACTCAGGCTCGCTGCCATTTCCTCAACTATTATAATAAATAATAAACCCTTCCACTTGGGGTACAAACTTCTGCTAGCATTCGATTGCACTGGAAAGCAGAACCCTTTAGTCAGGTAACAATAAGGTCTTTAAAGAAAGAATTCAGGTGTAATGGGGTCCTATGGGTTGGCCCTAATCCAGTATGCCTGGCGTCCTTATAAGAGGAGATTAGGACACAGACAGGAGCGTGCACAGAAGGACCAGTGTGGGGAAGCACAGGAGACCGCCACTTACACACCGAGGAAAGAGTTCTCAGAAGACATCAACCCTGCTCACACCTTGATCTTCAAATTTTGCCTCCAAAGTTGTGGGAAAATAAATTTGTGATGTTTGTTACCCAGCCTGTAGTACTTTGATATAGCAACCCTAGCAAACAAATACACTTGGCAAAGTTTGGAGGGCTTTTTTTTTAAGACTCTGTAAGAGAGTCTTTGTACAATTAATCATCTGTATTGGTTTCCTGTGGCCACTGTAATGTATTAGCACAGACTCAGTGGCTTAAAACCACAGAAGTTGATTCACTCCCAGTCTGAAGGCCAGACGTTTGAAATCACCTTCCCAGGGGCGAAATCCAGGTGCGGGCAGCGCTGCACTCACTCTGGAAGGTCTAGGGGGCAAGCCCTGCCTGGTCTCCTCCAGCCAGTGGGAGTGCTGCATTCATTGGCTCACAGCTCTGTCACTCCAGTCTCTGCCTCCTCGGTCACAGGACCTTTTCCTCGTCTGTCTGCGTCAAAGCTCCCTCTGCCTCTGTTTGACAGTGTCACCTGTGATTGATTGCCTTCGGGTCCACTCAGTTAACCTAGATAAACTTCCCTTGTCCCGATCCTTTACTTAATCACTTTTGTAAAGACCCTTTTTTCATTTAAGGTAAGAGTTCCAGATTCTAGCGATTAGGAGTGGATATCATTGAGAGCCAGTCTTCAGCCAGATAGTCAGGAGGTGTTAACTAGAAGCATGCGTTCCAGTACTCACTCAGTGCACACAAGCTGCCTTCCCCCAATCTGGGAGTCAGCCATGCCTGATGAACAAGATGTTCGCTGTACCTGTTCAGTTTGTAATCAGAGAAAGATAAAAAGCTAGAAATGTTGAGACTTAAATACCATCACAGAACATTTCTACAGCAGGGGTGTCAAATTCATTTTCACTGGGAGCCACATCAGCCTCGAGGTTGCCTTCAAAGGGCCGAATGTAATTTTAGGACTGTGTACTTGTAACTCCTCCTTAACTAGGGGCAAGGAGCTCGGGGCTGCTGCTGAGTAGAAACAAGGTGGAGGGCCGGATTCAGCCCACAGACCTTGTGTTTGCTACCTGTGTTCTAGAGAGACCTATAATTTGAAATTTAGCTTCCTAATTTAAAAGTTCTAGAGTTTATATTTTGGAACTGAAATAGGTGATTTGAATGCAAGAAGTAGGATGCAGACCTAGGCAATAAATGTTGGCCATCTTTAAGTGTTCTGATAAATCTTTATACTCCCTGCAAGATTCTGCACACCGGAAATCCTGCTCTCTACCCCATCTGTCCATTGTCCCACCTCAGCCAGCCACAGGCAAAGGCCAAGAGAAGTGACAAGGAATCGTGTGTTAGACTAGCTGATAGTTGTGTGAGAACGCACCTTCGACCTCTGAATCCCTGGTGCCTCGGTGCCCAGAAAAGAAGAGGCGACTCTTAGAGTCTCCTTTAACCCTTTTCTGCCACCAGTGGCCTCTTCCCTGGAATCGGAAACCACTGTGTCCATGTCCCCATTTGCCCAGCACGTGAGCTCTGAACCTTAGGCTCTTTGAGTGCTACCTAAGATGAACTCTCTGGCCACTTTCGAAATGAGGTCAGAGGTTGTTGGCTCCCCTGCTGCCAATGAGATCTGATAGTATTAACAATACCTCCTATTAGTCTAGTACTTCATAATACAGAGCACTTTGGTGCAGATTCTCTTCCCCGCATGCTAGAATTACAAAGGGAAATAAGACACATTTTCAGCCCTTAGGGATCATTTCAACCCAGTTATTCATAACTCATCCAGCCCCACAAACTCATGGAGAAAGAGGAGGGTGGCATTATTATACTCATTTTCCCCGTGAGGAAGTTGAGTGCTAAAAATTAATTTTCAAGAAAAGGTAAAACTGTGGCTTTCGTGAGGCTAAAAATAAAACGGACATGGGTTAGAGATTGTGTTTAAGTCATTCGATGTGGGAAGCAAGCAGATGGTAATAGCACAAACACAGATAGAATAAAGGAATGTCGAAGGGATTGCAAACGGAAGCAAACCCCTACCACACACACACACACACACACACTCTGGGGCAGCGGCAAGGGAGGTCCATGACCCTCGCAGCAGGCAGGACAGAATCCGCATGCCCATCAGTTACTTACAATGTCTGCAGGTGTAAAGCAGCTCCCATGGAATCAACATAAAATAACTCGGAGAAGGATGTCTAGACAACACACTGGGCTTCCCAAATAGAGCCTGGAAGTAAATCTTATACAATCTGGCACCTAATTCAGTTTGTTCCACTTCACTCCAGAGGGGCCCCAGCCCCTGAGAGAGGTACTCCTTTGTTATCTTCATTTGGTGAAATAACGTTACCCCCCCCCCCCCAAAAGTGCAAGTGAGACTCTGAGAGAGGAACCGGCTAGAGACGTCCTACTATTCCCACGCAGTCCTGTTTGGTCTTAAAATGCTCACTGAAGCAGCCCACAACAAGCCGAGATGCCGCTGAACGGGCCCTGGGGGAGGGTTCCCAAACCTCCCCTCGTGCCAGGGCACAAATCCTGAGAGGAACAGCTTTGGAATCTGCTCGGATATGTGTTGCTTCTCACTGTGGTTGCAATAGCAGCTGGACTCCGAATGACAAGTAGCCTCTGCTTCCTTTCACATTCGTGAGAAGGCTCAAAGGCACCAGTACTTGAACTCCAACCGGGGCTAACAGCAGGGACCTGGGAGGGTTAGAACTACGAGGAAGAAAATATGCAGCCCAGAATGATAAAATTATAGTAGTTTCTAAAAACATGGCAGTTTATGGTTTTGAATGTTCCATACTAGAAATAAATACAGAGGCACTGCAGTCCCAGATTTTGTGTTTGCGTTTTAAATTTTGAAAGGGGGTGGGTTGGAGGGAGCATTAACGAGAGAGAGAGAGAGAGAGAGAGAGAGAGAGAGAGAGAGAGAGAGAGAGAGAGGGGGGGGGGGGGGGGAGGCATTAACAAATTTGCCTTCCAGTAATGACCTAAAAAATGTGGCAACTCAAAAAGAAACAAACAGTCATTTCAATGCGGACTGTCTCAGAAATCTAGGACATCATCAAACCTTGTTCCCCTTGGGCTTTTCGCTTGGAAAGAATGCTGCACCTTTTTTATTTTTTTACTTTCCCTATGCTCCAGGTCTTTAAAAAATCTCGTTTATAAGCTGACTTAAAAACCACAACTATCTTTGTACCAGACAGCCAAATGCTACCTCTTTACAAGAGTATTCACTTGGGGGATGGGGGGGGGGGGTGTTGGTTGTTGTAATTGTGTTTTTACTTTTTAAAAATATTCCACTTCTTTTTTAAAGACATTTTTCAACTTAAAGATGTTTGGCACAAGTAACAATAGTGGAGTTTATTCAATAATACATGTTTTAAGGAATAAGTGTAAAGAACCCTGAATTAAGGTCCAAAGCAAGGAAGGATAAAAAATAAACAGTAAAAAAACAGGAGTTGGGCTGTAGCTGGTGTGGCTCAGTGGTCTGAGTGCCCGCCTGTGTGCAAACCAAAGGGTCACCAGTTCAATTCCCAGTCAGGTCATGTGCCTGGGTGAGGGCCAGGTCCCCAGTAAGGGGCACGCAAGAGGCAACCACGCCTTGATGTTTCTCTCCCTCTCATTCTCCCTCCCTGCCCTCTCCTTAGAGATAAATAAATAAATCTTAAAAAAAAAAAAAAAAAGAAACAGGACTTGGGACTAAAGGTGATGGCTTTAAGGAATTTGTCTTAAATGATAGTCACACACCTAGGAAAGGAGAAGAGGTGATCTAATTCCTCAACAAGATAAAAGAATAAATTGCTCATATAAAGAAAGATATGCTTGTGGGCTTATGGAAATGCTCTCAGACATTGTTATGATTCAGATTACTCATGTGAATACAGAATCGGTAAAAAGAAAAGATTGTCGCCGAAGATTTTAACAATTTATTTAGCAACAATTTCCCAGTAATACTTCATGAATACTTACAATTCTTTAACACCCTGCCTTCTATGGAGTGTAGACCCTGCTTCCTCACAACCAGCCAGTAAGGCAGCCAGCTCCTTGTTGACACTGGACATGTCCTGTTGTCCTGAACAGGACCCCCTTTGTCCCTCATTCTTTGTCCCAGTTCTGCATTTCACCACTTCAGCCACTGCTATGAACTAAATTGTGCCCCCTACACATATTTCATATTTTAAACCTGAACCCCCAGTATGATATTTGGAGATGGGATCTTTGAGGGGAAATTAGGGTTACAGATGAGATCATGAGGTTGGGGGCCTCATAATGGGATTGCTGTCCTTATAAGAAGAGACACTAGAGAGCTCTCTCTTCTCTCTCTCTCTCTCTCTCACACATACACACACACACATACAACACATACACACACACTCCTTTTCTCACCAAGGAAAGGTCATGTGAGGACATGGTGGGAAGGCGGCTGTCTCAAGCCAGGAGGAGAGCTGTTGGGGTCTGCCCTGCCTGGTCTCAGGAAAACTGTAACCGCCTGTGGCTAAGGCTGAGTAAGAGGACTCCGAACCAGGAGACACTAAGGAGACAAAACCTATTTCTCTGGCATGAACGCTGCCTGTTCTGTGTCCGCCCCCAGTGCTTGATCAGTTAGCCAATGACGGGTAAGATTTCCCATGGGGGGAATCGCCTAAGGCAGGCATGATCACGAGGCGGCCTCAGGGAAGGACTTGGGGGGCTGTGGAAATGAAGGGGTGATAGACATCGACCCCTGCCCCCTCGGCTTTGTCAAAGCCTGAGTCCTTGTTCTTAGATGTGAGAAATCCAAGTCTCCTGGCTGCCTTTGTCTCCTCTGCCCGACTCAGGCCTGTGGAAATAATAGGGGCGGTGCAGTCCAGACCAGAGATGGTGGACCCCTGGGGTAATCAGGCCTGGGACATAGAATATGCAAGATCCTGTAAGATCTGCTTGCTGGAGGATGCTCTTTAATTAGAATATGAAGGCACAGGCAGGAAACGAAACTAAGCTTTTAGGTCCTATAGTCTTTTTAAATGATAAAACCCCAAAATCTCAGCCGAGAATGCCAGCAGGAGATCTGCCAGCCCCTTTCAAAGTTAACTACTTGTTTTATCTTCCCTGTCAGACTGTAACTCACAAACTGTGTCAGTATTCTTAATAAAAGCCTGCTTGGGCAGGAGAATGAGGCACTCCCCACTAGAGAGAGTAGCTGTTTCATACCTATTTCTCCACAGGACTGGGCTGTCCATGTGCATGTTTTTCCCGTGTTTCGATGAGCATCTGCAGCGATGGATACTGCCGGCTGGTATCCGTCACAGAGAGCCCTCACCAGAAGCTGAGCTGGCTAGCACCTGGATCTGGGACTTATCCTCCAGAACTGGGAGAAATAAATTTCTTTGGTTTAAGCCACCAGTCTATGGTATTTTGTTATGGCATGCCAAGCAAACTAAGGTGATAGCCCTGGCAAAACCACTCACACTAAACTCACTAGCCCCTCACACCCGACTGCCATGGCACACACTGTTGTCTTTACCTAAACTGCTGTCCTCGCCCTCTCTGGGTTTGGAACAGAAAAGTTTATTGCGAAATGACAACCCACCACTGTCATTTTCATTCAGGTGGCTTAAAATATTTGTTGCTTATTGAAGGACCTCTACAACTTAAACTCTGGAGATGCATTTCAATTTATTTGCATTGGTCCACACATTTCTTTTTTTAAAATTTTGTTTATTTATTTCTGGAAAGGGGAAGGAAGGAAGAAAGAGAGGGAAAGAAACATCAATGTGTGGTTGCCTCTTGTGCACCCCCTACTGGGGACCTGGCCCACAACCCAGGCATGTGGCCTGACTGGGAATCAAACCTTCAACCCTTTTGTTCGCAGGCTGACACTCAATCCACTAAGCCACACCAGCCAGGGCACATTGGTCCATGCATTTTTGGGGGCTAGTCTTGGTTATGTTAAAATGTTTTTCTAAAGATTTCTCCATTGGTTAACTTAAAGCAAAACTTCTCCATTAGTTTCTCTTATTTTCAAGCCCCAATAGAAGTAGTACTTTATCTCAAAAACTTCACCCCTTTTCATGTGCTTTCATAGATTATCTTCCAAAGTTCTTTTTTTTTGCATATGGATATCTAATTTGCCCAATTCCATTTGTTTAAAGACTATTTTTGCCACTTGATTGTCTCTCATCTTTGTGAAAAATTAGTTGTGCATATATATATGTAAGTACTTTTCTGAACTTTACTGTTTCATTGATATATTTATGAATCATTATACCAATACCACATTGTCTTGCTAATTACAGATGTATAATACATTTTCATTTCTGGTTGTGTTTTCTCAACTTTGTTCTTTTCTGTCAACATTATTTAGGCTATAAGAGACTCTTTGCAATCGCATATGAATTTTACAATCAACCTGCCAATTTCTATGAAAAAGCTTGCTGCAATTTTCTATTGTGATTATGTTGAGTCTATAAAAAAATTGAGGAGGAACTGAAATTTTAGTAGTATTAACTATGCCTGCACATGAATAACATATAGCTCTCATTCACTTAGGTCTTCTTAAATTTCAGCTTTGTGTTGTTTTTTTTCTAGTGTTTAGGTTTGAACATCTTTTGTCAGATTTGTCCCTAAGTCTTCAATATATTTGATGCTATTTGCTTTTTAAATATCAATTCCAAATTGTGTTGTTAGTACATAGAAACACCATGGATTTCCGCATATTGGCATTGTACCTGCAGCTTTACTGAACTCACTAATTCTCAGAGCTTTTTAAAAAAGATTCCACAAGATATTCTACATAAATGATCATGTTGTGTTCAAATAACAGTAATTTTATGTCTTCTTTTCCAGTTTGAATGCTTTTTTATTTTCTTTTAGTGCACTGGCTAGAAGTTCTAGTACAAAGTTGAGTAGAAGTGTTAAGATTGTATGTCCTTATCTTTTTCCTAGACTAAGAAGAAAAGCATTCAATTTTCATCATTAAGTTTGATGTTATCTCTAACATTTTTGCAGAGGCTTTTTATCACGTTGAAATTCCCTTCTATTTTTACTTTTCTGAGAGTTTTTATCAGGAATGAATGTTGAATTTTGTCAAAATATTTTTCTGTGTCTATTGAGATAACCACAGTTCTTTTTCCATTTTAGTTTGTTGATATGGTGTATTAGTCTGCTAGGGCTGCCATAATGAAGTAATACAGAGTGGTTGGCTTCACACCATAAAGTTATTTTCTCATAGTTCTGGATGTTAGAAGTATGAGATTAAAGTGTTGTCAGAGTTGGTTTCTCATGAGGGCTGTGAGGAAAAGCTCTCCAGGTCACTCTCGTCTTGTAGATGGCCATCCTCTGTAGGTGTCAATGTCCACATTTCTTCTTACAAGGACACCCGTCATATCGGAGTAGGGCATGCCCACCCCATTAATTTCATTTTGACTTGATCATCTCTTAAAGAGCCTTTCTTCAAATACAGTCCCATTTTGAAGTGTGGTGGGTTATGACTTCAATTTGTTGAAGGGAAACACTGGTGAAGGGAACAAATGGGAAAAAGGACCAATACTACATGATACAGGAAGCACTGTAATAAAAGAAATACCTAAATCCAGTTTGGGGAGGTTAAGAAAGTAGGATATGAACTGGAACCTGAACAATGAGTGAGGATTAGCAGAATTTTTGCAAGAGTTAGGGGAGACAGGAGAATTCTGGGCCAGAATGAACCGTGTTTGGAAAGGTTTCAGGGGTAGGAGAAATCAGACAGTATTTAGGGCTAAGTACAGTGTCTAGAGGGCTGAGGGCAGAACATGGTGAAAGGTAAGATGGAAGAAGCAAGGGGGACCAGATAGTGAAGGAAGGACATGTTTGTTGAGCTTTCATTTCTAAATATTTTCCTCATGTATATTGAGTCTTCATTTATTTTCTACAAAAAAAAAAAAAAAAACAAACAACCATGGTCAGAAAGGGTATTGTCGTTTTTATAAGAGAGGAATTTAGGCTCAAAGTAAAGTGATCTGCTAACATTTAGTTAGTAACTGTGTGCAGTGTGCTGTGCACGAGTCTGACCCTGGTGCTGAGACGCCGGGTGGCTCGGGGAGGAGTGTCGGTAGCAGGTGCTCTTTCGCCTTTCATTCTGCACCCAGCAGCTTGTCCCTGAGCCACAGAGTTCCACGCCCTTCTGCCTAACCCATTAGGAAATTCATCCATGGCTCTTGTAGGATTTAGACTTTAGAATGATTCCCGAAGGGGTCGTTGGCAGAAATAAGAAGTGACTCATGCGACAGAATTAGGATCCTGGAATTCTTGCTTCTATTTTCAAACGTATTAGATCCGGAGACTTCATGGGTAAGTTAACTGAGTAAGAATGACAAACCAAATTTTCCCCAGAGTGCAAGCTGTGTAGTCACAACAAGTTTGGAAAGTTAGGGGCAAACTTGGTACAATGAGTAGTGCGGTGAGCTGGCTGTCCTACCCATATGAGAAACCGATCACCAAATGTGACATATGCTAAATCTAAATAAAAGAGTAATATAAAAATAATATGAACTCCATCTCAGTCTTTGCATTTATTGCTCACTTTTCCAAAGATTCTCGCTTTGGCCTTATGAAACATTGTCGAAGACACTGTCGAGTTAGTATGTGGTAACAGCAGGGTGTCTTCTCGCTCTTTCTATGTGCCCCCAAGTTGAGAAGGATAAAACGCTATAAAAAATGATGAATTTAAAAATCTAGAAAACAAGTCCAAATATTCAGATTTGGTGAAATCCTGTATTCCTAATCACAGTTCAAACATCACAGTTCTGCCATTGGTAAGCTTCTCATCGAGAAAAGGTTCGAGTTGGGAATGCAAAAAGAAATAAAAATCATTCTCTCTTAGAATAAATATAACTTTGTGACACTGCATTTCAGTTGCACTTTCAAGCGCATATTGGCACTTTCTCAAAGTTAAGTTAGAAATCTATCTTAAACCACCTTAAGCAAAAATATGGGGAGGGGAGCTTAGAGTCTTGACCTGGACAGCCACTCTCAGGGGAGCTGCGAACAGATTCAGAAAACCATGCAGCGTCACCAGGCTCTTCCCTTCCTCTCCAGCTGTCCTTGCCTTTGCATTGTCCTCATTCTTAGGCTCTTTCCAAATGCTGGCAAAGACCGTGCCTGGCCGCTTCAGGCTCCCTTATCCACAGGGCTGCGGATCCCAGGAAGAGGGAGCACCTTTCCTCTTGACCATTAGACTTATGACCAACAACCTAGCTTGAATTACCTGCCTATCCTTGAACCGATCACTGTGTGCAGGGGGGTGAAGGACCCTTGGCTGATCTAGTCTAGGTACATACCGCCTTGAATTTGAATGAATGGGGAGTGGGGAATGGGCTGCTTTTCCAGAAGGAAATATACAGAACAAGCAAAGATTTTTTAAAAATGCAAAAATAAGTTGCAGATGTCCTCTACACAGGTAAATCAAATGAAAACTTTCTCTATGGATGACCAAAACAAAGCATCTTTAGAAAACAATTTCCCACAATACTTTCCATATACTTGAAGAATATGTTATAATGCTGTAAGAAGGAAAACAGGTATTTATTTGTTCCTCCTTCTATCAACAAATATGGTTTAAAATAACACAAATAAATTCCCAGTCCTATATAAGTATTAAAACATCTTTTACAATGGGCTTAATATAAATTAAAATGACTATTAATTGACATAATAATAATAATAATTCCCAGTAAAAACAAAACCAAAAATCTTTGCTTGGATAGTATTTTAATGGAAGTTAACAGGCTGATATAACAAGCAAATAAAATTAATCAAATAGGAATCTGAATGACACTTTGGTAAATTACAAAGCTAGTCTCTGTTTCTGAAATACACATTTTGTGATATGACCAAGATCCAGTAGCTTATTGTTGAAAATCCTTAGGATTATCAACACTTTCTTTACATAAGCTAGTTTTAATACAATATTGACAAACATTTCTTTATACATTATCTAGGGGGAGCATCCCTTTACTCCATTACCATTAAATAAATATATGTTTACTCTCTTTTTTTAAGATTTTATTTATTTATTTTTAGAGGGGGAAGGGAGGGAGATAGAGAGAGAGAGAGAAACATTAATGTGCGGTTGCTGGGGGCTGTGGCCTGCAACCCAGGCATGTACCCTGACTGGGAATCGAACCTGCGACACTTTGGTTCACAGCCCGAGCTCAATCCACTAAGCTATGCCAGCCAGGGCATATATGTTTACTCTTAGTCTATTTTCCTTGTAGCCAGCTTGAGGAGTGGAGAAGCAGGGATGGCAGGAGAAAAGTCTGCAAGGACAGAGAGCAGCCAATATTTCACATTAGATGATAAGGAACAAGAGAGAGAGACAGAGGAGAAGGGGAGGAGGGAGGGAAGGGGGGAAAGAAGGAAGAAAAGAAAAGGAATTTGAGGAAGCTGGCAGAGTATCAAACCATAAACAGAAGGCCTTCCAGAGCAGATTGTATAAGAGGCATTTTATAAGCTAAACAATCCCCTAATCATCCACGTTGTAAAAGAGGCTTCAAAAGGAAGCAGTGTGTCCTCTTGATGTGCTGGTTAGGGGAGAACGTCCCAGTGTCTTTGAGGCTCAGTCTCAGTCTTATCATGAGTTTGATTCTGTGGCATCCTCTTCAGCTGCACCCCACCCCCACCGCCATACTTGTTAGAACTGCAATATACTCTCTATTTCTTAGGATATTAAAGGGAATTTTATTTTTTAGGACATTTTATTCTATTTTTTTAATTTAATTGGCCTGCACTATGGACACTTTCCAAGCAGAAAGTGAGGTTCATGGAGCTAGCAGATGAGTGTTGTCTGGAAAGAAAGTGACTCATGCAAGGTGGGCCTTCCCATCCGCCCCCACCGTCTCGACAGGATAGACCTAATTATGTTACAATGTTGTCTCCCTCTCCCTGCGTCTCTCTGCTCAAAGACAGGCTTCTGAGTCAGAAACACGGCCTGTGCATCCCACTGCATTCTCTGAGGATGTTTTGCAAATATAGGCTTTAATGATTCCATTTTGTCTTTTATTCGAACAGTTCCAAGCAGATGACAGTTTAGTGCTTAGATAGAGAAGAATCACAATACCCTCCTATTCACAGAGCAGCCTTATGGTATAATTAAGGGAAATGTAGCCAACCATAGAGAAAGCAGGAAAAATAAATGCCTAATAACTAGATGTAGGCACATACTGGTTTGCCTTGAATAATTTAGTGTCTCTGTTACTATCAATAGATTTGCTGGTGTGGATGATAAAATATATGGTCACCCCGCACATAAGCTCTATTTTTAAAGGTGCTGTTGTGGTGTGTAGACATGGTTCTACACGATCATGTACCCAAAAGATTCTTGATAATAAATGATTTGTGCCATTGCAATAAATCAAAAGTCTGACCACTTTATATTAAATATTAGCAATCCATTATCTTGCACAGTGCTAGTTTTTCCACCCAACCTGCATGTCCGTTCTCCCAGGCTTACTGCCATGGGCGACGGGCACATAGGGGCCCAAGGATGACAGGCCTGGCTGGCATCCAGGGCAAAGGCCTGCACCAGCCACAGGAGCTGGTGACTGTCGGCCCCTGGGAGGGATTCGTGTGTTTTCAACATGGAGGTCATTCAAAAAAGTGATGAGCAAGGTGGGGTGATAGGAAATCCAACGTTGGCTTTGCCTAGCTCTGCTCCTGGCTCTTCTGTCACATTCTGCGGCGAACGATAAGGAAGAAGCTAAAGCACTTGTGTTGCCTCAGTTAAGCTGAATACATAAGCTGCCCACCATCCACCAGTCGTCCAAGACTGGCTGTCCTTGGTGTCCCCATCCTGCCCGCTCCATCTGTTTTCTACCAAGAGGAGAAGGGAGACTGAAGGGCAGGTGTGCAGGTGAGAATGCCGGGAAGAGCTCCTGACGGAACGGTGGTTGTCTCAGAGGATGTGTCCTGTTCTTAAAGGGTAGTTGGGACACTCGTCGTCACAGCCGAAACCATGAGAACCTTTAACACCATAATAGTTGTTTGAATTGCAGTGAGGAAGGAAAAGCATTCAATTATTAAACACTTGTTGACTTAAAGAAAAGAACATTGGTCAGTATGCATGCAGTGACCTCCTCCATAACAGAAATGCCAAATTGTTTGAATAGAGGAATAATTATTCTGGGCTCAAAACAAACTAGTTTCCTTGATGTTTAATATGTTATAACACATTATGAAAGGAGAGCAATGAAACAAAAGCTCTACCTGGCATCGCTGAGTGAGGCTGCTCAGATTTCACTGACCAAAGAGAATAAAAAGTCATAGTATTTATTAGGATTCTTCAGAGAAACTCAACCAACAAAATATATATATATACACACACACTCATATATATACATCACACACACACACACACACACGGAGGCCTGTCAGGACAAGCCCAGTCATTATTAATATAACAAGAACAGTTTGTGCGACATCGATGTAACCTGGCAGCCAAGGAGACTGGACTGGAATGTGCATGCATGAACAATGCTGACTTCACTGTACTAGTCAGTGGGGTGGTAGACACCATTGAGTGAGCATGTGTACTGTGTGGTTGTCAAATTCAAGATGACTAAGCAAGTTGAGCAATGAATCTGCATCAAATTTTTTATTAAGCTTGAACATTCCTCCACAGAAACTGTTCAGATAATTCACAAGATTTCCAGGTCGCTGCCATGAGTACAGCACAAATAAAAGAGTGGCACAAATGCTTCAAAGCTGGTCAAGAATCTGTTGAAAGTGATGCACTTTCTGGAAGGCCTGCAACAAGCAGAACACCCGGGAATGGTGAACGTGTCCAGGCTGCAGTCAGCAAGGATCAGCAACTGACAGTGCGAGAACTAGAAGCTGATCTGAGGCAACTGAAGGTGATTCCAAAAAAGGATTTTGCAGAGTGTTTTGAACAGTGGAAAGATGCTGGGAGAACTGTGTGAGGTCCCGAGGTGCCTACTTTGAAGAGGACTGAGGTACCTGTGTACAATGATATCGTATATCTCATGTCTTCTTCAATAACTGTCTCTATTTTTCATGTACTTGGGTGGATACTTTCTGGACAGGCCTCCTATTTACATATATTAATTTATTATAAAAGTACATTATATATACTATATAAAAATTTAAATATATATAAAATCTCTTACGATGTATATCTATTTTGACATATAAACAGAGAGAGAGAGAGTTTAAAGAACTGAAGCACACAGTTGTGAAGGCTGGAAGTCCAAAGTCTGCAGAGTAGGCTGGGCAGCTGGAGAGCGGAGCAGGAGGTGTAGTTCAAGTCCAAAGGCCGTCTGCTGAAAGGTCAGTAAGGTCTTCAACTCACTGAACGAGGAAGGTCCACCTATATTAAGGAGAGCACTATGCTGTATTCAAGGTCTACTAATTTAAATGTTAATTCTACAAAAAAATACCTTCCCAGAAACACCTAGAACAGCAATTTTCAACCGGTGTGCCACAGAATCTGTAAAACATGCAATACTTGACCGTTTAGTTGGGGGCACCCACCTCTTTTCCCGGAGATTGCCAAATTAAAAACGAAGATGACAACAGCCAACACGACAATAGCCGTCCGGTGTGAATAAATCAAAAGGCACCTATTTTTTGTGTCAGATTGTCAAACAATATAACGCATTTTTTGGTGCACCACAGAATTTTAGTAACTGATTTATGTGTCACGTGTTGAGAAAGGCTGAAAACCGCTGAGCTACAATCCTGTTCGAGCAGATACCTGGGTGGTACCACCTGGCCCTGTGGGCACATGAAATTCTCCCTCACAGCCACAGTCCCCAGCTTAATGCAACTCTGGTCTTTCGATTTTCAGAGCCCAGCCAACAATTAATTGCTGGAGGCCAGAAAGTATTTGTAGCTGAGAGTATATTTGTAATATAAATAAAACCAAAACACCCAAGAAAAATTATTTGAAATTGGTAACACAGAGGAGAATTTTTTCCTAAAATAATAAAAGGCATAAAGAAATTAATCCCCTTAAGCTTAGCCCAGGTTTCCTGACCTATAGTTTGGAGGATACCACTCCTAGGGAAGTATTCATGCCCATTCATTCCTGGCAACTGAGGTATACAATAACGAGATGTAGATAAATAAACAAGAGAGTTACATTGACTCATTCAGGCTTGCTGCTTCTGGCGGAGATGAGATAATGTGTGGTTGATTTTTCTCAGAAAATTGTCAGAAAACAATTTCTGGAATTTGGAAATGCAAAGTGTTTTTTATAAACCGTACTTAAAAGGATATGAAAATATGTGTCACCACCAGAACATACTTTCTATTTTTTTTAAATATTTTTTGAAGATTTTATTTACTTATTTTTAGAGAGGGGAGGGAGGGAGATAGATAGATAGATAGAGAGAGAGAGAGAGAGAGAGAGAGAGAGAGAGAGAAACATCAATGTGCACGGTTGCTGGGGGTCATGGCCTGCAACCCAGGCATGTGCCCTGGCTGGGAATCGAACCTGCGACACTTTGGTTCGCAGCCTGTGCTCAATCCACTGAGCTACGCCAGCCAGGACATACTTTCTATTTTTAATCAAGGATAGTTCCCTACCCATCAGCGTTGTGCGTCACCCCGGGGTGAGCCCGGAGTCGAACGGGACCAGACACTGAATGTCCCGAGAAGCTCTCCAGGGACCAGAGGGTCTGAACCTCAGGAGAGGGTCCTGGGCTGCCCCGTGGGCTGACTATGGCACAGGTTAGTTTAAACCTTGAAACTTGAAATCTATTTCAGAAAACCTTTCTGGCTTTTTATCTTTCTTTCGGAGAAAAATAGCAGAAGAAAAATTTTAGAGCAAAGAGATATATAAAGAGAACTTAATTCTTATATAAGTTACGTCCCTTTAAAAAAATGCAAGACACATCTTGAGGTGAAGGGTTCTTTACAAATGATGTAGAGTTGATTCTTGAAAATGACAGGGAAATACCATTTGTGGTGAATAATTTCTATTTACATTGTGTTCCTGGTAGTAGATAATTATTTCTATATATGTATCTACTACAGATGCAGACACACACACAAATGTGCAGCTTGTGTTGTGTTGTGTGTGTGTTCACACTCGTGCCTTATAAAAGCTGAAGGCAAATTGTTAAGTCTCTCAAAAGGTCCTTCTGTAGGAGCCAGCGTAGTGACAGTGGCTCCCACATACTACATGCTGACACTGCACACAGATTTTCTTCAAGACCCTTCTTCTTGCTACAGAAGTAGAGGTGAGTTGATGAAGTTGATTTTGACTTTGGATTGAGAGTGACACCAGGGATCTGTGTCAACCTATGTTGATTAATCAAGTGACCCAAAAACTATTGTTGGTTCTGTTTACAGATAATTCTATTAAAAATTTCCAGTGAAAACGTGACTATCTGGAAACCTCTGGCAAGTAAATATCCTAAAAAGCCAAGTAATACAGGAAAGGGGGGTTACTCTTTTTAGCTTCAAAGTGATATAGCTGTATTTTTTGCTTTGTTTTAAACATAAATAGAAATTTTAGTAAATGTACATGCTTTATTTTCTTAAACAGAATTCACTGAATATGTCCCCCTTTTCCTATATGCTAAAGAACGTTATTGTAAACATCAGTTACAGTACTATTCTTAGGACCCATCAGCGTGTAATTGCAAGACATGTTTTTTTTAGTTTCTCTGCCTGAATTTTTCTCCCTTTTCTCTTTTCACCAGACTGTAGGGCAATTATTTCTTGTTGCTTTTAGTGTATGTACTTATCAAGATCCTGTCTCCGTATTTCAACTTGTGGCCTCTGTTCTGTGGGAGGTTAAGATATTGAAAGCCACATTCAAAATCATAATTGTCAAAGCCTGAAAATGTGGCTGAACCTCAAACTCATTATACTAAGTGGAAGAGGCCAGACTCAAAAAGCTCTATGTTGTGAATCAATTTGTGTGAAGTGTGGGAAAAACCTGCAGGAATATAATACAAGTAAGTGGTAACCAAAGATTGAAGAGGAGGGGAGGGGTTGGCAGACAATCAACTTGGGTAAGGAAAGTTTGGGGAATAATGCAAATATTCCGAATCTTTATTGTGGTGGTGATTACAAGACCGTATGTGTTTGTTGAAACCTACAGCACAGTGAATTGTGTTATAGGTAAATTTCAGTACTATTTCAGAATAAAAAGAAAGAAATTTAAAAGACATACAAATGTATGTCAGTGTATAAATTTAGTTTGTTTCTAATATTTAAAAATCCTTAAAACATTTGTGTAAGTTAATTATGAGTATTTGAACACTAACCTAATGTTTCATGATGATATGAATTTTTAAGGTGTGATAATATTATGAATGTATGTACAGAAACAGCCTGTATCTTTTCTAACACCTGAGGAAATGACACAACGCTGGGGTTGGCTTCTAAATAATCTAGGCGCGCAGAGCGGGTCACTGGTGAACAAGACTGTCCACAAGGTTACAATTAGCAGGGAGAAGCTTAGGAAAGCATGCAAAATTTTCCCTAATAAAACATTTATCTTTTTAATCTTTTTTATCTATACCAATTAGTTGAATAGTTCAGCAGTTCTTACAAATGCAGGTGTACATTGTATATTGCTTAACATAAATAAGTACACTCATTTAAATGAATTTAAATTTTGTTACTTTCCATGGTTAGTGATTTTCACTAACTATTGGGTAACAATCCCACCCATCACTTTCATAACACTCACTCATGACCTTTCTGCCCACGCTCTGAGCCCTGCTGCCCAAGGGGAGGAGACACAAGAATCATGGACTGACTCCCTTTGCAGAGATGGAACTTGAATGTTGGTGGGTTTTTTTGTTTTGTTTTGTGCTACGAACATTTAACATGACATCTGCTTTACACCAGAATCTGAAGTGCACACTGCAGTAGTGGTAACCATAGGGACAATGTTACACAGCAGATCTCTCCAACTTGTTTGTCTTTTATAACTGAACTTGTATACCTGGTGGGTCTCCGCTGTCATTCCCCACCCTCCCAGCACCCAGCAACCACGTCTGAGTATCTGTCCCAAAGAATGGAAATCGGGATCTTGAAGAGATATCTACATTTCCATGTTCATTACAGCATCATTCATAATAGCCAAGACATGAAAACAACCTAACTGTCCATTGACAGATGAATGGATAAAGAAGATGAGGTAGATACATAAAATAAGATACCTTTCGTCCTTAAGAAAGAAGAAAGTTCTGCCATTGGGAACAACGTGGATGAATCTGGAGGACACTATGCTAAGTGAGAGAAGCCAGTTGCAGTGCAAACACTGCATGATTCCATTTATATGAAGTGTCCCAGAGAGTGGAAAACAATTTCAATTGTAGATACAATGATCGTTTTAAAAATGGAACTCCCTCATTTTATAGAAAAAATATTTAATTCGGGAAAAATATCATTGCTAAGGAAGCCAAGGCAAATATGGAAACTGAGCCTACGCTGCTTTTTGAATTCCCGGAGGGTTTGGGGCATACCCGCTGACATCTTAATTGGAGCTCCAGCACGTCTGACATCAGCTCACACTTCCAGATACTTGATCCACCACTAAGCTCATTTTAGCTTGATATTAGGGTATGCAGTCCTGAGCTTCTGAGCCATTATTAACACAGAATGACCATAGCGTCTTCCAATAACCTGGAAAATTCAAGGTCTCCAACACAAATCATAGACTTCTGAAAATTTCTGTCATGTATTACTATCTGTTCTTAGAAATGTTCACTGCCTTTTGAGTTTATATCTTTCTCTTCTCTTCAGTACAATGTTACCTGTTACATGAATTTTATTTCATGTAACCTTGCTTCAAAACCTTGAACATTCCAACTTATTGATAGAGGAAGATAGTAGACATTTGCACAGTATCTTATTACAGAGTACTTAATAATTTTATCCTACAGGGTCTGACTGTAATGGAGTCATGTTTATCAATGAAAAAAAAAAGAATGCTCCCAGGATATACCGCTTTTAGTCCTGCCACTTTTAGTAAGCTTCTGTTCTTGATTCCCAAGAGAATCAGGGAAGACAAGAGGCTCAGCGAGGGAGCCAGGGCCACAGGCAGAGGGTCACGACCAAACCAGTGGACTCGGGCCAACCTGGCCCAGCCGGAGCGGGAGGCAGCCAGCAATGGCCTTGCCAGAGAGCTGGCATGGGAGCTTGGGTCATGCAGCCAGAGGCAAACAGGTTGGGGGAGGTCAAAGCAGAATGCGGTTTCTCAGAGTTCACAGGACGGAAGGCTTGGCCCCGGCCCTGCCTTTCCCCGTGACCAGGCATTCTTAAAGGGGTTGTGTTTCAAGTTGCAGGCTCCAGTTGCATTGCCTTTCCTTCCCTGCCTCCGACGGCTTCTGAATGACAGTGAATTCCTTAGTTTCTGCTCCTTGGGCAGCTCCTTCTGAGTCTGAAGTAGACATTAATATTAAGGAAATATTTAACTACTATTAATTGGGGCAAATGCAGAAACACAATCAGTAAACATTTTGCACTGACTAACTTCTGTGAGAGGTGTGGGCTTTTTTTTAAATGTCTTCTTTCTAAACATGATCTTAAAGAATTTTTTTCCTTTTATTAAAAAGTAGTAAGCTGGCCCTGGCTGCTGTAGCTCAGTGGATTGAGTGGGGGCCTCCGAACCAAAGGCTTGATTCGGTTCGATTCCCAGTCAGGGCACATGCCTGGGTTGCAGGTGAGGTCCCCAGTAGGGGGCGTGTGAGAGGCAACCTCACCTGGATGTTTCTCTCCCTCTCTTTCTCCCTCCCTTCCCCTCTTTCTAAAAATAAATAAATAAAATATTTTTTTAAAAGTAGTAATCTGTGTTTCTTTCTTGTGTGGTTGATAGTACAACCCTTTATGGCATGCTTTGCTTTCTAAATGGCTTTGTGAATGAAGTAGGACACATAAAGTCATTGTTCTCTAAATCACAAATATAGCAAAATATTATTATACCATAGATGACTGGATGAGGTGCCTTTCAACCTAACGCTTGACTCTAAACTATCTTTCTAACCAACCTGAGCACCGCTGTAAAAATATGAGAAAGCATTTTTGCTTGTTTCCCTTCTAGGACCTACTTACCCCCCAAACACTGTAGATGCCTTTTCTGTTCCACTGAACCCCCTTGTCCTTGACCCACGAGTGCTTGATGCCTGTAGGGTGGGTTTAGGACCTAGTTCCCAATCTTTTCATCACCAAAATAGACCTGACCTTTTGTTAGTATGTTTGTATGTGTGTATATGAGTGTGCGTGTGTATATATGTATATGTATAAATATATAATTTATACAGATAGAAGGCGTACTGGGCCACCTTGGAATTGCCGGTTGTGAGCTTTACTACCCCAGAAAGAAAACACCTTAAACACTGAAAGGAGGCATTGTTGCACATGGTCCACCACTCTTTTTAATGCAAGACGCTGCATCAAAGTGTTGTGGGTGCCACCGATTGGCTCATACTGTTCCTAAAACCGGACAGATCCCAACTCTACTTCTAGTTCTGAGCTGTGAGACCCGGGGGCAGTGCTCATTTAAATGCTCTTTGTCCCTGTTTCCCCAAATGCTACTAGGGATAACTTCAGAGATGCATAGTGATGTTACAGTAATGGTTATAAAACAATTTGAAATAATTTAAAGTGTATTGTATGATGGGAGGGGGGCTCTTTGCCTAAAAGTAGCTTATCAGGATAACTGTGCTTATCAAAATAAATTCAGTACCTGACATTTTGGGAGAAAGAACTTGCCTCTGCTAGTGAAAACAGCAAAGCAAAACAGTGGTGTCCGAGACAGGATTTCAAGAACAGAGAGTTAAAACTAAGAATATTTTGGGAATTGAGGATAGAAAGAACATAAAATGTTTTAAAAAATTAATATTTTTTACTGACCTGGAGTGTGGGCCAGTCCCATTCTTTCGGCCCAGGGCTGGAAGTTATTTTGGTTTTGCTTGTGCCTCAGGGATCCATGGGTAGTAAAGAGGACTTTCTTGACCAGTTCCCTCTGTTAATCAATTCTTTGACCACCCTCTCTCCATCCCTGATCCTGAGATCTTTATTGTTTCAGACCTCTTCGGTTGCTTTGATATTGCTGTTCATACTATGCCAAGTCGGGGCCCTCTTAACCATGAATTTCTCCAACAGTTAGATCAAGTGCTTTGCTTTTGTCATGCTTTGCATGAAGACCAATCCTGCAAAGTGCAATTTGCCTTCTGTCTCTCTCTGAAGCCTGCTTTCCCCTATTTCACAAATGCCTATGTTCTTTAACAAATATTAAAAACATGTAACCAAATATGGGCAGTAACTGAAAGTCGTTTTAGTGTTGAGGCATCAGTCAGCTCTGTTCCTCCAGGGAACACTACTGTGACCCCACTGGAGAAGGGAAGAAATAGAAGAATATGTTGTTTATATTTTTCTGCATAAGATGGACTGAGCAGTGGGCTTGCAGAATCGGAGTGTGGCCAGCTTGTTCAACTTGGGGACAGATGAAACACCCAGAAAGGATGACAAGGCATTTGGGCTGTGGTGACTTAGGCTTTAATGAGTGTCCTAGGTAGGCCTGATTCAGATCATTCCATTTCAGGTTGCAAATCAAATTAAGTATCCCATAAGTGAACTGCAAGTCAAGTTAGGGTTAATTAATTTTTTTTTGTATGAGTGCATTTGTTTTCAATAAATTGTTAATTAAATCACAGTGTGTGGGAGTCCGGTCCTAGACTCTGATCCTGCCTGGCTCAGAGATCGGTTTTACTGTCATTTCTACTTACAAAATACGGGCGATGTGAAAACTCATAATGCCTTGGAGAACACAGAACGCCAGTGAAGATCTCTGTGAAAAGGATATCAAGGGCAATTAACTTGTGTTCTTTCTTTGTGTCCAGAAACTCAATAAAATGTCTGCATGGAACCAAATTTGCCCAGGAATATCACAGCAAATTAAAGATGATGATGTCAGAGTTGTAGCCTATGCAGATCTGATTATACCCACCTTAATGTGCAATTCATATTAAAAAAAAAAGAAACAGACTCGGACTGAGACTGAGGATTGGTGGGTAGATGTAGCTCCTCTCTGCAGGGCATACATGGGAACAATGGAAGGTAACCTTTCACTATCCGAAAGCCCTGGAACTCTCTCATTCGCATGTTTCAGATCTTCTGCTGCTGCTAACCAATACCCATAATCCTTCTAACTAAAGGACTTATTCCAAGGTTACTGCCTTTTAATAGGTGACTCTAGAAGACCTCATCATCATCAAAGGAACATGCTGATGGCTTTGATTCCCACCCAGAGGTCTTCTCTTTCACTCAGCTGATTAGACTTCAGACTCCCCAGCCTGGGGGGAGAGAAGAAGACACACAGCTCTCCTGGCGTCTGGTTTTCCTCGAAGGAGGACCAGTCCAGAGAGGAACCGGGGCCAGGCCCTAGTTTTGCTTCGTAAGCTGATAAAAATGGAGAGTATTCTTACCCCTTAATCCTGTGAATCCTGGAGAAGAGAATCAGAAAGGCCCACCCTTGCTTTCTAGGTCGTATCATTCTCTAATTCTCCTTTTATTCAGAAAAGTGCCCCAAGGCTGCATTTTACATTCAAGATTTACGTGATACAGGCTTCCCTACTACAATGACTAGATCTACCTTGAGGGATCATTAATATCAGCTCATAATTATTGATTTGCTTACATGTGTCTCTTTCCCTCAGCCCCATCTTCCATATTTTGAACGCATCCTACATTGTTTGTATAACTAAAGAGAAATTGAAGGAATACTGGTTAACTTACTCATTCAGAAAATATTCTGTCTCAGTATCATGACAAGTTCACTCAGCTTGCTACCTTCACTGGAGCGGAAAATAAACTGAGGATCAGTTTGCCCCTGCCCCCCGAAATGTGCCAAGGTCAGGCAACAGAAAGGCCTGCACAAACTGTGCTTCCATCTCAAAGCAACAACAATTCATAATTATCAGTGTGACATAAATGTCATTTAACAAAAATGCATTCAACACCAACTACATCATACTCCCCTCTGCTCTGGGGATCCAGGAAGAAGCAGACTTGCCCCTACACCTTTTGGGGTCACCAGATGGGTACTACGAGGCTTAAGGAAAAGATTCAACTGCAAATCTTAATGGTAGGACTCACCACCCAGCAGAGTCTCGCCTCAGAGACTGGCTCAGTTCTTTCTGGGGCTTCCCAGAAAGGTTTTGTCACATGTGCTCAGGAATAAATCCGCTCAAGTTCTTCTGCTCTAGCTTCTACCTCATTGCCCACAGCCTTGAGAGGAAGGCCGAGCCTCTGCCCTCCATGAGGACGTGCCCCCCCCCCCCGGGACCCCCGCAGCTCTGACAGGCTCTGCTGCTAAATTGCCCAGTGATAGTTCACAAGTGGGGATGAATTTCCCTCTGCCCAACGCAACGTCATGATTGTCACCTGAGCTTGAAGCAGCACTGAAATAGCTCTCTCAGCTTCTGCTTACTACACATTTCTTGCTAAGATGCCCAGTTTCACCTCTGGGATCAGACGGAGGAGAAGTTGCCAACACTAATGAGCTGTGCATGTGCCGACCGCCGCTCTAAGCACTTTACGTGAATTAACTTAAGTCTCACAGTGACCTATGTTAGGGGTGCGGGTGGGGACGAGTGGCCAGTACTATTATCTTTCCCGTTTTAGAGATGCAAGAATTAAGTTGTGCTGTATTAGTTATCTATTACTAGACAGCAAATGACCACAAACTTAGTGGCTTAAAACAATATACACTTATTATGTCACATTTTCTATGCAGCATGGCTTCGTGGGCCTCTGCTTCGAGGTCTCCCATGAGTCTGCAATCGATGTGTTGTTTAGGGCCAGATCTCATCTGAAGGCCCAAGTGGAAAAAAATCTGCTTCCAATCTCATAACCGTGGCTGTGGGCAACCTTCAGCTCCTTTGGGATGTTGAATCGAAGGCCTCAGGCCTTGAAAAGCTGGCTGTCATCCATGGACACCCTAAGCTCCATGCCATGTGGTATCCCCCAAATGACAACTTGCTTCATCGAGCCTACAAAAGGGAGATTTACCAGCAAGACAAAAATAATAGTGTCTTGCAACCTAAATATGAAAGCAATAGCCCAATCCCTCTGACATATTCCGTTGGTCAGCAGCAAGTCACAGCTTCTGCTCATACTCAAGGGGAAAGGATTGGACAAAAGTGTGCATATTAGGAGACCTGTGTCATTGGGGGCCATTTAAAGTTTGTGTGCCACCTACAGAGAGGGTATGTAATTTACTGTTTTAGCCATCCAGGTGGCTGTAACAAAAGACCAGACTTGTGGCTTGTAAATAATGGATTTTTTTTCCTCATAGTTCTGAAGGCTGGGAAGTCCCAGATCATGGCACCGGCAGATTCAGTGTGTGGTAAGAGCTGGCTTTACTATAACTTTACATGGCAGAAATGGCAAGGGATGCTGTGGGGTATCTTCTATGTGAACAATAATCCCATTCATGAGGGGCTATGCCTTCAAACCTTAACACCCCCTGAAGGCCCCACCTCCCAATGCCATCATATTGGGGATTAGGTTTCAACATAGAAACTGGGGGGAAACAAAGCTATTCAATCTGTAACACTTGCCCAAGGATTAGAAGCTAACAGACAACTAAGCCAGTATTTAACACCAGAAATCTAGCTCCGAAGGAAAGTAAGGAGAAAACACTTTTGGAAACTAGGCTATCCATAGAAACGAGTATGTGCTTCTATTTTATCATCTTCTGGATGCACCACTAAAATAAGGATTGCTGAAAATGTAGGCTTTTTTGGTGGTTGTTAATTTTAATCCCCACACATGTTTTCAAAAAGTTTGAAAACAACATTATGTGGCTTTAACTAATTAGAAGATATGGTGACACTATCTTCCCCATGCTTCTGTGGCAACAGATGTTGACTAGAGCTAAGTAACAGCTTAGTAACAGTGTGCTTTCTGATCACAACTCACTTTTCGTTCTTGAACGGCATTTAGCTGTAGGCATTTGACTTGGCTGCCATTGCAATTGAGCAGAGAGTACAGTAGCCCTGAGAGCTGAATCGTGAGCTCATGTATGGGGTAAATTAAAAGTGGTTTCTCCCAGATAATCTGACATATCGAATTTCTTAGAATAATGTGAAATTTATGCATAGAAATTGAATATGCCCCCCCCCATATGCGATTAGCACAGCAAAGTAAATGATTAAGAAGACATCTTTATTTTCCCACCGGAGAGAAGGCTGCTTGCTTGTTTGCATGTGCACAGACTAGTTCTCCCTAGGGGTAGTCTCTGAACTGAAAATATATCACCTTAGAGGCACTCCACAGCATTTCTGGGAATAGAATTATTCATTTGTTCCTTTATTTTGGTCAATGGATCTATATTCTTATTGCTAGGCACTATGTTAATGAATCTAATTATAGTGGCTCAAGTGGCGAAACATTGGAACGCACACAATAGATCATCTCCACAATGTCCTATAGCAAGCTCGTGGTGTACAGAAAGAAAACCTGGGTCTTCTACCTCATCCAACATTCCAGGCTGCCTTGGTTCAAATTTCCTTCATTATTTATATAAAATTGCAAAGTTGATTTGTGGTTATGAACATTATCCTAGGCAGGCTGTTTCTAAGTTACTATATATAATTGTGTTAATTGTCATATTCTTCATAACTCAAATAAACTTACTTAGGAAATATAATTACAGCTACTAGATTCTAAACTCTGGCAATTAGATGATTCAAACTGGCTCTTTCTCTCTTGTAATTCCTTAGGAACATATTATAAAAGAGGAATGGTATTTCCCACCACAGTCCCAGTTGGTAATTCTGATTGTCCCATGATTTCACAGCTGCAAATCAGCCCCCACCCTCTCACACTTGTCTCTGGCTAATGATGCTTTCCTTAATTAGCACATGACTTAAGCTTTAGTCCTGACTTATCTGTTGCCTCAGTCGCTGGGCTACCTGAGTGCAGGCTGGTCTAACTGGGAAAGAAAACCTACTTGGACATTGATACCGCTTGTTCTGACATTGAACGAAGGGAAAAGCAATTCGCCTGGTTGTTGAATTTGCTTTCTTTATCAACTGAATTTGCATTCTCAGACAACTTTTCTCTCCAACAATCTGTCTAGGCTTTGTGCTTCTATTTGTGGGTTTTCTTCTTTTGGTTTTTGTACCTTCCCCAACTTGAGAATGGCCTCTAGAAAAAGCTGCTGGGAGCTCTGCCTTGACTAAGTCTGCGTGAGACAGCCGGTGGAGGGTGATTGGGGAGACGCGAGACCCTCCTCTCTAAGGTCAAACCAGTTACTGACCTTTCCTCCTTGTTGACTCTAAATTCCCAGGATCCCTGTCACACCTCTGGACAGTTAAGGCACACAGATGGTAGCTTTGCTCTAGAAGCATATGTCAAATACATGCACATTGGAGAGGAGGGCATATTTGAGCAAGCTTATGATCCCTGACATACTCTCTTCTTGCCACTGATGCATTTCCTTGAAAAGTCACCAAGAAAAGGTTCTCTGAGGAGTTAGGATGTAAAACAGCAAATGAAAATGGGGATAAGATGAAATGGGAGAAATGCACATTTTGTTTTTGAAGTGACAAATATTCATTATCTGTCATATACTATACACGGAGGTATAGTAAATACTAAGGGGAGACATAAAAGCAATGCAAACCTGCTTCCATGGGTCTGGAGGTGACCTACAATCTGACATACAGGTAGCATTGGTAGGACATCCACGGAAGTGCTGAACGTAGATAGGGTGCGCTACGGAAGTCCCTTGCAGAGATAATGAGATTAAAGCTGTGTAATTTTGAGGGACACTATCATTATGTGAGCACAGGCAACTTGGAATCAGACTGTGTGCAGTATGTGGTAGAGAAACAAAGGAAACGAATCAGGCTAGGATGGAAGATTTACTTTGAGCACCTGAAGATGGAGTTGGGACCTCACTTCACCGGCATGAGATAGCCACCACATATACCATATATGAATAGAGAAATAACAAGATGAAATGGATGTCTTTGGAAGAACTATGTCGGTGGTAGGTTTCAAGTGGGAACCAGTGGAGGAGGAAAGACTGGTTAGGCAATGGCAGAAATTCAGATTTGTCTAGCATAGCCACCGGGAATAAATGTGAAAGATAAGAAGAAAGGATATTTTTGTGATTACCTGGATGTGAAAAATTATTGAGATGGAAAAGGCAAGGAAGACTGTGAGGTTTACAGACTGATTCAACTGGAGGGGGTGGGCAGTGGTGACCCAGTGTCAGAAGACCTAGTAAAGAGGAAAGCCCCAGATTTCAGTGAGCATCATCATGGAATCATGAGATTTTAAACCTGGAAAGGGCTTTAGAGAGCATCTGTTGTAGCCTCTTCATCTTCAGAAGGGCAAATGAGGCCAAAGGAAGATGTGTAACTTAATCTAGGACAGTAGTGACTCAATCCAGGACAGTGAACGGACTATGGCAAAAGTATAGCAACACTCACATCTTCTCCCACCAGGTCATCTTGCTTGCTTCCCTGTCCGTTCTGACCAGTTCCCTGGACAGTCTGTCTGAAACTCTAGACTGAGGACCACAGCCCATGTGCAGCCCAATTAGACAAAATCAGAAAATTAAGACTGAATTTTTCAAAAAGCTAAATTTACTCATTTAAAGAAAGGGCAGTTACTCTTTGTGTCCTATCTAATAAATGGTGTGAAAACCTCCTTTGTTTACGAACTGCGGCACTGATATGAGCGGTACAATGTTTGTTGTCTTTCTTAGCACAAAAAAAAGCTATTATGCTAAGTGCCTTTTAAGCTTTCTTTTATTTTAAACTGGTTTTTAAAATCTAAGAGTCTCAGGGTCATTTCTTTACAGGATGTCAAATCTATCTTTCCCAAGACACACCAGTAGGGTCCCCGT
Source organism: Phyllostomus discolor (assembly GCF_004126475.2). Classification (NCBI taxonomy): domain Eukaryota; kingdom Metazoa; phylum Chordata; class Mammalia; order Chiroptera; family Phyllostomidae; genus Phyllostomus; species Phyllostomus discolor. The sequence continues at coordinate 194,531,110 of NC_040906.2, read as the reverse complement.
CCGCAGGGCCAGGATTACAGCTAACCTCTCTCATCATAGCTCTCCTGGGCTAGGACTGGGCAGCAGTCTACGCGAAGGGCACTGGGGTAGGGGTGAGGGAATACGGGTCACTTCATCACCCTGCACCTTGAATCACTGTTCTTTCTGTTCCTCGACCATAGACCAAGGCTTGGTGGTAGCGGTGGGGTAAATGGAGCCAACTGTTCGATATGGCCACGTGGTATTTCTTCAGTCCGCAGTCACTTGTAAACTATCCTGCAAAAGCAGCTTCATGCCATCTTTTCAGCTCGATTGCGTCGCCTTTTCCAGGCAGATAACCTCACTGCTGTGATCTGTGGGGAGAGTCCTCAGTCCTTCACAGAAGTAGACCTTGGTGGGCTGCCCGACAGGGTTCTAGAAAAGCCTCCAGATGCTTGAATCCTCTGAGCTGAACTCAGTCCCAGGCGAGGTTGAACCCACAAGGGTCAGGGCGCTGAGTCATGCGACTTGGGCGCTTTGCGTTTAGCAGGCAGCACTGAAGACTCGGTGAAAGCTGGCTGGTTTCCTCCTATATAGGACCTAACAGGAAGAGCACTGTACGGAGAGTTAAGGGGTCTGGGCTGCTGCTCCTAGACTTCAGGGGCGTAAATAACTTACTGTACTTGGGCCTGCTTCCCCAATTCCAAAATTACAGGAATACGAGATTCTACACTGGACCAAGAACTGGAAGCACTCTGCCCAGAGGAGCCACGAAGGGGCCAGTGGGAAAATCCTGCAAGACTCTCCCCGCCCAGGGATCTCCACACCGACCCCCACCCCAAGTCGGTTAGAATGCGAGTGGGAAGCGTGCGCGCCCCCGCCGACCTCGGCGTGTGCGTTCCAGAGGGGCTCAGCGGGCGCGTCCCCGCCGGGCTCAGCGTGCGCGCTTCCGGTAGGCTCGCCGCTGCTAACGCGGCCGCCGCCTCCCAGGCCAAGTCAGGCCAGGTGGGCGGGGCGCAGAGGAGTGGGGCGGGGCGCCCGAGGGGGGCGGCGGCCTGGGGAGGAGGCCGAGTTACCGGAGGAGGAGGAGGAGGAGGAGAAGGGGAGAGAAAAGGCGGCTCCCCGGCAAGGCTGACGGGCAAGAAGGAGGCGGACCGCCCGGGGGTGTGGGGCGCGGAGCGGCTGTGGGACAGCGCGGAGCGGCCGGGTACGGCGGCCACGGCAGCCAGGGCCTGGGCCGCGGTTCGGTAGCGCCGGCCGGTGAGTGTCAGGCGACCCGCTGGGCAGAACCGCGCGGCCCGGGCTGCTCCGGAGATGGAGGCGGCGGCCGGGCGGTGCGAGGCCCGCGGCCGGGTCGGAGGCAGCCGTGGGCTGGGCGGCCGGGCCTGGGGCGGAGTGAACACGGCCCTGCGCCGACCCGGTCGGTCTCCGGCGCTGACCCGGCGCGCCGAGTGGGCGTCCGCGGCGTGGGGTCTGCGCGGATTCTCCTGCCGGGCCAGCCGCAGACACTGTCTGCAAATGGCGACCCAGACCCCGGGGACCGACCCCCGAGTCACCCTGACTTGCTTGTTTATGTGTTGGGGAGGGGTGAAGGAAATTTGGGAAACCCCAAGAACCTCGGAAACCCGGCTTCTCTTTCCTTTTCGCCTGTTGGAAACCTGGCTTCTTTGGGGGAACAAACAGGTTCAAGTCAGACTGGGAGGCATCTTCAACTGTCTCCACGGGATGTGTGAAGTTGGTAACTTTTCCATTCATGGAAGTGAGAAGCTCTTAGTCTTCCTTAGCCTCAGTCCTTATTAAAGGGAAACTAACTGATTTCATAGTTCTAAGGGGCATGACCATTCCCAAGTTATCTGTGTCCTGCCCCGTGCAAGTACATTGCTTGGAATGAGGCCAAAGAGTGCACGGCGAATTCAAAGCGATCTCCTTGGAGTATGTTTTGAGCGTGTGTATTTCGGAGAATGGAGACTGGCAGAACAGTGTGTTGTTTACCCTGGTTCTAGTATTCCGTTCCTCTCTGCCCCTGTCTTGTTTTTCTTTCTGAGCTATGTCATAAGTCTGAGATAAAAGATGCTTGGGAAGGAATTGACCTTTTATTCCATAATTACTTTGTTGACTGTGATCCAAGATGAAGTTATTTATGGGCATTCTGATAGCAGTGTAGATTAACTTAAAACTCTGTAAATGCAAAACTCCCAACTTTCCAAACTTTAATTTTTGTTTGCCACATTTCATTGCTGTCTTGTGTCTTTCGGAGATCTAGTAATTTATATGAATAGATTTGGCCTTTGCTCATATTTGTCAGGGTTTTCCAAAGCAGTCCAGTTGTTGACATGGCAAAAGGAATAGGGTAGGTAGGATAAAATGTACGTTTAGGATTTTTCTCAGGGTTCGATTTTTTCAATATGAGATTTTCGCTGAATCACTATTATTTATGCTTAGTCATTATTTCTTACTACAGAAGTTTGGGGATTAGGTGGTGTTTTGCTAACTTTTTAATGTGCCAGTTTGTTTTTTTTTTTAAGCTGGTACTTTTATGCAGTGACATAGCTTTTTTTGTGATTCTGGAAATGTTAGTGGGTGGAGTTTTGTGAGTGTTATTAGAGAGTTGAAGTTGCCTGTATAGGCAAACTTGCATGCATTCCAAGTGTAGTAGGTATTTAATTTCAATATTTCTCCATGTCTAGTACTGAAGACATTCTTAAAATACAAAGTGCCCTAATAAAATATAGTATTAAAGAGAAATCATACATATTTTGAGATACTGTATATTGTTAGAGAGGTACTTTAAGGTCATTAAAATAGGTATTGTTAATGTGTGTTTACTATTTGATATAGTATGTTACTAAAATGTGACTTTTCCTGGGATAGGTCCTATGCTACTCTGCCTGGTTTTGGTGTAAATTTTTTAACTGAGTTCCTACGACTGCCTGTTTCATTAAAGGAATAGTACATGCTCTAAAATGACACTGTAGTTATAGAATTCTTGGATGTTAAGGTCTTCACTCAAAAAGCTATATAAAACACTATTTAATTTCAAATTCAGTTTGATGAAATAGGTGCCACTGGCCTTCTGCTAGTGTTTTTCACCTTGTAAGTAGCTAGGTAGTTTAGCATGGATAAGCATGCCTGGATTAAAAGTCATTCTGTGAAAATTCTTTACAAAAAGAGCGTGTCTTTTTTTTTTTAAGAGCAGGTAATGTTGGCATTAGGTAGTTCCTTATATGATTGTTTTTAAAAAACTTTATAAATGACCTGATTTAAAATATATTTATACATAAAGCTTTGTGTATATAAATGGGTGTGTAAAGTGAAGTACATCTGTTTTCTGAGGAAAACGTGTTTGTACCCTGCTGATCACACACATTAACAGTAACCGGGCTTTGTAGAGTTCAGTGTAGTTTTCCCAGTAATTGCTGCGAGGTCACAGAGTTGACATTCCTTTGAAGCCCATTGCCCTCTGCCATGCTGCCCATTGTAATAAGCTGAATTCCACTATTTCGGTGGATTATTTTTATCTGAGTATTAAATAGATTCTGGTCTCAGTATTAAATATTTGATGCTTTTTATTTTAATTTCTGATGTAAGTCTTTAATAATTTCATTTTCTTAGTGGAGAACATGGCAAGTAATTAGAACTTTCACTTTGGAAGCTACTTATGACTATATTTAGAAATGAAGAAATGTAAGTTTTGATTATATCGTAATGGGAAGGCTAAACACTTGAAAAAATTTGCATATAACTAGGTCATGATACTATAAATAAAAAGAAGTCAGAACCGAAATTTAATAAGAGAATATACAGTGTAACCCATTTAGCTCTTTTGGGCTCATCAGGAAAGCTTGTGCTTTGAGTTTTGTGAGTTTTGATAGTGGGTTTTCAATCTTGTCTAGTTACCCCCCCCTTTTATAAATCAGGGAAATAGGATGTCCAACCGAGGTTATAGATGTATTGTAGTCTTTAAAATGAGTGTGGATGATCGATCACAAATGAGGCAGCAAGTGATTGGGTGTGCTGTGCAGCCACACCTTTGACTAGAAAAGAAGGACGAGGCTTATAGAGGAGCTCATAATTCATTGCTGAAGTTGAAATTTTAGTTGTAGACTGACTCATAATGGTCAACTGATGGAACAAGTCTAGTTCCATTTCAGCCTTACAGTGAAGCAGTATTTTTTGTTCTGTTCCATCTACTACCATATTAATTATAATATTAAGCAGTAGGCCAACACCGATTTCTTTTTAGAGCGTCTTTCCCTCACCTCATGCCTACTCAGCACCTGCACGTGTGCAGACACTTCACCCCTGCTTTCCTCTTTGCGTCTGAGGTCTCCATATTTAGTAGCCAGTAACCAGACTGATGGTTGGCTAGGGAATTAAAATTGTGGAACAGTATCCAGGTAACTGTTTCCTTCTGTGCCTTTTATCACTATTATCTTCTAAGATTTAAAAAAGTGGAAGATTGGAATTAACATTTTTAAATTTTCTTCCCCCTTTGGTTTGCTTTTTTATGATGGATAACTTTATTTTCCTGTCTGATGCCTGGAACACATGAGCTAGGTGCTCAAATGGTGTTTGGTCTCTGTTGACGTCTTATAGCTGGTACACTGAGATACTTTTGATTCAGTTTCATTGCCCAGTACTAGACTTGTAAAGTTGTATCTTTTTGTGAAGTATGTAGTTTTCCACAAAATTAAGAGTCTCATTTTGTTTTGGAATCCATTTGGCTATTTCATTATAATTCTTTTGTTTGAGGTAAGCGAGGAACACCGTTGAATGCAGGGAACACAGAACTGAATGAGACAGCGATGGCCCTGCCTCCTTCATGACGCTTAGAGTTTTCTTGTGGAGACAGACATTCAGCAGGATAAGGATTTACTTCGAGTCGTGACCAGTATTACCAAGGAATAATGCAGTAATGAGCATGGAGTGTGATAAGGGCTTCAGACTCCTCTTTGGGTATGGGGAAATGTGACATTTAGGCTGAGACATTGACTTGAGGTAGCCGTTGGGAAGGGAAAGAGGGTGTGTGTGTGCACATGTGTGTATATGTCTCGGAGGCAGAAGAGGACATTAAGAACAACCTGAGGCAGCAAGCTGTCTGAGTACTTTGGGTGACTTGATTTAGCATATTTTAAAATTGTGCAAATTTACAATGTTTTATGATTTATCACCTTAGGTATTTTAATGAATCTGGAAAAATAAACAATTTTTTTGAGGGCCATATCTTCAAGTCTAGAAATAGCCTTAAATGACAAGGCCTAATTTCATCATATGGGAAAATGCCATGTCTTACAACTATTTTTATGGATTGCTTGTCAGCCACAGCGTATGAGTTGGCCAAGAATTCCTGTTAGGGAAAATTGAATCTACTGTAAAGCACTTAATTATTCACAGCTATTTTCTCATCGAATGAAACTTTTCCATTTGTTTGAAATGTTAAGATTCTCCTTCTAGAGAGTTCAAAAAATTCTTAATTTTGAGGAGTTTTCAATGAAGCTCAGCTTCAACTTGAAACCTCAGTTTTAGCAGCTTGTTTTCTCCTGGGCCTGCTGTGTCACTGCTGAACTGATAGAACAGGGGCTGATGTTTTCGAGCCCGTGTCACCGGATTTAGGAGCAACGTGATTTACCTCTAATTGGATAATAGTGATCTGGGTTAGAAAGAGGATGGCTCTGGAAGTTTTCAGTTCTGAAGTGGAGGTTTGTATCCCCAGATCATTCTTTGGGTATTGTCCAGTGCACTTTCTTATTTCTCAATACATTTAGTAGTAAAATAGAATTAAACTTGATTCCTTCTTCGTACAACTATTTGAAGAATTGTGTGATTTATATTGTTCCATACATTTATGGTAAGCATTATGAAAGTTAGTTATTCATTAAATAATTTAAAACTGCTATATTCAAAGCAGAGTAACGTGCTGTCATAATTAGAAAGGACCAAAAAGGAGGCAGGACCATCTCCATGTCATTTAGTTCCCGACCACAGGGGTGATTGTGTTGGAATAAACTACAAGCAAAATTGTGTAATTGCCATTCCTGAAATAACATCTTAAAATTGCATTACCAGTTACTGAAGTGCTGCCTTACTTTCTTAAACAATTTATAAGTAAACATGCCTGTTATTGTCCATGTGCATTGATCAGATATAGATTTGTACCCTAGCTCTGCCACTCACTAGGTGGATGGCCGTGGGCAGATCTCGAACTCAGTCTTTCTGAAGCTCAGTTTCCTCTGGGCTGTTACAAGCGTTGTGGTATGAGGTGAGGAGACATATGTAAAGAAGGACAAAATAGGTACATAATTAATGTTTTTTTCCTTCTCTCTAAGCCTACCTCAATGTATAATAAATATTTTGAACTCATTGCTGCAGATGTTTTTATTTTCATTTTTGACATTTTCTTATTTAGAGTAGAATAGTATGCAGAAAGTTGTTTATTTTGAAGCTGGAGAGCCTTCTGCCTCTACCTTTCAGAGTTGTTGCTGTTTTGCATTTAATTTAGTTGTTTGTAACAGGTGTTATTTTTAATGCTTTTGAATTAAGTGCGGTTTTTGAGCTGCGTTCTGTGTGGCGTGGTCATGTGATCTGTACATAACATAAAGTGCTCCTACAAGTTCTGAGAGCAATGGTCACTTCTTTCAGAACTGCTTGTATTTTTAGGTTTCTCTCTTAGTAACCAGCTTATTTCAGCAAGTGAGATGAACTCAGTCTGGTTGCAAAATGAGAAAGCTACAGCTGTTTTCACAATCTAATCACTCAGAAAAGCTTGTCTTAACTCTTAAAAAAGTTTCTTTTTAATTTTCTGCTTCATTTACAAGTGTTTTTCATGGTTAATCTGTCATTTCTTCTATTATATCTCTTTTAGCATGTGTCTTTTTAATTTATAGGTTCTGTCATTACCTATACGATTTATAGGGTTAAGTATTCAAAAGTATATTTAGCCCTGACTGATTAGGTCGGTTGTTTAGAGCATCCTCCCGATAGCCAGGGTTTTGAGATTGATCCTGGGTCGGGGCACATACAACCAATGAACGTATAAATAAGTGGAACAACAAGTTAATGTCTCTCTCTCTTTCTCTCTCATTTGTACTCTCTCTTCCTTCCTCTCATTCTCTAAAATCAATAAATAAAATATTTTAAAAAGCATATTTAACTCATAATTTTTAATTTTTAAAAAGTTTTAAAAATACAGTTTTGTTGATAAATGTTTGCTTCCTTCCCACCCCGGCATCATTAAGCACCATAATGTCAACTCATAATTTTTCTACTTACTTAACAAGAGTCTATCAATAATTGGTAGACTCTTGTTTTTGTTTTTAGTTTGAAGAAAATCAGACCTGGACTTAAAAAAAAAAGAAATAGCAATTTGGGGAGTAATTAGTTTACATTAGCCACCTGGAACCAAAGTAGAGTTTATGGAAAAACATTTCAAAGAGCTAGCAATCTTTTATGCACTGAAGTGAAGAAAATAGGCTAAATAGGCCGATAATCAGCATCTTATTCAGAAAATTATTATGTACTACAATGTACTTTAACTTGGGAAATGTTGGGGTGAATTGCCTGTGCCTTATGCAGGCGAGATGTATGAGTCCTTAGCTGTGGAGAGAGATCTGAGTGTGGAAGAGGGGGCTGGGCAGAAGATATAGATGAGTTTTCAGAATGTTGGTGCTCAGTGAAGTTTCTGAGAGACTGAGAGCACCCAGGAAGAGACTGTAGAGAAGAATGAGCAAGCAGTGGCATGGATCCCTGGAAAAGAGTACTATTTTAGAAGAGTTTAAGAGGTAGGGGGGAAACCAGGAACTGTGACATCAAGAAAACTAAGAAAAAATAATAGTTTAAGAGGAGAAATTAGTCTACATAATGGTACAATGGCCAAGGAAGATGGGGTCTGGAAAGGAACGCCCTTTGGGTGTAGCGCTGAGCGTCAGAGGCACGCAGCTCTAATGAGTGGTGGGAAACACAGAAGCCAGATTAGAGGGCTGCAGAGTGTTGGGGAGATTAGAAGGGTTTTGTGGATAATTTTTTGTTCTTCTTCTGGGGGATGTTGCTTCATTATTTAGGTTTTTAAAGATGAAAATAGTCAAGTTTTTACAGCTAATAGGAACAAGCCCATAAAAAAGTTGAATGTTACAGGGGAAAAAAAGAGACATCAAAAAGGCCCAGGAATTAAATCAACATGTTGTGCTGATGCTTTCTCTTATTTTTAGTATATGTGCTGCCGAAGTGAGCACTGCTTTCTCTTATTTCTATACAAAATTTGATAAAAGCAGGAAAGACCATTGGGTATCTGTAATCCCCTCATGTTATTTCTAGATACTATTTCTTTGTTTAAAATTCTCAGTGACTTCAAATTAAAGTCTGAATTCCTTAGAGTGGCATATAGTATAGTCTTCATGATTTGCCTTATTCCTGTCCGTCCTTATCTCTCACAGCTCCCTTGATTTTCACCTTGTGAACCAGCAGCTCTGGGAAACCTGAGGTTCCCTGAACATGTTTTGCCAGTTCTTGCTTTTCTGCATTTTCTTATGCTGTTACTTCAGCACTGAATGCCTCCCTTCCCTACTAAACTCCTCCCATCCCTGCCATAAGACTTCTCTTCTCTCAAGATTCCTGTGAATTCTTTTCTAGTCCCTACCATTACTGATTATTATCATCTTGTGTTGACAGTTTACTTCTGTCGTACTGATCACATAATAATGTAACATGATTTTTACCTTCTTTGACGTCCTACTACATACCTCCTCGGTAGGAGGCACTGTGTCTTACTAATCTTGATATTGCCACACCAGGCACAGTGTCTAGTATGTGGTTGTTAGACAATAAGTAGATGTTTATTTTAATGAATGAATGGAAACTGTGGCCCTGAGAAGTATGTGATTTGTCCATAGCCAATAGACATGGAGCCAAAACTTGTATTTTCTGGGTGAATTCTTTGTGTGTTTTAATGAAGGCTTATTTATTGATTTGTTGTAGAATTTATTAAGACATATGTAGAAGGAGAGATCAATAGATGAAATTTTTAGTTCATATATAGAGGGAATAAAAAGGAAACATCTAATAAAGTTTTAGTTAAGTATTTTTTTGAAATTCAGATTATTCTCTGTTAGGAATATGATGAGGTCTCTGAATTTGGGGTACATCAGAATCAGTTTAGTTGAAATTAAAAAGGTAAAAGTTAAAGCAGTCTCTGAAATTTGAATGTTAAATATATATTGAAATACTCATTTTTTGGTATTATTGACTACTCATTGTACTAGAATTTAAGTATTTTGTTTTGTAACTTTTGGCCCTTTAAACATATTGTTATCTGGTTTATAAAATGAATTTTTATGACATTTTAGTTAAAGTGCTGAATTATTACTTGAAATGCTTAAGTTTCTAGTGGATAAATTATTTGTAAAAACTTTATATATATTTCATTCTAAAATAAGCCAATATACCTTCATGATTTGATTTATATTATCAGCTAATTTTAAAATGGACCATTTTTTGCCTAACTTATTATCTTTTTTCCTATCTTAACAACCAGAACTGGACTGGCCACTATGGAGGAGGGGCTGCAGCATTCGCACTGTGTGAACTGTGTCAGTAGACGGTGTATGACCAGACCAGAGCCTGGGATTTCCTGTGACCTGATTGGTTGTCCGTTGGTTTGTGGGGCAGTCTTCCATTCTTGTAAAGCTGATGAGCATCGACTTTTATGTCCATTTGAACGAGTGCCTTGCTTAAATAGTGACTTTGGATGTCCATTTACAATGGCTCGTAACAAAGTGGCTGAACATCTAGAGACGTGTCCTGCAAGTGTGGTGTGCTGCACTATGGAGTGGAACCGATGGCCGGTTAGTTATGCGGATCGGAAGTCGTATGAAAATCTAAGCAGAGATGTGGATGAAGTGGCACAATTAGATATGGCCTTGGCCCTTCAAGACCAAAGGATGCTCTTAGAATCTCTCAAAGTAGCCACCATGATGTCAAAAGCGACTGATAAAGTATCAGAACCTAGAGAACAAATATCAGTTAAATCAACTCTTCCAGAGATACCACATGCTAATGGTTTGGTGTCCGTTGATGAAGAATCTTATGGTGCACTTTATCAAGCTACTGTAGAAACAACCAGAAGTTTGGCTGCTGCTTTAGATATCCTGAACACGGCCACAAGAGACATTGGCATGCTAAGTTCGAGCCTTCGTGCTTCTCCAAATGAAATGAATGAAGAGGAAAATGCCAGAGAAAGCTTACAGAACAGGAACTTGAAAGACCAAGACCATCTTTCTGAGGATGAGATGGGAGCAGTTGGTGGTATTGACCATAATGACCCAGGTCAGGATGCCCAGTCTGAACAAAACGGTTCAAGTGATTTATTATGTGACTTGAATACTAGTTCATATGGCACTTCAGCTCTTTGTAATGGCCTCCCTTTGGAAAATATATGTACACAGGTCATAGACCAGAATCAGAATTTACATGGCGATTCAGAAGAAAGTAACTTAACAAATGGAGAATGTGTAGCATCAGATGGCACTTCAAAATCTTCTGGTTCACCTTTAGTAGCAGCACAGCTTAAGGAAGTAATACCATCTAATGCTTTGCCTAACGGCACCGTTCAGCATATCCTCATATCAGACAATGAGGATGAAGGAGAATTGCACTGGAGAAAAGTAGACTTGGGGGACTTGAGGAATGTGGATGTCTTACCTCTCAGCCAACCTCCTTCATTCAAATTTCTTTCTAATGCATGTTGGTCTAAACCAAGGGAAGATAAAGCAGTAGATACATCAGATTTGGAAGTTGCAGAAGATCCAATGGGTCTCCAAGGAATAGATCTCATCACAGCAGCATTACTGTTTTGTCTAGGAGATTCTCCAGGTGGGAGGGGCATATCTGATAGTCGCATGGTTGATGTTTGTCACATTGACTTTGGAACTCAGACTTTCTCACTTCCATCTGCAATATTAGCTACAAACACAATGGTTGGGGAAATAGCTTCAGCTTCAGCTTGTGATCATGCCAACCCACAGCTTTCAAATCCAAGTCCTTTTCAGACACTTGGGCTAGATTTGGTATTGGAATGTGTCGCTAGGTACCAACCCAAGCAACGTTCAATGTTTACATTTGTCTGTGGACAGTTATTTAGAAGAAGAGAATTTTCTTCGCATTTTAAGAATGTGCACGGTGACATTCATGCTGGACTCAATGGCTGGATGGAGCAGAGGTGTCCTTTAGCATATTATGGTTGTACCTATTCTCAGCGTAGATTTTGCCCGTCAACACAGGGAGCAAAGATCATACACGACCGCCATTTGAGGTCCTTCGGAGTTCAGCCGTGTGTATCGACAGTGTTGGTGGAGCCTGCCAGAAACTGTGTGCTGGGATTACGTAGCGACCATCTAAGTAGTCTTCCCTTCGAGGTCCTGCAGCACATCGCAGGCTTCCTCGATGGCTTCAGTCTGTGCCAGCTCTCCTGTGTGTCCAAGCTGATGAGGGACGTGTGCGGCAGCCTGCTGCAGTCTCGTGGGATGGTCATCCTGCAGTGGGGGAAAAGGAAGTCTCCAGAAGGAAAGTCGTCATGGCAGATCAAAGAAAAGGTGAGTTTCATTTGAACTGTATTATCTCCTTATTTGACATATAATAGGCACTTACTAATGTTGCTGAATTAATAAAGGTAATTTTTTAATATTGGTCATCCTTAAAATTTAACTCAACATGACAACATACCTTTTTTGGGTGTAATGGTAATTAATGAAAATCTAGGAGAGTTAGAATTGTCATAATCACATATTTCCTGCAGACACCCTATGACGAGATTCTGATCTAACATGGCAGAGGCCCCTGCTCTTCCTTTAGTTGAGCAGTTCCGTGCCCATTTAATTCTTCTGTAGCAATGCTGTTGGTTTGTGGCTGTGCTAACCACCTTCTCCTTTGGGCCCCATCTGAAATGTTGTCACCCTGGGACAATGGGAGAAGCAAGAAGGCTTTTTACTGCTTACAGCTGGCATTTTCTTTTCATTCTTGGCAGTTTCTTTCTTAGGACTTGGTTGTTTCATAGAACTTAAATAGGGAGAGATGAGAAAAAGTAGGAACTACTGGTACTGGGAGGTGGCCAGTGGAGTTTTGGGGAAGGTGGACATACATGGTGGATGCAGGTGTGTGGTATGTGGAAGAGGTATGAGAACGGGGCAGAAGGGTTTGCTGTCGTTGGCAGGGACTGTGGGTTTAGTGCAGTGAAAGGGGGTGTTGCGCATTGGAAACCTGAGCTGGGGATGTAGGCAGACCTGGGAACGAATCCCGGCTCCACCGTTTTCCTCCGGTGACACCCTACTTTTTGCCCAGCTTTTGTCTGAGGCACTGTCCCACAGAAACTAGAAGGTATTACAAATATCTTTGATTGTAGGTATTTTCGTTTCAGAACATTTACCATATGAAACTTTGCATTTTATTAAGTGGAGAAAAATTTGATAAACTTCGCATTGCATGCATGGGTTCAGATTTTTGGCTGTTTTGATTTTACCACCTTTATTTTTCTCTTATTCCACTCATCCCTCCAGTTTTCAGAGTTCTGCCTCTACTTCTTTGCTCTCCTAAGGCTCTGACTAGTAAATGAGCACACTGATTGTTTTATGATTCTTTTTTACAAAAAGGAATTCTGGTGGCCAAAAGTTTCATACTTTTCATACTTGTTGCGTGAACGTGTGTATCTGTGTGCATTTTCATTTTCCAGATGACTTGGTGTCTTTCTCCCGTTTGGGATGGAACATTCTGCATGTGTTCCTGGGCTCTTTGTCTTTACCCACCGCTACGGACCTATGAATGAACTGTTTTCTGGGGTTCTGTTCCAGCAGAATACCGCATCTGCGCTTGGTGTTTAAACTGCCATCTTTAGTACAGATTACTCACACGTCTATACCCTGGCCACTTGAGCTCCGTCCAGACCATTATATATTGTACCAGCATGTCCTGGACATCTCCACTCGGTCATTTCACAGCTTCATCAAACTCAGCATGTCCAACCTATTCCGCTTCTCTCTCTTAATCTCAGAGAGTGGCATTATCTTTTACCAAATCGCCTAAACTAGGAGTTTGGCACTTGTGGTTGACTCCACTCCCCCCCTCTATTTCCATATCCTGGTAATCACAGAGTGCTGCTGCGTTCCCTTCCTCATTCCTCTCGGGTTTGTGTTACTGTTTCTACTACCACTTCCCTGGCTCAGTCCCACCTGCTGGTCTCTCCTGGCTTACTGCAGTAGCCCCCCCCCCGCCCCCCCCGCCACCTGGGCTTCTGTTTCCGGTTGTGCTCCTCTTCAATGCAATCTCTGCATAAGAACTAGAAGGACAAGTGTTTTCTTAAGTACAGTTCTTACTGTAGTGTTTAAAAACTTGAAATGTCCATTGCCCTGGGATAGACAGGTTCCTTAATGAAACCTTGAAGGTCTTTTGTAATCTTGTCCTTCCTTACCTGTTCAGTTTCCTCTTGTCACTTTATACTCCAGCCACGTTCATTCACTTACGGTTGCCCGAGGCCTTTGAGTGTGCTGTCTCTAACACTTACATTTGAGCACTTACACTGTGCTAGACGGTGGGCTAACACACATTTTACCTTCCTTAATGTCTGTAATCCACTGTCCCTATTTTATGGAAGAAGAAATTGAGGTTTAGGGAGATTTCAGTCACTGGCCCAAGTCTCTATGGCTTCAGACCTAGGGAACTTGCCTCTGAAGCTTGTGATCTTCATACGCTTGCTGTGTCTGGCTTACTCTTCAGCTCTTAACCTCTGCAAGTGAGGCCCTTCAGAACCCCCTCTGCAATGTGCAGGGGGGTTCACTGCTCTGAGTTCTTTTGGTGCCCCATTATAAATACCTCTACTTTATATATCCCTGGGAAAGCACTCAAAATGCCGCTTTGAAATTCACTGGGAAATTGCCATTGTCCTTCATTGGACTAAGTTCCTTGAGAAGTAAGACTCTCTGGGAACCAGAGTATCTATTGCCTAGCATTGCACCTGCCGTGTAGCAGGCACTACGTAAGTATCTGAATGAGAAATTGGCCCGTTACTAAGAAACCTCGTCATCAGGAAGGGGGAGCCGTCCATTTTTTCCTGAGTTTGTTTTACCAGGCTCTCTGTGTGGAAGTAGGTAGGCAGTCTGCCACCATTGAATCTCTCAGCTAACTAGTTCTGCTGAAGCTTAACGAAAGCTCCTGATTCCTCCCACAGCTGCATGGGCCTGGGGCATTATAGTCTGCAATGCCTGTTGGTAGCCACTCCCTAGACCTTCACTGACTCCTGAAAACTGACTCCGTTTGGGTGCTTGATATGAACCCTCGGGAGTACAGCAAGTAAGCACTCCTTGCGCTACACAGTGGTAGCTTCTAATGCCCACTGCAAAGTCATCCTGCTGACTCGGGATTTTGAAGACATCTGGCCACCCCAGAAGTCATTGGCGGCATTTCCTGAGAAGCTCTACTGAGTGCTGAGGGCTTCCCTCAAGCCCACTGCCCCCTCGAGAGGGACTGCTGCTTTACCGTGCACTCTGCGTCCTCTCCCTGACTGGACATTTCCCGTGGGGAGCTCAGCTGGCCTGCCTGGGCCTTGTCTTGCCCCAGTCATCCTTGTTAGCTAGGTCTGCCCTGCTCCGCTCATGCTTATTACCCGCGCCCAGGTGGCTTTATACTTTGAATGGTAAAGATGTGAGGGGCCCGCAGCAGTCATTGCTGGACTAGTGCAACGACAGTGCTTCAGGGCTGGGAGCTGCTGAGTGGCCAGAAGGGGAAGCAGCCTGTAGTTTTCCCAGCAGGCACATAAACAGGGATAGCGGGGGAATACTTGCCCGGACATGCATTTTACAATGATAAGGAGTAAAATAAAATTCATTTCACCCAAGTTCTTTTTATGTAAATTCTCAGAAACGTTTTGAACAAATTGAAGCACCTGTATTTATTATTACTGAGTACCTTTGGTATATGAAAAGTGGAAAGTTAGGGTCCCTTGGCACAGTATTCTCTAGTATTTATAAGTGTGCTCTATGTAGCGTAGTAGGAGTGGGAGAAAACCGGATAAAGAATAATACTTGTACTGGCTGTCTCTCCAGACTACAGATAACTCTGTGTAGCAATTGGGTAGAAGGAAACAATAGTGTACAATATGTATAATTTTTAGGAAGTATTTCTGAATTCATGAGGTTATAATTTTCTAAGAATTGCTTATTAAGCTAGGTTGGATGTGATTTTTAATATTGGTCTTATTTTGTCTATTATTTTTGATTATATTACATTTATTGAAGTCATGTCATAGAAGTGATTTGTCCTATAAATATTTGATAAACAGGTTTGTATCTGAATGGTTTGTGGCTAACCATTTCAAAGTTTGCATTGTGTATTTCTCTAAGCGTAGAAATGTGTGTCCTTAGAGCAGGAAGTGTGTTTTGATCCTTGTAAATTGACTCTTTTAAATCTGAAGTAGAATTTTCTTTTAGGTTTGGCGATTCAGTACTGCATTTTGTTCTGTTAACGAGTGGAAATTCGCCGACATCCTCAGCATGGCTGACCACTTGAAGAAGTGCAGCTACAACGTCGTGGAGAAGCGGGAGGAAGCCATCCCACTGCCCTGCATGTGTGTGACGCGGGAACTCACGAAGGAAGGACGTTCACTCCGCTCCGTTTTAAAACCTGTACTTTAAAAACTGCAGCTCCACTTGCACATGCCTGCAGGCACCCAGTATAACTTCTTTGTAATATGTGACGCTTTATTAATGTATTAAAGATTACAACTAGCTAAATTTATTTTCACTATGTATATAGTGTTTTGAAGTGACATATATTTTTATAAAGTACTGTTTAGTGGGGGAAAAGTTGCCTTAATGTTTGAGGTGTGTGAAATTTTTGGAACTTGGACAGGGTGACTTAATTTTTTGCTACATGATTTTCAGAATTAGTATTTTTAATGGTGTGCATATTTTGGTTCTCAATTTTTTTTTTTTTTGCTTCTTAAACTAACAAGATCCTGACCAAACATATTTCCTCATGTTTTCTGTGGGCTACAACTCACACGTTCAAAAAGCAAAACTTTGATTCACATTCTTGCCGCATACATTTTTCAGATTTAAAAGTTCAGTTGCTTAATTAAGATCATTGTAAAGATTTTGTCTTCTAGTGCTCCCTTATGCAGTTGACATGCAGATGATCTCCGATGCAAACTCACATCACATTTAAAGTCGTGACTGTTTGGTAATGCCATTTACCATGTTTTAAGAGCAGTTTACAAAGAAGTTTTCACCTTAGGTTTTACAGCTCTCATTCAGAGAGTGGTCCCTATGCCACTGTCCTTGTGTTAGATGCCACTTGCGTGTGAGACGCCACACCCAGAGACACATGGCCGTGTTGTTACATGACCAGTTAAAGCAGAGCAAACTGGCAAAAAGCCTGTGAATTTATTTTAATTTGAAGCTCTTCGTGGTATTATTTGCTAGGTACTTGATATAAGAAAAGAAGAAAATATACCTCATTTTAAGTTGGAATTGGGCATACTGTGTAAATAAATTTCAGATATTCAGACTGCAAAGGCCTTAACTTTTTTAGTAAGCATTTAAAATTTTTGCTTTTCGATGTTTATAAAAATCACAATTATGTTATTGTAAGATATTTAAAAATGTGAAATATGGTGTCTCTGTAAGATGACAATCGTGAAATGCAGCTTATTGTGGTTGACAATCTCTTTAGAAGAGTTCCAGGTTAATTTTCTGTAGACCTCTCCGTCAGAAGAGTAGGAGTTGCATCTTTGTGTAAAGATCAGGGTATAAAAGGAAAATATTCAAAGACCTATTCTTGAACTATTTTATTATAGTTTTCAAGTTGATTAATATTATTAACCTGATGTGGTCAACTAAAAAAATGAATATATCAATATTTAGAAATAAATTGCAAAGATGGGGACATGTATTTAAATACTTTAAGTAACTTCTGGCATTTGATAGTCTGAAATGGTGACAAGTTACCTTGTTATAAAATACCAAAACTCTTTTGTGTATTTTCTTCCTACATTTGTCCCTGAGAGTGCTCCATTGTTACTAGGTTCCTGATTCCCATATATGGCAATCCGGCTGGGCAGAGGCATTCCTTGGGCATTAGAAAAGAATTCTGAACTGTTTAGGACTTGTTTTGGTTGAATCAAGGCCTTATTACGGTTGAAAAATATAGCACTAAAGACTAATCAGTTGTTTGGCCTCACCTGTCATTCTAATTAGAAGAATACTTATTTCTCAGTGCGTATATATTCTCTTTCAACTGCGACTGAATGACATAACCAGTCTCTATTTCTGTGAAAAAGTCAGAAATAAGATATCAAATACTGTAAACTACAGCTCTGCCTTTTAAAGTTTTGCTGAAGAATGTGTCTGGTTAGGATAGCACAAACATTAACTTTTTGTTTTATGGTTGTGCTTTTTAAAGTCCTTGGGTTTTAAGTTTAGATTTCTTGTTTCTGTACTGGATCATGAGATGTTTAACATTTTTTCCACCTTATATTTCTTTTACACACCTTTGGCTGTTTTCTTTTTTGTTTGTTGTGCCACCATACTATTTTGTTAAAAATGTTTTCTTTGTGCAACATTTGTTCAAATTCTAATAAAATTAATACTTCCCTTTATATGGCTCAGTAACTTAAAAAGCAAAACTTTAATTTAAATAAAACGTTAATACTTGTTGGACAAATTCCAAACACATTCATATTGTTTCTATAGAGTGGATTTCTGCATGTTAATAGGAGTTGCTTGTTGATTATTACTCACCCATGTTTTATTGGTGAGCATTAAACTTCTCTTTTAATATGGAAAATTCGTTAGTTAACTCTCTGTGTTTCCTCAGTGTCTTCTTGAAAGTAGTCCCACCTAGGGGTATTGAAAGGCTAAAGAGTTTACGGCAATATTATTTTTCTAAAGTTTGTAATGGGAACAATTTATCTAGCCTTTTAAGCATGAAAAGATTGTATGTCATCCAAGTAAATTGTCATTTGAGAAGTCTTTGTTATTTTGTTAGTGCTTGCTGACCGGCAAGATAAATGGCAAGTATCGGGATGGAGGGAAATAATCTGAAATAACTTTTCTCTGCTGCCTCCTTTCCCAGAATGACCTGTTATTTTAGTTCTCCTTTCCCTCCCTCCCTCCCCCTTTCCTCCCTCCCTCTGAAACTCTGGGGTGGGAGCCAGCAATCTGTTTTAACAAAGCCTTCTCGTAATTATGATTCCCAGTAAAGTGTGAGCACTTAGAGCAGTGCTTTTCAACCTTTTCACCTCATGGCACATAGAAACTAGTTAGTAAAATCCTACAGCACACCAAAATATATATTTTTTGCCCCTCTGACAAAAAGATAGGTATAATTTTGATCCATTCACACCTGGCTGTCGTCATTTTTTTTAAAATTGGACAATCTAAGGGAAAAGAGGTCAGTATTCCTGCTTAAATAGTCAGGTATTGCGTGTTTGAAAAATTCTTGTGGCACACCGGTTGAAAATTGCTGAATTAGAGGAAAGACTAGGACATGCCAGCTGTTGTCCTCAATGATGTGTTATTATTGGAGTAACCATGTGTATGTACATACGTGTATAACCCAAAGTTGTGAGTTAATTCATGGTTAAGTTAAATGATATGTATTGTGTTAATATAGCCATATGACAAAAATACATTGGTACCATGGTTGGACGTTTTTTAAAAACTAGTATTTACTAGTATTTTAATGTAATGTTATTACTTGTTTCTTCTGTTCAAGGTAAATTGTAGTGCAATTTATAGTTCATGAGCACTTACATTAGCCTAGTTCCCATTCTCTTGTTTGGTGGTTGCAGAGTGATGTGAATGTATTAGATTTCTAGGATAAGTAAAGAGAGTAGAAGTAGACAAATACTATTTGTAGGATCCTCTCAACCTTATTAATGAGAGATTTTGAAGGTTGAGCTGTTTATCAATAGCATAGAATCTTTTTTGCTCTTTGACACTGTGTTACATACTCCATCAATATTGTTGCTATTAGTCACCGTTGCTTAACATTGGTTGTTGGGATCTTAGTAACGTTGAAGATAATGGGGTTTTCAGGAAAACCTCCATATCCCGTGGAGACAGAGTAGTTTTACTACTATATTGATAACAGATTTTTATCTCTGGTGATTTGAATGTAATGTTTGGCATTTGGAAGCAAAACACATTTAAGTTTTGCATTTCAACTTAAGACATGAGGCTTACTAATCTTAACATTTTTCTAAGGAACAGCCATGCAAACATGGAAAAGATGTGTTTGTCCCACATGTGACACACCACGTTGACAGGTGATAAGACTGGGACCTGCAGTGGTGGCCGTTTAGAATTGCAGTAGGAAGAAAACAGTTGGCCCTCAGTTTTTCAATAAGCTGGGCCCAGTCTTGGATGGAAAGAATGCGTTTGGCTGGTTAGCTAAATACTGTTCTAAGTAATTTTACTTGACATGCTCGTGAGGCCTAGGAAGAGAGCATGAGTTATTCTTGTAGAGAAAATCAGCTCATCAGTGACCTGTTCATTGTGTGTAAAACAATTCAGTATGGGTTTCGTTAGGATTTGAGCTAAATCTGATTTCAAACAAAAACATTTGAGATGTGTAAGCAGAGGCGGACTCCAGAGGAATGAACTTGCTAAGTAAGGGAAGAGGAAGGATGGCCTCTTACAGCCACCTTGTATGGAGTTATTTTCTTCAATTTACAAGATCAGAGTAAGTTCAAAAGATGTCCTTTCAAGTTTCCATTTTATGGACGAAAAAGCTGCAGTTCTCCAGGTTTAGCTACTGCTGAGTGTGTGGAGGTGTTTGAAAGAACTGTGTCCCAACATGGTTTACTTTCCTACTTTACAAATACAGACAGGGAAGGGATTTAGATAGAAGAAAACTGCCTCAGAAAATGTTGCCTAGAAGGCTTGATTCCTAATAAGCATTTTGGAAAGAATTTTGGGTCATACTAAAAAGAAAAATAGGAATTAAACATGGTATGTTCTGAAAATTCTTTGCAAAAACTGCAGTCCTTTGCTGAATTTTTATAAGTATTTTACTACATCTGTGAGTAGTAAAATTCATAAATTCATTGTTTATATGTATATTTATTTGCATGTATAATCCCCATTAATTGGCCAAGTAGGTTTTAATACATCTTGAGATATATAATGGAGATAAATATTGAGGTGCTTTTTTTTTTATCAATACCTCAGAACATTTCAAAACTGTTATTTTGTATCCAGAGTGATGTTGCAATGTATTATGTGGCGAGTGACTTTTCATTAATTTAATGAACTGCAAAGAAATGGGTTACAGGGGTGATTCATGAAATGCTTTATAGAACTATGGTAAAAACTCATTGATATTTCTATTTTATATATTTTTTATCTTTTTGACTTGCTGGACTGAAGTCTCTACTGTGAAGAAAAGCATTTCTAAAGTAAACTGAAAAAACAAGGGAAATACATTTCTTTTTCATTAACACCAATAAAATCTTGAGCACCCTTCCAAGTAATTTATTAGCCCATTTGCATGCAAATATTATGATAGGATGTGATTCTTCAATCCATAGCTAGTTCTAGTGGTGGTAATAGTGTATGTGTTTGAAAGTAACAAAACTGCCTTTCTGTTGAACTCCTTAAGACTGACCAAATAGGTCAAATTATCCTTTCCCAGTAAAAGCAAATTCATCAAGTTTAACTTTTTACCTTTTTCTAACATAAATTGTTAGAATTTTTTTTTCTGCAACAATATCCATAAACAGGTAAATAGGTTGATATGTGTTGGTTCATTCGTTGGCAGGTGAGCTGCCTAGAGTTAGATTTCTATACCCAGTCCAATTAAAAAGTGACATTAATTATTTCATTATTCAGTGGTCTCATATAAGAACAGAAGCAGTAACTTGTTATTGCTCAAAAGATTGGAGTTGAAAAAAGGAGATCCTGTTCTTTGCTGTCCTCCTAAATGCTTTTTTCATTGGAGTCCTCCTTTCCATATCAATTGTCACTATTGCTTATTTATCACATATCTTCAATTTTCTGACCAGGTGATCAAAAATCCTAAACTAAGTACATAGTTTTATAAAACTTGTTTTGCTAATCAGCCTGTGATAAGTAGCTTTGGTTAATAAATTTATGTTTGATTAAGTACCTTCTTCAACTTCTTTTAAAGTATCTCAGCTCAGAAATGTATAGTATTGAATAATTGAAATTCTTTCAGGTTTAACCATATTCTTTGGTTAAAAGAAATCAAACCATAGAAATGGAAAACAATAAGTACTACATCTGGTCAAGAGCAGAATTACCGAGTGAATATTTAATCGTCAGCTGGATGGCTTTATGTCAATTCATAATTTTAAAAGATTGTTACCTGTGTTAGAAAGAAATTTGAAATGAAGTGGGAAATAGTAGTGATTCCCTACAACATTCCAATAGGCTTGTGATGAAAACTCTGACCTATGAAAATAAAATGCTTTGAACAATTAATAATTTGAAGGACGTAAGTCCTAAGTATTTTTGTGCTGCATTTAAGATGCTACAGGTGGATTGTTCATTTGATCAGTGTTCAAGCACCAGCCAGTCCTGGAAACTTGAATTGCATCCTGAAGTGTAATTGCACTGACTTGTTTACCTCAGATGTATCTTTTCATGATTTACATTGTTTCCTTCTCAAATGCGAAAGGATATGGCTTTTCTTGAAAAAATACTAAATGAAAGAAGCTAGACACAAAAGGCCACATATTGTATGATTCTATTTATATGAAATATCCAAAATAGGCAAACCCACGGAGACAAATTAGATTAATGGTTGCTAGGGGCTGGGGAAGTGATTGCTTAATGGGTACTGGTTTCCTTTTGGTGATGCAAATATACTGGAACAAGATACTGTTGATTGCACAGCATTGCGAATGTACTAAATGTCACTGAATTGTACACCTGTGGCAGTAATTGGCTTCAGTATCAATGTTCACTTTTCATCTTTACGTTTTCTTATGATTCCTTGTGGCACGTCTCAATTTAAAGGTCCATATTTAATATCATGCTTTGAAAAATTTATATAATTTTCAGGATTATTTTTTATAGTTTTATACTTTGTTTTCCTTTTAAAGAGAAAATACAATGATGTGATAGATAAGACAATAAATTGAAGTAATGTATACATTTTGTATTCTTTTGTATTGTCTTGTGGGAAAAACATTTGAATCTTGGGATTGGTAGGTACTTCAATGGTCATTTACTTTTTTATTTTGAATTTGGAGAAATCCAAGCTTAGTCTGTTAGGGTGTTCGTGCAACAGTCGTTTATGGAGCTCACGCCTGCACTGTGTAGGCTTGGTTCTGGAAGGTTGTGACATGCCTAAAGTTACGCAGGAATTACTACTTCTCCTTCCCATTCCCTTCTCCTCCTCTTCCCTTATTCTTCTCCCCCTCCTACTCTGTCTCTGATAACTGCCACATGCATGGACAAATGGACAAGTTCCAGAGTTGGGGATGCTCTAGGCAGAGATTCACTTAAAATGGTTCTTCCCATAACTCTTCCCTAAACTCTTTAAAGATATGTTCTTTAGTACAGTTAAGTACACGTGACCACAAATAATCTTTTACCTGAATGCAATTAACGCTTACTTCCATGACCTTGGGAAAGAGGAAATTACAGGTCCCCCCCACTATTCAAAAGTAGAGTGTTCCTCTGAAAACTTTCGCAAGCTGAAATGGTGTAAAGCAAAGAAGCAATTACCATTAATTTATATGAAAAAAAATTAGCATTCCCAGACCCCCCCAAATAACCTACCAAATCATACCAAATAATGCATAAAACTTAAAATAAGACCAACATATAGCAAAAGCAGGAATAATATGATAAACACAGACCATAAAAGAAAATAATATATGCACAGTGTAGTTTCACTTACTAAAAACACTAATTTCCTCTTAAGTGTGACTTAATGGAACTCCATGCTTTGTATACAAGCACCAATCCACTCCAAACAAGAGACTTTCCATGTTATGTACTCCTGGATGCCGTCTAAAAGAGACTGTTTTGCTACTAGCAGAATTGATAGTAACTTGGGCAGCTTTCAAGATGTTTTCTGCATGTAAATGGTATGAATGTTCTATGCAGGCAAGTTCAATGCACACACAATGTTTAATTTTGTTCACAATAATGGAAATGCTAATTATGTGCGGTTTTGTACTAAGCATAACACCCTTACGAGCTCCGTTACTTACGGTTTTTCTGATGCCTGAGGACACACGCGCTAAGGAATGTACAGAACAAACAGAGATAAAGCACAGATGCTCACAGATACAACTCAACACCATGGGGCCTGGTGCTGAGGCCCACAGTCTCTGCTCTGGGTACGTAACCGGATGCCTGCATAACCGCCAGCTGCAAAGCCAGTGCTGGACACCGTTTATGCAAAAGCGAAAATCTTCAGATTCTATTCATTAGCAGAAACAGGTACTGCTATAGGCCTTTCCTAATATGAGAGTGAAGTGGGGTAATGTGAACCTTTGAAAAGTGGGGTATACCTGTATTTTAAACCGATAATTTTCCACTGTGTTTGTTCTATGGAGCTGACTTTGGAAAACTGTTGGTTGAAATCAATGTGAAAAAATGTTACATTGCTTTGCAAATAACCAACTGTCCCTGTTGTATCATTGGGGGTATACATGCCAAACAGGGTGTTCCAACCGGAACAAGAATAAGTATAATGAAAAGGACCTCACAGAACGGGACTGGTCGTGTAAACAGTGCGAGCAAACACGAGCAGGGGAGCGGAGACTTGCCCTCCCATCGCTCTGCAGCCGGCTCCAAGTCAGAGCGCGCGGGAGGACGGGAAATAACTGTGATGATTCATACTCGAACACGTTTGTTGTGGTTTTCCACGTCGGTTATTTCTTATTTCCTTCATTTTGTGGTATTTCTACGACAGTTAGGGCTGCTTCCCAAACAGACTCTTCGAACCTCGTGCCTTCATCCTCACCTCTCCATCCGCCTTCAGGCAGAAGAACGCTTCCTGGTCCTCTTACCGCTCGGAGCCTGCACGTGGTCTTCTCCCTTGGCCCAGAGTTCCCTCCCCGACCTGTTTGCCTCGCTAACGTCAGTTCGTTGGTGACCGTCCAATTCTGATGTCACCTGTTTTCCCGGGACCATTCCAAGCCAATGAGGCAGGCTTGTTTATATTCCCAGTTTTGATCACACCTTTTCTCGTTATTCATCACACTGCACTGCCGTTGTCTATTTACTGGTGTCTGTACGCTGTTGTTAGGTCCGGGGCCCCTCTAGGTGCAAACCATGTCTTGTTGGGCTTTGGATCCTGTGCCTACAAGAGGGCCCAACACACAGAAGGCATTCAGTAGGTGTCTGTTAACTAATAGCAAACATGATTGAATAATGTTTAATGCTGTTTCAGTTAGCTTTTGCTGCATAACAACATGCCACTCCAGAACTCTGTGGCTTGACCCAAATTGAATGGACTCATGATTAGTTGGCAGGACTTTTCTGGCCTGGCCTGACTTGATCCGTCTCTGCCTGACTGGCTCACACGTCTGTGGTCAGCAGATGGGTCAACTAGAGGTTAGATAATCCAAGACAGGCTGACTGGCACACTGGAGAGTTGGCAGGCTGTTGGCTGTGGTGATGGGCATGATTAGGCCGTTTTCTGATCATCCACAAGGCTAGCCTGGGCTATTTAAATGGCAGTAGGAAGAACAGCAAGAGAGTATGCCCCAAAGTGCAAGCCCTTTCCAATCCACCTGCCCCATTTGCTAATACACCATTTTCCCAAGCAGTTACAGGGCCCATCCCTGACTCAGGGGTTGGAGAAATAGACTCTACCTTTCAACAGGCAGAAAGGTAAAGTCATCTTGCAAATGAGTGTGAATATATATAAGGAGTGGGAAAACCATGCCCATTTAAAACCATGATTTAAAATCATGTCCACAAATGCCTGGGCAATTTCCAAATTTGATCGTTCTTCCTCCCTTCTTCAGATAACTGTGACTAAAATCCCTGAATATTAAAATCTAGGGCCAACTAAAACTGATCTTCTGTTTTTTTCTCTTTTTTTCAAATTGAAAAGAGAGTAAAAATGTAATGAATTTTGTTCTCCAGAAAATTTACATAGGAATTTCTTGAGACAAATCGAGTCAGAATAAAAGAATCACATTCTTGAAAGGCCTCTCTGTTGAACTCTTTTGGGCTGAAGGGAAGTTCCCAGTCCCTGTAGCTTTTCCACAGTGGTCCTGCGCGATGCAGAAGTGGCGGTGAGACTTCTCCTCCCGGATGTTTGCTGGAGTGGTATAAAGTAAAGGATACAAGGCTCGGAGAAAAGATACCAGAGCTGGGGAGTGGGGGAAAGTGTAGGAAAACGTAGGGTCCAGTGTGTCTGAATGGTAGGAGAGGACTGGGGCGGGGACAGAATGTTGTTCTGCACACTGTGGACAATGTCACTTACGATGTGGAACCCTTCGATGTTTTGGGGGAAAGAAAAATCAAGCTTGGAATTCTTGTTCTGAAACCGTTTTGGCTCCTGACCCATGCTGCCTTGAATGTAACTCAGTGTAGGGACTGAGCCATACAGAACAGAAAATACATTCAGTTTAAAATTGGGGTAATAGCCCTGAAGATATAACATTGCTAAATTGGGAGGCTTTGAAGTTGTGTGTTGATAAGCTGGAGATTTCCAGTGTTCCTGCACGCTCTGTTTTTCAGTAGCGGCTTTGGCTGCTGGAAGGGTGGGGCGCATCATTCTGTGCAACGATGGCAGGGAGGAGAGGAGCCTTGTGGTGGGAAAGTGACTCATTATCCTTTTAATGTGCACAGGATCTGCAGTCAAGGCCCAGCTTTATTGCTGACAGTAGTACTGTGTGTATCCTTTTTCTGTTTCTCTGTACTACTTTTGATAGTGGTTTGTGCATTTTTTTTTCAAAGAGTCAACTTTGGCTTTGTTAATTTTCTTCTTGTTTGTCTGTTACACGCTGTTGGATGTTGTGCCTCTTGGCTTTATTGCTTCCTTTGTTTCTGCCTTGTGTTTATTTGTTCTTTGTTTACCAGCTTCTTACTGTGGAAACTTAGAACATTGATTTCAAACTTTTTCTTTGATAATATATGCACTTAAAGATGTCCATTTCCCTCTAATCATTGCCTCAGTTGTACAGATTTTGATATGTTGTATTTCATTATCATTCCATTCCAAATAGTATCTGATTTCCCCTCTGATTCCTTCTCTTATGTATTTAGAAAGAGGTTATTAAATTTTCAAATTGGGAGAATTTTATAGATAGTAGTTGTTACTGATTTTTAATTCCATTGTGTTCAAAGGATATACTCTGTATGATTTCAACTTTTTGAAGTCTCTCATGACTTTTATTTTAGGGGCCAGCATGAGGCAGCCTTGATGAAGAACCTGTGTACCCTTGGACGGAATGTGGAGTCTGCATCTGGGGCTGTATCATTTCCAGACATCGCTCACACCTTATACATCCCCACTGGCTTTTCTTGCACTTGCTCTGTCGGTGATTGAGAGGGGTGCTTAAATCTCCAGCTGTAATTGTGCATTTATTTCTGGTCTTAGTTCTGTTCGTTTTTGCTTCAGATATTTAGAAGCACACATATAGGTGTATATTCCTTCGTAACGATAAAAAGAATTGATCCTTTTATCATTATGAAACGTGCTTTGTTTCTGGTAAAAGATAAGCCGTGAGAAGGAAACGATGTGGAAAATAAAAACTAGGAGAAAGAGGCATCAGGAGGCAGGGGATGAGTGGCAGCTTGCCGTTTTTAAAAGTGACCAGAGAAAGCCTCCTTAAGAAGACAACATATGGACAAAGACTTGAAGTCGTTAGCCAAGTGGCAGTCTAGGGGAAGAGGGTTCCAGGCAGGGGGCAGAGAGAGGCAAGTACATGTGCCCTCAGACAAGAGCATGCCCAGTATTTTCAAGAAGTAGCAAGAAAGCCAGTGTGGCTGGAAAGGAGTGATGGAGAAAACGGTGAGAGATGATGAGGGAGCTGATGGAAGACCCGGTCATGCAGAGCCTTGGAAGTTTTTGTGAGACTTTGGCTTTTACTTTCAGTACAACGGGGAGTCATTACACGGCTTTGCTTGACTTACTCCATGCTCTGTACTGAGTGGAGGTTGTAGCAGAGCGAGGGACAGAAGCAAGCAAACCTGATTGCAGATGATTGGGGTAAGTAATCCAGGCACAAGAGAGAGTGATGTAAGCCAGGGGTTAGCAGTGAATCAGCAAAGCGTAAGAGAAAAAGAGGGAGGCATGGCGTCAAGTTTTTTGGACTGCAGAAATAGAACATTTATCCTCACCTCACAAATAGGAAACTGGGATCCAACTCAATTCTGTAGTGACTCCCCAGAAAATAAATAGGGAACTTTAGCGAGGCCTCCATTGAGAAGAGCTGTGTGTCTGTCAGCTGGAGAAGAGCCCTGTGAATCTTTGGTCAGTGGGATAGCAGCCCTGAGAGACAGGATTCAAATGACACATTTTGTGAGGTGGGCACAGGTGAGTGAAGCTGCTTGCAAATTAAGTGAATTCTTTAGTTAGTAACAAAAGTGCCTGATGTTTTTGGAAAACTGCTTTAAAATTCATACAGATTATGTTACCAAAGGGGATAAGGAATTTGTATAGCCAGTCTCACTGATGTGCTGCAGAGAACATACATCATGAATAATCTAAGTATATTGATGGAGAGTTTTGAAAGTGGCATCATCAAAAATGTTCTTCATGCAGAACCATGAGATAAAATGCTGTTGTTAAGAAGTAAGTGTTTTAAGATGTTAAAAAGGTAGCACATGTTAAAGTAGGAAATAGATAAAATATTAGAATCAAATTTTTATCACTCAATAGCACTCACATTTAATACTTGAGTTTTTATATTTCCAGGTGTTTTTATAAACTTTTTTTGGCCCAAATGATACTATACTGTAAATACTGTTTTGTGAGTTGCTTTTTTCCAATCAATAACCTCTATTTTCTGTTTCAGCAAATTTTTATTTCACCTACTGCCCCGGACATATTCAATTTTTTTTCTAATTATTCTGCAAAATGTCCTTTACAGATGATTTGTTCAACGAAGTACCTAATCCAAGCCCACATATTACATCTGGTTGTTATGTATTATAAGTGTGCCTGAAACTAGCACAGTCTTTTCTTGTGACACCAACTTATTGAACAGTCCAAATCAGACTTGTGTGCGAACCATTTCCTGCCTTTGTCTGATTGCGTCCTTAATCAGTTTTCTTCTGCACCCCGGGTATTACCTGAAAACAAGGTTAAGTGGAATTAACGTTTTTTTACTAGACTGCATCTTAGTAGATATTGCACTTAGTAGATATTGCACTCTGTAATACTTTTTTAAAATATATGATGACAGAGGACACAAATAACATGAAAAATTATATCTCCAGTTATTTCAAATCTCTGATTTAGCCATTAGACTCAGCTCAATCTTCATGAATTTTTTTAATCATAGCACCTCAAGAGAAGTGAAAGGTCAGTTTGAGCTTTATAACCTTTGTTTTTCTTTTTTCTCTCTCCAGTAAAGGTGTACATGGGCAACGAAATACTACAATGAAGAGCATCAGGAAAAAGGGGAGGAAAGCAAGAGACCTTGTCATTCACAAATTGATAAAACCTCTAAGTAACATGTATTAGAGTAAAAAGCACAGATACATTTGTTTCATTATTTAAAATTTCAGTGTATGGGGTGACATTGAGTATGTTAGAGTGAGAACCTCAAATAACATTTTTTCTACAAAAGTAATGAAAATACTGGCAAATATAGTCAAAATTAACATTTTTATAACTCAGGAAATTAACCAGAAAACCAGGGAACATTTATTCAAGAAAATGGCTGAATCTCAATAAGAACAGGAAGCTTTAGGACATTTTTTTGTGATTTAATCTTTATTGTATTTTTTCTATTACCATTTATTCATTATATGCCCTCCCCACAGCAATCATCACATTGTTGTCCATGTCCCTGGGTCCTTTTCAACTTTTTGCTCAATCCCTCTACCCCTCCAACCTCTCTCTCCTTAGCTGTCAGCCTGCTCTCTGTCTAGGACTCTGTGTCTATTTTCCTTGTTAGTTCAGTCTGTTCATTAGATTCTACATATGAGTGAAGTCATACGGTATTTGTCTTTCTCTGCTGCTTATGTCACTTAGCATAATGTTCTCCAAGTCCACCCATGCTATTGCGAAGGGTAAAATTTCCTTCTTCTTTATGGCCGAGTAGTATTCCACTGTGTAAATGTCCCCTAGTTGTTTTATCCACCCTTCTATTGAGGGGCACTTGGGCTGCTTCCATATCTTGGCAGTTGTAAATAACGCTGAATTGCACATAGGAATGTTTATGTTCTTTCAAATTAGTGTTCTGAGTTCCTTCAGCTATATTCCCAGAAGTGGGACTGCTGGGTCAAAATGTAGATACACTTCTAAATTTTTGAGGTATCTCCATACTGTTTCCCACAGTGGCTGTACCAACCTGCAGTCCCACCAACAGTGCGCTAGGGTTCCCCTTTCTCCACATCCTCGCCAGCACTTGTTGTTTGTTGATTTACTGATTATGGCCCCATTCTGACAGGTGAGAGATGCTATCTCACTGTGGTCTTAATTTGCATTTCTCCTATGATTTGTGACATTGAACATCTTTTCATATGTCTATTGGCCATCTGTATGTCCTCTTTGGGGAAGTGTCTATTCAGATCCTTTGTCCATTTTTTAATTGGGTTGTTTGAGGTTTTTGGTATTGAGTTTTGTAAGTGCTTTATAAATTTGGGATATTAACCCCTTATCAGGTTTATCAGTGAATATGTTCTTCCATTCTGTGGGTTGTCTTTTTATTTCATTGATGTTTTCCTTTGCTGTGCAAACCTTTTTAGTTTGATACAGTTCAATTTGTTTATTTTTTCATTTGTTTCCCTTGCCAGGGGAGATATATCTGATAAGATATGGCTATGAGCAATGTCTGAGAATGTGCTGCCTCTGTTTTCTTCTATGACTTTTATGGTTTCAGGTCTAACATCCAAGTCTTTGAGAGATTTTGAATTTATTCTTGTGTGTGGTGTAAGAAGGTGGTCTAGTTTCATATTTCTGTACATACCTGTCCAATTTTCACTTTAGGGCATTTTTAATTTCCCCTGATCCTGTCTCCCTTCCCCAAGCCCCATGGAAATCTAGAAAACCAACAGCTTTCGATCATGGTGAAATCCAGCAGCTGTGCAGTGACCGGAGAGTTGGGATGGGTTTGGAAGCAATTCCAAGTCCTGTTCTCAGAGAAATGTAATTATTTAAACTACCTGGCAGCTTTCTGGCAAACTCCGCTTGTCATGCATGTCTTTGTTTGACCTGATTCAGACTTGATGTCAGCTGCCTTTATCCAGGGACATTTACTGAAATTAATCAGTAGTGATTGTTTAACTTTGCAGCCATGGGAGGCAGCGACAGTGGCCAGGGCAAAAAATAGTCAAATGAAAAATTTAAAAGGAAAAGCTGAGGAATGCTATGTCCATAGGGGAACTTGGTAAAGCTCTGGCATATTATTGGAATCTGTAAGTATATGTGCATACGCAGGGTTGTCTGCATGCTAGGACAGACCTGAGAAGGCTGTAAACCCTGTTGACCTTGAGGCTTTATGCAGGAAGGCTGCAATGAAGTCATGCCCAACACACACACAGAAACATTTGAGGAAGAATGAATCTTTCAGAAAGAATGTAGACAGTAAATCAAATCCACAAGAAGAAATAAAGAGTTCTAGTAAGAGTAACTACAAAGGTAAATACAAACAACAGCATAAGTGGAACTCTAACTGGTAACTCCTTTTTCCTCCTAAAAGATAACTGTATAAAACAATCATTAGAAATATGTGTTCACTGGCATACAGTGCATAAAGGTATAATTTATATAAAATAACAACACAATGGGAGGTGAAGGGGAAGGAGATATATAGGAGCACAGTTCTTATATATGCTTGGTATTAAGTTGGTATGAATCTGAACCAGATTGTTATAAATTAAGCTGTTGTATTTTTCCCAAGCGCTTTCCTATCAACTTGCTGCAAGGTGAGTGGCTTAAAACAATAGGAATTATTCTCTCAAAGTTCTGTGGTATAGGAGTTTGAAATGCAGGGGTGAGAAAGGGCATGCTCCCTCCGAAGCCTCTAGGGGAGAATGTTTTCCTGCTTCTTCATAGCTTCTGGTGCCTTCAGACAACCCTTGGGTTTGTAGCTGCATCACCCCAGTCCCTGCCTCTGCATCACATGGTCTTTTTCCCAGTGCCCCTGTCGGCAGGTCCTCTCCTCTTCATGTAAAGATACTAGTCATTGGTTTTGGGACCCGCCCTCACCCAATCGGACATCACCTTTGCTTGTCAATGGATAAACAGGATTTGGTAGATCCATACAATGAAATACTATTTGCCACGAAAAAGAATGAAGTACCCATGCATTGTATGACAGTGAAACTTTGTGCTACATGAAGGAAGCCAGACGCAAAAGGCCACATTTTGTGTTATTCTATTTATATGAAACGTTCAGAATAGGCAACTCCACAGAGAAGGAAAAGTTGATGAGTGGTTTCCAAGGGCTGAGGAAAAAGGAACCTGAGGAGTACCTAATTATGGGTATGGAGTTTATTTTTGGGGTGGTGAAACTGTTTTGTGAATGTACTAAAAAGTAGTGAACTTTATACTTAAAAAGGGTGAATTTTATGGCATAACCTGTATCTCAGTTTAAAACGTTTAATATATAAAATTCACAGAGTTCAGTATCAGTAACCCAAATAGGGTTTTGAAATTTTCACGTGTGCTTCATTTTGTCTTCTGTTAACTTGACCATCAAGGTTGTCATGTTACAGACAGAAATATTCTGAGCATTAATCTCCTTTATGTTCTGCAGAGTGGGTCTGCCACTAACTTCCTCATTCATCTTTGCTTTCTTCTGCATTAAAAAGGTGCCCATGCGCAAAATTAAAAATATACAAAACTAATTACAACAGCACAACTCGTAAGCACTTTCAATAACTCATAACCAGCGGCAGTAAACGGTTCAGCAATGAGAGCCACCCGGTAACGAGCGGGACACAGAAACAGACCTGGCTTGTTTGCCATTCTCTTCGTGTTGACGCTCACATCTCCTCCCTTCTTTCCCACTCAATCAAACGCTTCTGGAAAGCTGGGAGTGGAAATGATACTTGCATAAGGACAAACTGTAAATGGTACATTTTTGTCAAACTTGGGATCTTTGATACTAAAAGCAAATTCATTATAAGAGACGCAGAAGCTGAGAACTCAAAAGCAAGGCAAGTCTTACGTTAATGAAATGCCTCCTAAAGTCGCATCCTGAAAATAGTATCTTTTTATTGTTTTTACCTTGCCACGTGCTACCACGATTCAACTCTGCTTTCACTTTTAATCAGGGCTTTCTCAGAGTGGCAGGTGCCACCTTAGGGAGGTGGGTATCAGGTGGGGCCCTAGGAACTCCTGTTACCACAGGTTGTGCGGGGACTTTTAGCTCATTGTTCTCATTGGGTGCCGTCAAGGTGCTGATCAGACCGAATGCCCCCAAAGTGTTTTCTAGACAAAACACCAAAGGGGATGCAGAGCTTCCCGGCCACTCTGTGTTCCCAGCTTCTCAACCGGGAGACTTGCCTCTAATGTCAAGGAGAGCAGAGGCCTCAGCCAGACAGCCCAGCAGTTTTCCGCCCACAGTTATTCCAGATTACTCTGCATGTGTCTTCATCTTTAGTCCTTTTTCTTTTTTAAAATAGTTAATTCCTACCTGATTACAAAGTTAACCTCTTGCACCAGTTCTCAGGGGTCCATCTTTCTCTCCTACCCCTTAGAGGAAATACGCTCCATCAATCAGTACTTATTGCTCTGCACATTTCAATTCTGCCTCCATCCTAGCTTTCTCTCAGCATGTGGGATAAAAAGAATTATTTTCTATGTCTTAAGCTAACAGAAATTTCCCAGTATGCTTCACGGCCCTCTCTTCACTTCTGTCCTCACTTGCCTCTATCCCATCATGCCTCTTGGATCTTCATGTCAAGCCTCTTGAAAAAGTGGCCTACTCCCACTCATTCACCAGCCATCTCGAGCAATTTGATATGCCCCGAAGCAATGGCAAACAAACTACTCTCGAAGGAGAAGAGAAAGAGCAAGAAATTGGAAATCATTTGAAAAAATAATGAAGGAAAACGTCTTTAATTTGGTGAAGGAAGTAGACACTCGAATCTGGGAAGCACAGAGAGTCCCAAACAAGATGGATGCAAAGAGGCCCACTCCAAGACACGTCATAATTAAAATGCCAAAGGTTAAAGATAAAGAGGGAATCTTAAAAGCAGCAAGAGAAAAGGAGAAAGTTACCTGCAAAGGAGTGCTCATAAGGCTATCAGCTGAGTTCTCAAAAGATACTTTGCAGGCAAGAAGGGGCTGGAAAGGAGTATTCAAAGTCATGAAAAACAGGGGCCTACAGCCAAGATTACTCTACCTAGGATCATCTAGGATCAAAGGGCAGATAAAGAGCTTCCCAGACAAAAACAACAACAACAATGATAACAAACAAAACCTAAAGGGATTCATCATCACCAAGTTATTATTATATGAAATGTTAAAGGGATTTGTCTAAGAAAACGAAGATCAAAACTATGAATGATAAAATGGCAGTAAATACATATCCAACAACTGAACGTAAAAAAACCAACTCAGCAAACAAGAAGAACAGAGACAGAATCATGGACACAGAGAACGTTTTGATGGTCGCCAGATGGGAGGGGGCTGTGGGGGAATGGGTGAAGAGGTGAGGGGATGGAGAAGTACAGACAGGCGGGTACAGAATAGCCATGGGAATTATAGGAAATGGAGTAGCCACAGAACTTTACATATGACCTGTGGACCTAAACAATGCGGGGAGGGGGTATTGTCTAAGGGAAAGGGGATGCTGGGTGGAGGGGGTGAAGGGGAAAAAACTAGGACAACTATAATAGCATAATCAATAAAATATAATTTCAAAAAAATCTAAACTTCTTTTAAACTCCACAGTGATTGGCCTAATTGTCTTCCACTTAACCTCTCCTGGACGGTCTCCACAGTTGAGCGTGGACAAGGCTTTCCTCATCTTTTTCAAAAGCACTGCCTTCTATCTACAAGGATGTTGACCTTGATCAACTGTTAGCAACTCAGATGCTGAGGCTGCCCCAGCCCTGTTCCCAGTGAGTTGCCCCTTCGATGGAATCTAGTTCGGGGGATGCTTCACTTCCTTCCGTTCTTGACAAGAGACATTCATGAGACAGATGAACCTTTTTCTTACTAGTAGACTGCTTTTCATAGCATAATCTGACTCCTTTCTCTGCTCTGCTGGCATCTGAGATTCTTCTTTGAATATTCTAGTCTGGCATGGAATGAGTGTGTGTGTGTGCGTGCATGCCATTAAATGAAAAAGTTTGAGGAAAATGGAAAAAATTTTATCTTCCTGCATATGTAATATAAAAGTAAGTACTTATTTAAATATTTACTTAGAGGTACAGATAGCTGTTGAGCATCAAAGATTTTTAGACTTATCAAGCAGTTTACACTACAACCACATTGCTAGCTTCTGACAACTGACAGTTGCTAATTAATTTTATTTTCTAAAACGTATTCAGCTATGTGTCATCAGCCTGTTTGCTCGTCTAGAATTGTCACAGATATTGATTACAAACAACCACTGGTTTAGTAGTAATAAATCCAAAGATTTTACCACTTATATGTTTAAGTAAAAAATAAAATTGTTCACAATTTACAGATTGTACAAAGAACAGTATAATTTACTAGCTATGACATTTTGGTTTATTCAATGAAT
The DNA here is from genome assembly GCF_004126475.2 of Phyllostomus discolor. Classification (NCBI taxonomy): domain Eukaryota; kingdom Metazoa; phylum Chordata; class Mammalia; order Chiroptera; family Phyllostomidae; genus Phyllostomus; species Phyllostomus discolor. The sequence goes on along the minus strand of NC_040906.2, from coordinate 194,496,306 downwards.
TTTTGGTTTGATACTAAACGATCAAAGTGATAACAAAAAAACGATGAGCAACTATATGACCACATTTATGTAATGTCATACACACTTATCATGAAGCCAAAAGTGATTTTGTGGTTAGGAATTCAAGATGAACAAAGAACAAAATCAGCCTTACGACACTGAGAAGGGAATTACTGTCTATTCACTGCCCAGTGAGGTAAGCAGGACCAGTGCTGCTGTCACCGTCCCTGTTTTAAAGATGTCGCAGCTGCATCAACAGCACGAGAGCCGAGACTTCTCCAGCAAGAGGCCTCGTGGTCAGGAGTCCTGCCCAAAGGACTTCGGTGATTCTCAGCCATCTTCTGGCTTTCCTTTTTCTGCAAGACGCCAGCTGTCGGTCCAGTTACCTTTCCTTTGTGGATCACCTTCTTTGTTCTCTGTCTGCTTCTCAGATGAACTCCTTGGTGCTCTTTGTTTTCATGGTTCCAGATCTAGGTACAGATTTCTCAGTTTACTCGTTCGGGATTCATCGTAAGTCTTGAATCTGCAGGTCTCTTCAGAAGATATGCCGTAAATGGTATCAAAGGGATGTGAATGATAAAGAGGAGATGTAAGGAAGAAAGAGGTTTAAGTTATTGTGAGATAAGAGAAATGGTAGCACAAGAGGCCCAGTAAAGCAAGAAAACTGGTGATGCCATGGAGACGGGGTGGGGGGGACTGGTTGCAGTGATGACCTTGGGTAGACGAGAGGAGGTGAGGTCTGCAGAGAGGGGGAGCTGGCCTGTAGAGCAGGGCTGACACCCCATATGAGAGAGGGAGGGCAGAGTGTACCAGTCTGCATGTGTTTTGTTGGGTAGAGGTAGAGGCGAGAGCTCATAGAAGTTTCTTTATGATTATCTGTATACATTCAATAAAAATTTGTTCAAGTTCACTTCTTCATATGCTGCTATGTAGGTTGGCATGAAAGAGCAATTTGTGTCATTCCCCCAGGGGACCTTTGGTGACAACTGGAGATGCACTGGTCCACACAACTACAGGAGTATAACTGGTATCTAGTGGGCAGAGGCCTCTGGTGCTGGTAAACATGCTACAATGCACAGGACAACCCCACAAAATAAAGAATGAAGTGGCTCAAAATGTCAGAGGTGCGGAGGTTGAGAAGCCCTGGTCTAAAGTAGTGATAAGCGAACTTTGTCCCAAAGGGTAAGATGTCAGGGTCTCAGCCTTGGAGGGCCCTGGGTTTCTGTCGCACCTGCTCAGCTCTGCTGTGGCAGTTGGAAGCAGCCACAGATGCTACACAGACAAGGGAACCACCCGCATTCCAACAGACTTTATGCACAGAAACAGGCAGGTGGACCAGTTGGCTGAGCCCCGATCTCGAGGGGTCCTTTCCTTTTTCTGTGAACACCTGAGAAACAGAAGCAGGGTTTGGACTAATTATAGGTGGTAACTGTGATTAAAACCTCTGCATATCTGATGAATATTGATTGGTGATCTGTACCTGGTGGGTGCTTAGTGAATACTTTTAAACCCACACTTAACAACCTTTTAGTTCAAACATGAAATACCCTCTTGTCATCTTTTCCTCTGGGGCGATCTAGTAGCCACCCTACCTAACCACATCCTTCTGACCTGGGGCTGTTCATCTCTGCTTTCTCCTGCAACTGGAGTGATGTCTCCCCTCTATCCTCAGGCCTATTTGTGCCCTTACACACACACACACGCTCACTCTCACACAGCCAAAGTACATGAAAGATCGTGGTTTGTTATCTTTGGTTTACTTTTCTTCTATTATTATTGATCACCACACACACATACTAAGCAGAGCACTGTTTTGCCATTTTACTGTCAAAAAGAAAAAACCCTCATTAATTCTACTCAAGATATGTCAATCCCAGACCTTATGATATTATAATGTAACTAAATTAAACAGTCATTCCAAATCAAATCTTCACTGACCAGGCATTGAAATAATATTCCTCTTGCAGAACTATACAATTAAGTTTACTTTATTATGTTGCAGTTTTCAGAAATAAAAAAAAATGCTGCCTGGCATCTCTTTTTAAAAGTGATATAAGTTTCTCAGAAATCTGTCATTCTTGATTTTGATACCAAGTCATATTGTCCGGTTTCCTATTTATCTTTAACTTTGCTAGCAATAACAGAATCATATCAAGAGTCACTAGGAAATTTTTCTTGATGTTTTTAATATTGTCCCCAAAAGATGTGGCTTGTATTACATTTGGGAACTTATATATGAAATCACTATGGAAAAAATTTTTCTTTATACCACAGTAATTAATTTTGTATTTATTTTGAGCAAAGCTAAATTTCAACAAATATGGATCTTTATAGCATTACCTTTTTTTCCCCAGTAAAGAAATATTTTTAATATGCTGTAAAGGAAGAAAAATAGCTAACATGGTTCAACCATTTCACAAGAATTTGTAGGAGTTCAAAACTCAGAAAGATTTTTAACGAAGGTAGGACAGAGAATATGAAGATCAGAGAAAATGGTGATTAGCTTATGAAAATTAAACAGAAATGAAAAAATGGAAAAGAAAAAAATTCCTATGCATGATGGGCAATGAGAAGAATGATGACAAAGAATTTGTAAAATGTTTACTTTCAATGTATCTTGAAAAGGTTAGGTTCACCGGAGCATTATTTCAATGATTTCAAGTTTTCTGCTTCAGAATAATATCAAACTCATGCAAAATGAGCTAGATATTCATCCACCAAAATGAACTTCATTTTACAGCAATTACTGGGTTGGAGAGGCAACCAGGAAAAAAAAAACCTTATTTCTGTGGGTTTGGGAGTTAAATTCCTCCTACTTGATCATCCACATTATCATACTAACTGATACATATTTTTTTCTAAATTAATATTGTTTAAATTGACTTCCCAAAAATGTGAAATGTGATATTTATTTTTAAATAGTGTTTATTTTTTTCTACTTCTTAGATTAAGTCAACTTCTTGGGTGCTGAAATATTAATAATTAAAAAAATTTCAGTTTAGTCATATATTTTCAAGGAAAATATAGCTTCTATTTTTTAAAGTGGGCCCCCAAATCTCTCACATCCTTTTGAATTGTTTTGATAACCTAATATTCCCAAATCTCAGTGCTGTATTTGCTGTCTTGATTCATTTAATGTCATTTAAACTATAGTATTTTAAACTGTAGTATTTTTATGAGGTAGCAAATAAAATTGAAGTCTTTTCTTTCTTTCTTTTCATTGAACTTATTGGGTGACACTGGCTAACAAAATTATACAGGTTTCAGGTGCACGCTTCCACAACACTTCATCTGTACACTGTATTGTGTGTTCACCACCCCAAGTCAGGTCTCCTTCCATCACTGTTTATTCCCCCTACACCCTCCTTCACCTCCCCATAACTCTCTCCTCCCAGTAATCACTACACCATTGTCAGTGTCCATGAGGGTTTTTTTCTCTATTTTATTCAAAAGTATAAGGGCTTTTGAATCAAATAGTCTTGAGTTCAAATATCGGTTCAACTGCTTACTGACTTGGAACATAGAAAGAATTAACCACTTGAACTTCAGTAGGTTAACCAGTAAATAAAATTATAATTTCTAGTTATCAAATTTAAGGGGGTTTTATTACATAATATAACCAAAGTTTGAAACTCAGTGACACCACTATTAAATGGGCTCTTCTATTATTATTACCAACTATTTGAGAAAATCAAAGTATTTCTGAGGCAGTTAGACTTTTCCCCAAAAATCTTTGCTTTTTTATCCAGGCATTTTGCTTATTTAAACAATGAGATGTATTATAGACTGTTTCCTATAAACAAATACTAACCCTGTGAAATTTCTTTACGTTTAAAATAATTTTGTCCTGCATATTTCTGCTTGTAGAAAAATTTCACACTTTCAGTTTTCCAAGCATAAATTGTCCAACACGTTCTATGGAAAAGAGAATTGTTTTCTGAAGGCAATAAATACAAAGGAAGTTAGGAAAATTTTTCCTATTTTGCCTTTTCCCCATGGTTACTTAGCAACGAGCTAAATCTAGTTATCAGCTAAATCTCCTTTGAATACGAAATTACCATTGAGATTTGTGTCTATTGCTAAATTGAAGCTCAAACAGCAGTCACAATTTCCCTAAAGGGCACAGTGCAAATCTGTTAATATTACCTCATTGCCACTAAGAGACCGATGTTTCCCCCTTCCTGTTCAGGAATATCATTATGTGCTGTTAGTTATGCATAGCAAATTCGTAATGAAGTCTCTGAGACCGGGACTATGAGTGGGAACATGTAGCCAGCCCCCTCCCATAATACGTACTTCAAGGTAGTCCCCCGGAGCGTTCCTTGATGTGTTCAGAATGCACACATAGAATACGACACGAAAAAGGTAATGGCACATTCTGGTTTGCCGGCAGGGATCTAGTTTACATCTCGTATAAACCAACGAAAACATAAGGATTTTAACACCTCTTTTTATCCTCAGAATTGACCTGCTTTGAACAATAAATTACATAGTCACCCTGGAATTGAAAAATTTGGAGGCAGTTCCGCGGAGGTTCAAGAGAACTAGAGGCATGGGAAACAGCCCCTGTGAAGAAATGACTAAAGGAATTGGCTCGTTTATCTGTTGCAGATAAGAGAATGCTTAGAGAGACACTTAAATACAGGAGATACTCTAAAAGGAAAAACGTGTCTCTGACTTCTTTCCTACCCAGAACTGCACAGATCAAAATTCTCACAGTTGTGCTGTGTGGGAAGTAGAGAGTAAGAAGTCGTACACGCTGGGTTGTTCCCCTGGGAAAGGTTATTGTTTCCTATTTTAAATTTCTTTAAAAAACAAATAGAATTGAACATATTGTGTGTTCAGCAATTCTACTTCTGGGTATATGAGGCCTGTCCGGGAAAAGTCCAGCCATTGTTAATATAACGAGAATGGTTTGCAGGACATTGGTGTAACCTGGTAGCCAAGGAGAGAGGACTGGAATGTGCATGTGTGAACAATGATGACTTCACTGAACTAGTCAGTGGGGGTGGTAGATACCATTGAGTGAGCATGTGTACTGTGTGGCTGTTGCATACCAAATGACTGAGAATACAGCAGAGGATCTACATCAAATTTTGCGTTAAGCTTCAGCATCCCTCCACAGAAATTATTTGAGTGACTCAGAAGGCCACAGCTATGGGCAACTGGTGATTGGCAGCTTCATCATGACAACACACCCTCTCACTCTTCATGTCTCATGCAGAGTTTTTTAAAAATATTTTTTATTTTAACTGTTGTTGCAGTATAATTTTCTATCTGTTACTCCCATCCCTACCCACCCACCCAACCCCACCTCCTCCTGCAGAGTTTTTTGATGAAACATCAAATCACCCAGGTGACTCAGCCCTCCTACAGCCCAGATTTGGCACCCTGTGACTTCTGGCTTTTCCCCAAACTAAAATTGCCTTTGAAAAGGAAGAGATTTCAGACTGTTGATGAGATTCAGGAAAGTACGATGGGGCAGCTGATGGCAACTGGGAGAACTGTACGAGGTTCCAAAGTGCCTTCTTTGAAGGGGACTGAGCCATCATTGTCCCATGTACAGTGTTTCTTGAATCTTGTATCTTTCTCAATAAATGTCTCTATTTTTCATATTACATGGCTGGACATCTTCTGGACAGACCTCATATACCCTAGAAAAGTTATACAAATGTACATCAATATATACATTTATTAACTAGGCTGTTAATAGCTCTACTGTTTATAATAGGACCTGGTGAAAATAACTCATGTGTCTATTAACAGTAACATTTATAGGACACTCAAAAGATGAAACATGCTATAAAAAAATAATTGACCCTTATATAGTTACATGCTACCATATGTATGTGTTCAAAAACATAATGTTGAGCAAAAGACATATTACAAAAGAATACATGCAGTAAGGTTTAATTTATATAAAACTCAAAAAGTAGGTGAAACTTATCTTCTTAGCATCCGTGCCCCAAAGAGGAATCTTAAATGAAGGATTCAAGCTCAAGTATTAAGTTGAAACATGAAACTACTAATAATGAATCATTTTTGACCCACAAAAAATGGCAAGTATGGTTCAATCAAATAGTTTATTTGGAAGAGGGAGAAAAATATGAGTAGATCTGGGGAAATAGATAAAGAAGGAAGCAAAGAATATAGGTGCATTTTCAGGCCAGTTACCGCTGTGGATAACTAGAGCCGAATCCCATTTGGGAGACTCAAGGGACCCAGTAAAACACATGCACCATAGCTCTTGTATGTAAGGCAAAGAGACTGAGATATTTAAGCATCATTTCCCGTCGGCGTTTATTGGAGAGATGTGTCAGGGTTTGCAGAGGCTCCGCACAGCATCACTACCTACCTCAAGCATCTCTAGCTTGATGAGATCAGCTGGGACGTATGTTCCCAAAATCATTGTCATTTGTACCACAGGCTGGAGCTGCTACAAGCCCCTTTTTTGTTCTGGATCCAATCCCAGCTGGTAGTCTTTCAAGTTGTTCAGTGCAGGGGTTTGAGGCAATATTCCCAAGTGGAGTACATGTTCTACAAAATCCACAGAAGCTGTCTAATGCCCGTGCTTCTTCCTTAGTTTTAGGAACTGAAAGGTGCACTAACTTGTCCTTCACTCTCAAGGAGATATGCTTAGCATCCCCAGCTACTGAATCTTTAAATACTCTTAGTGTTAGTGTTCCCAGCCCCTAATCAGTGAAAGGATTTTTTGTAAGCCTCTGGTATGTATGCGCCTTACCAGGACATCTAGAGTTTTGCAACTTCTTGAAACTCAGTTCCAATTATCATGCTATCAAACACAGTGGCTTGGTGTGATGTTCTGAGAACTGTCCAGACGACTGAGGTTCCTATGGACTCTATTGTGCTCAAGAGCAGAAAAGTCATAATTTTGGGAAGACTGTGATGTAGTCTGCCATCAGTCTATCATGATCCACTGGTTTTTGAAGGGGCTGAACTGGTGAATTAAATGGAGATCCAGTGGGAACATTGTACTGTTGCTGCTTCATTAGAAACATGAGCTTGGTTATTGCTCTATGTGTTGAGTTTACCATCCAAAACATCTTCAATAAGATCACAGTACGATCCATTCTCAAATTTGAAAACTTCTTGGGTACAAGAAAAACAATGAATCAACAGAGTGTAAATTATATACTGTTGAAGCAAATGTTTATCTTGGGTGGAAAGACTACAATTTCATATTTTTTTCTTTTTTAAAAAATTGAGGTGACATTGGTTAATAACAAGTTTCTTGCAAAGCTATATCCAAGGGCTTTGTGGGACTGACCATGATTGCCATGTAGATGAAGCAGAGTTGTTTTGTCCTAAGATACATGGAAAGGGCTTGCATATCACAGGCCTAGTGATGCAACCAAAGGCATGAGAGTCAATAGATACATGAGACGATTTCTGGACTTTCAGTTCTATTTCACTCCTTGGTCTAGCTGTGTGTCCCTGTGCCTGCACCACACTGTCTTTCAGCAGCTTTGTATTAAGTTTTGAAATCGGAAAGCGTGTGCCCTATCTCTTTTTTACTTTTCAAGATTATTTTGGTTCTTTTGGACACCTTACATTTTCATATAAATTTTAGAATCAGCTTGCCCATTTCTGCAAAATAGGCAGTTAGAGATGTGATAGAGATTGGATTAAATCTGTCAATCACTTTGGGCACTATTGCCATCTTAACCATACTAGATCTTCTAATCCTTGAATATAGGACATCTTTCCATTTATATAGTTTAATTTCTTTTAATAACATTTTATCATTTTCAGTATGTAAGTCTTGCATTGCTTTGGTTAAATTAATGTTGATTTTGCAGGTTGATCTCACATCCTGAAAATGTGGTGAATCCATTTATAAGCTCTAAATCGTGTTTGTGTGAATGTGTAAAGATATATTATTTTGCAGGAAAATTAGGGCTACATTGTCTGATTTCCTTTCTCCCACAAAATTTCAGATAAAGGCTTCTACTCATCTAGGTCACTCAGTGAACATGATATGGAGCAGAGACACAGCCAACTCAATATGGACATGCGATATGAGTGAGCTATAAACCGTGGGGGTTATAAGTCATGGATATTTGGGCAACGTTGGTTCCCAAGGTGTAACCTAGTCCTAACTGATACACCTACTGTTTCAGCCTTTCCCAAAAGGCTACTTGAAGGGAGTGTAGAGAAAGAGAACACAATGGGGTTTGTTTCATAGCCTGGAAGTTGGGAGGAGGGATTCCTCTCAAGTCAAGGGGTATGTGTGTTCAGCTGCCCCCTGGCTAGAGAGGTAAAGAGTAGCATTAGGATCAGTAGGTCCTTGTTGAGGTGTGTGTGTGTGTGTGGAGGGGGGGAGGGGGGGTGACTGTCTACCTGAAAGGTAAAACAACATATAAGGTAGTTAAGATTGCTCTTGAATGCATTACAGACCATGCAACTCCTTGGAAAATTCCAAGGCAGGGAGAGTGAAATTTAAAATGCTGATAATATATGGGACCGTTACCTTCAAAGAGTAGCAGAAGATAGCCCGAAAAACTCTCTGGTATATTGTTCATAAAATCAAAATATCACTGACATTTATTTTCTGGAGGCAAATCACTCTTATTGGTCATGAGTCATATATATTCCAGTGGATATATTGACATTTGAGGTTTCCATACAGTTAGTCCTTCAGGAAAATGATTGAGGATGGAAACCACAGAAACAAGGAAAAATATGTCTGATAATTCTTCGTGTTATAGGAATCTAGATTTATAGATGGAAAAAGATGAGAATCTTAAAAATATGGTCTTATAAAAATAGCAGTTTCCTTGTGCAACAAACAGAGGCTACAACACAGAGATCCTCTGGCCCTTAAAAACCTGCAGTTCCAAATACAACAGTTTTTTTTTTAATTTTTCTAACTTAGGGTAAAATGGAAAACTCACTATGTTGAACTGACTGAATATTAAAGGTATTAATCTGGTAAAATAAATTATGTTTTCATTTATTATGGGCAGGAATTTCTAAATTTAATAATAGAACCAATTGCTATTCCACCTGAGACATTCAAATTTAATTAAACCACATCATTTTTTTCGATGAACTTAGTGGCCCTATAGTGACTATGTCAGAGTGGGACATTTATCGAAAATTAAAGATTCTGGAAAAAAAACAACCTTTTCCCCAAAACGATAATAAGTTACATTTTCTAAAAAGAATGTTTTTCATATCAAAAACATTTGCTTGAAAAAGCAATCTCATGTTAACTTGTACTTCAAGAAGTTTAGATAATTGAGTGAGGTTATTAAATGCGCATTAGCTTCGCCATGATTAATATTGTTTTTTTAATAAATTTATGTGGTGCACTCAGCTACTCACTACTGAACTGATTATAACAATTTGCAATGTACTGATTTCTGCTGTTGTGAAATACATGACTGAACTCACGTCCTCATACTGAAGTAAGGTGTATGAAATAGTTCACCTCTTGCTTTTAAGTTTGATTTTAATAAGTTGATTAAAGACCCATGACATTTTCCTTCTTCATAGATTTACTCCAAACTGTGACATGTGAAATTAAGCTAAAGTGCCTAGTCTAAAACTTTACTTAATTACGTAAAGCAAAACATGGTTGTGGTATAATTACCGTTAGAAAACCGGTTTCTGGGACCCTTATCCTTCATCACTCTAAAATTCCTCTATCTGAAATGTGCTATCTGAAATGCCCTGCGCCGGCTTTGTCCATGCAGTGCCCCGACGTGGAACGCCAGTGTCCCGTCCCCTCTGTCTCTGTGTGTTTATCTATTTCAAGTTCCAGCTGCAAGTCTTTCATGACCCAACATCAGACCCAGTCTGTCTGGGTCGGGTGCTCAGTCCTCTTCTGCCCTTTATGGCCCTTATCTCTAGTTGTCAGCCATTGCTCTGTAACAAGGAATTTAGTATTGTTAAATTTAAAAAATAAAAGTCCTTTCCTGTGCTGTAACCTGACTTTTCTTTTTTTTTTTTTAAGATTTTATTTATTTAGTTTTAGAGAGGGAAGGGAGGGAAGGAGGGAGAGAGAGAGAGAAACATTAATGTGCGGTTGCTGGGGGCCATGGCTTGCAACCTAGGTATGTGGCCTGTCTGGGAATCGAACCTGCAACACTTTGGTTCGCAGCCTGTGCTCAATCCACTGAGCTATGCCAGTCAGGGCTGTAACCTGACTTTTCATGTGTATTTATCTCCAGCAACTGCTCTGTAGACTCCTGTGGGCAAGGATCTCATAATCGGTGAGTTCCAAGTTTCCTAACCCAATGCCGAGTACTTCAGAAGAATTTGTCTATTTGTTGTCAGATGTGAATTAATTGCCTTTTTTTGGAAAGATTTGAAAAAAATTGAAAAGGTCAATTAAAAACTAAAATGGCCAAGTGCAAATCAGAACCCTAGTATAAAAAGGAGCAAATTCTCTTCTAGATTCTTAGGAATCCAGTTTTATTTGCATTTTCCTTTGAAAAGCAGGGGTTTCAAACTCAAATGACTTAAAGGGCTCACACAAGCTGGTGTAACAGTTCACATGCTTTGTTTTGAAACCACTTTTTGATACGTGATTTATGTACTGTACACCTGTTTTCCATTCAGAATGCATGTGACAATGGCTGTTAGTATAGTCACAGATTTACACGACCATCACAACCACTGTTAGGTCATCTCCAACACCCCACCCCCAAACCCCATGCCTTTCACCAGTCATTCCCCTTGCCCCCCCATTTTCCCTTTCCCCTCCAACCTGAGGCAAACACGAGTCTACTTTTTGTCTTCATAGATTTGCCTGTTCTGGACACTTTATACAAATGGAATCAAATAATATGAGTTCTTTTGTGACTGGCTTCTTTCACTTCGCACGTTTGCAAGGTTCAGCCACGTTGCAGCAGGGATCGGTACCTCATTCCTTTTTCCGGGGGAATACAGTTCCACTGCATGGACACACCGCATTTTATCGATCCAGTCATCAGGTGGACAGACACTTGGGTTGTTTCCGATTTTTGGTATTATAATGCTGCTTTGAATGTTCGAGTATAAGTTTTCATAAAGACGCATGTTTTAAATTCTCATGGAGAAGTGGAACTGCTGGGTCAGATAGTAACTCTATGTTTAACCCTTTTGAGGAACTGTCCAATTGTTTTTCAAAGTGCTGTACTAGTCCACATTCTCAGCAACAATACATTAGGGTTCCAGGACCTCCACATCCTTGCTGTTTTCTTTTAATGCTTTCATGAAAAACTAACAAACAAACAAAATCTCTTGGAGTGTCAGGATAAACAGCCACTTGGCCTCAGTTTCAGGGAGACAATTTGGTGGTAGAGACTGGAGTGTCAGGAGCTCAAGGTCATCCAAAGGGAAGGCAGCCTCCAGCTTCAGCCTACTGTAACTTTGAAGGTTGTGGCCCCTTCTTGCCAAATCTGGATTTTTTAAAACATATTTTTTAAATATTTTATTTATTTATTTATTTATAGAGAGGGAAGGGAGGGAGGGGGAGAGAGAGAGAGAGAGAGAGAGAGAGAGAAACATCAATGTGCGGTTGCTGGAGGTCATGGCCTGCAACCCAGGCATGTACCCTGACTCGGAATCGAACCTGCGACACTTTGGTTTGCAGCCCGCGCTCAAACCAAATCTGGATTTTTAAGAGAGGACAAATATTTGTATATTAATGTGAAATTATCCAATTCTTATTTTTCAGCAACTATTTAAATAAAAGTACACATATGCCTGCCAGGCATGGTCTGCTACTCTGTGCCGTCTGGCACAGAGAATACTAGAGGTTCCTAAGATCACAGACGAATGGTGCTGTGTCTCGGTGGTCACTTCCCTCAGAGGGAACAACAGTTCCTATTGCTACGATGCCTCCACGGATGCAACTCCTCCCGCTCCTCATCCCTCTCTTCCCCACGAGGTGACTTCGTAAATGCTGCAAGCCTGTGTGTGTGAGTGTGTGATGCAGCATAGAGAGCGTAACATCTCACCCCATTTGGTCTTATTTCTAGCTGAAATGAAAGTGCAACGTGTTGTCAGGGTCAGAAACCTGTTTCACTCATTATACCCTTCTCTGGCCTTCCTTCAAGGCAGGAAGCATTATAATTTTTGTTTCCTGTGTCACTCATCATTCAGTTTCCTGAGCTGCACGACGGCTGTGGTGTTTCTGCTCAAGTTCCTGCAGAACTAGGTCTTAGCCGAGAGCGCGGGATCCTGCCCATGGCCGACCCCCGAAGGCAGTCACTACCGTCCTGGAGAATGTTGCAAAGTCCAGGCTACTGTTCTAAGTCTATTAATAGATGCATTTGTATTTGTGTATATAGATATGTATTGGCATATTCATATCTATAGGTGTACACATATGTATATCTATATCTACATGTCTACATGCACATATGTATATATGTATGTATGTATACACATATATATGATCTGCTAACAGCAGTTATTTTGTTACAGACCTGTCCCAATGAGTAAAAATACTGAGATTTGCCAAACTGTGTCTGACAGTTATTAATTTTTTAAAAAATGCATTTGGAGTCAGGCTTTAGCTCATATAATGCCTTTGTGGGACGTGGAGTAGTGAAATACGTCATCCCTGGGCATTCTCTACCTGCATGGCTTTGTATAGATTTTTCCTTGTCTCACTAGGCTTACCAAGGAGCACAGATTTTACGGGAAGAAAAAGGCACTCAGAGTAAAAGGCTTTGCAAGCGGAGCCCCTTCAGCCCAGTGCTCCCATGCAGTGCTGAGCTGCACCATCACATGCTGAGTCCCTGGCTGGAGAGGCTGTTGGGTCAGACACTCCTGGGTACACATCTTGGCTCTGCATTTATTAGCTGTATGGCCTTAGGCAAATCAATTAATGTTTCAAAAACTCAGGTCCTTCTTCTGTACAAAGGAGATCTTAACTGTGTAATGGGAATAGGGAGAGAATTAAAGAAGGTAAGGAAACTTGTACAATGCCTAGGCCATGGTAGACAGGTGTTGAACAAATGGTAAGGTTTTGTTGTGTTTATACATTGTTTAAAAAGTATCCAAAACTTAGAACTACAGTGCAAGAGTGACTGCACGTCCTATGGGCTGGAGCAGTGTGCACCAGGCCCGTTGGAGAATCGCCTCAGCGTCTGTGAGATTGCTCTCCCTGCTAAAGAACAGTGGTCCCAGGGAAGGGGTAGGCTCTCCTGAATGCCAAGGCTAGAGGTGGGATGGGCTTCATGTGTGGCCTGATGGAACAACTGGTGTGGCATCCCTGAGACACTGTGTTTTCCCTGGTAATCACTCTCCTTGGCCCATCCAATTCCGTAGCCATGATGACTGTATCATTTAATTATTATTGTTTAATAAATGACCACAGAACTAAATCAAAAGATTACTTATGACTTGCCTTATTTAACAATTTTACTATTGATTAGGGCCTTATCCTCAAAGCTACATATTAAATCTTGTAGGTGTTCATCGGTTACACATGCAAGTGATTTATGTCTGGCTGAAGAGAAATGCCAGTAGTTTTACGGTTACAGTTTTATGGCCCAGTAGGAAATTCATCAATTTTGCACCTAACCTAGTAATCTACTAGCCTTTCAGTGTCTCTACACATTGCATCTCGAATTCTTTTTCATGCATCTTCACCATCCTGCTGGGTTTCTCATTAATTTACATGAGAGTCATTTTGGGAAATTATACCTTGACGACATTTGTAGTGCATGCTTGAGCAAGTACACATCTTCGAATAATAAGTGGCTGGTTTCACTGATTAAACTACAAGTGCACCTCTCCTTCTGAGAGTATTTCTGCATTTCCAGGGAATCCCTGAGCTCCTAGTGAGAACTCGCAATCTGGGGCAGGTGTGCAGGCTTTGCCCAGCTCTGATTTGCCCTTTCTCTCCTGTTGAAGGTCCACGGGACTTCGCTGCAGCTTCTCCTTTCCAGTCACCGCTACTCCGCACCTTCCTTCCTGGGAGCCTCTTCTTTGTACAGATGATGAAATAAAAGAAAGTTTTCCAACCAACCTTCCACCTTCCGCTCCCCATCTCAGAACTAAGCACCCTAAACAGTTTATGTTGAAAATACTTTTAATAGAACCACATTCAATAGTTAGGGAAAACGAGCAAAAGGCAAATGACGGAGGGTTCAGATTCTTTAAAAGCACCTGTCAGGCTTGCCTCCTCCTCTCCCGCCTTCTGGCCTCTGCCCCACCTCAGTCTTCGCTCTCCACTTAAGTATACACGGGCCAGCTCTGCTTTCAGCTAACCTCTTTTCCTTTCATCAAACTCTTTGCAAGTTCCCCTGGGAGTCTCAAATCATCTCTTCCAGCCACCACTCCTTTTCTCCGAGGGGTTGAGTTATCAAGCCCTCTAACCGTTCTGAGAAAGATGTTAACTAGCCTGCCATTCACGTTACCCCAGACCTAGGAGGATCTTTTTACATCTGAAGGAAGCTCTGAGCTGGCGTCTCTAACCCTGAGGTCCGGCCACCCAGCTTGGCCCTCTCCATTCCCTAGGAGAAGTCAGCTGAGGTCAGTGACTGACAGAGCCCAGGCTCAATGGACCCGCTGAGTAGAGGTTCTCAGCTGGACCGTGGGAGCAGGCGTGTGTGAACGTTAAAAGGCTGACAGTGCGCTGGGATATGTGAGGGAGGGCACAGGTCAATGCTTCTGAAAAGGCATATGCCTCAGGGTAGTTTTATACTTACGACATTTTTTAACAAGTATAACTTATTGATTATGCTCTCACAGTTGTCACAATTTTTTCCCCTTTACCCCCCTCTGCCTGGTACCCCCATTCCCCCTAGCATTCCCTTCCCTCCTTACTTCATGTCCAAGGGCCATGCATATAAGTTCTTTGTCTTCTCCATTTCCTCTACTGTTCTTTTTTAACTATATTTTATTGATTATGCCATTACAGTTGTCCCATTTGTTTCTCCCCTTTGTCCCTCTCCACTCTGCACGCCCCCCTCCCCGTCCAGTATTCCCTTCCCACCTTAGTTCATGTCCATGGGTCATGCATGTAAGTTCTTTGGCTTCTCCATTTCCTACGCTATTCTTTGCATCTCTTTTGTCTATTTTGTGCCTACCAATTATGCTTATTACTTGTACCTTCCCCCCCATTTTCCTTCTGTCCCTCCCAGCTGATAACCCTCCTAATGATTTCCACACATATGATTCAGTTCCTGTTCTGGTTGTTTGCTCAGTTTGTTTTTGTTTTTTTCGGATTCAGTTGTTGACAGTTGTCAGCTTATAGTCATTTTGATCTTCTTTTTCTTAAATAAGTCCCTTTAACATTTCATGTAATAATGGATTGACGATGAACTTCTTTAGCTTTACCTTGTCTGGGAAACATTTTATCTGCCCTTCCACTCTAAATTACAGCTTTGCTAGGTAGAGTGATCTAGGTTGTAGGTCCTTGCTTTTCATTACTTTGAATACTTCTTGCCAGTCTCTTCTAACCTGCAAAGTTTCTTTTGAGAAATCAGCTGACAGTCTTATGGGAACTTCTTTGCAGGTAACTGTCTGCTTTTCTCTTGCTGCTTTTAAGATTCTCTCTTTATCTTTAACTTTTGGCATTTTAATTGTGATGTGTCTTGGTGTAGTCCTTTTTGCGTTCAACTTGTTTGAGATTCTCTGTGCTTCCTGGACTTATAGGTTTATTTCCTTCACAAATTATGGAAGTTTTCTTTCATTATTTTTTCAAATAAGTTTTCAGTTTCTTCTTTTTTCTCTTCTTCTTCTGGCATATTGGCTTTTTTGGAGATGTCCCAGAATCTTCTTATACTCTCCTAATTTTTTTGAATTCTTGTTTCTTCATTCTGTTCTGGTTGAATGTTTATTCCCTCCTTATGTTCCAAATCATTGATTTGAATCCTGCCTTCCTTCCCTTCACTGTTGGTTCCCTGCTAATTTTTATTTATTTTACTTAGTGTAGCTTTCATTTCTCTCCTTATGCTTTTGCCATACTCAATGAGTTCTCTGAGCATCCTTATCATTGGTCTACTGAACTCAGCATCTGATGGGTTGGGTATCTTTGTTTCGTTTAGTTCTCTTTCTGGGGTTTTGTTCTGTTCTTTCATTTAAGCCATATTTCTTTGTCTTCTCAGTTTGACTGCCTCCCTGTGTTTGTTTCTGTGCATTGGATAGAGCTGCTTTGGCCCTCTGTCCTAGCAACCCCATACAACTTGTTAAGTTATATGGGGTGGAGCCTTAGGTATTTATTTGTCAGAGCAGGGTAACCTGCTTCACTGCTCTGTGGCTCTGTGTGGGGGGAGGGGTCAGAGAGGCTACAGTGCCACTGCCTGGCTGCTGGAGGCTTGCTCTGCACTTGCCCCATTGCCAGTAATTTCTCCCACTTCCTGCATGTGACCGGTGCCCTTCTAGCTGTTGCCCTGGTGGTGGTTCCCAGAGTGAGCAGGTTTGCATATGTTCTAGGACTATGCAGGACATTTAAATGGACTCTCCTGAGAGACCTACAGTTTGTTCTGCTGCCCCAAACCCCGGTGGTTTTTATAAGTTACAAGGCTTTATTTTCCTGGGGGTGGAACCCTGGGCTGTGCAGTCTGGTCTAGGGCTGGGACTGCTCGCGACCAAGGTGTCCCTCCTGATTTTTATCTGCCACACTTGAATGCGGGACCACCCACTCTGCCAGCCACCACTGCCACTGCCTTGCGCTCACCACCTTGCCATGGCCACACTGTATTCTCTCTTGCCCTGGCTCCCCGTCTCCGCCCCTCCAACCCGTCTGGATGTATATGGCTTCTTTAACTCCTTGGTTGTTGGACTTCCATACAGTTCAATTTTTCTGGCAGTTCTAGGTGTTGTTTTGAGGTTAGTTGTGATCCTTCTTGTGGTTACACAAGGAGGCAGAGCATGTCAACCTATGCCTCCATCTTGACAGGAAGTCCCCTATACTTGGAGCACTTTTAAAAATTAACATTTTAATATTGTAGAAATCACAAAAAAAAACACATGACAAAACTGGCTGTTGGTGAGACACTGGAGACTCAGTACTTCTCTCTGTCAGGATGGGGTGGGAAGTGGACTGACTCACTGGAACCCCCTGGAGATGGGAGATTTTTATATGCATCGAAAAGGATGTAACGCACATTGTTTACATAGTTGAGAAATGTGGGATTTTTGGATAAAGCCTTGGTACAGCTCAATTCCTCCCATTGCTCCAGATTCTCAAAGGGATTTCAAATAGCCTAGCCTACAATTTTCCAACCCAGAAAAGTCAGCCACAATGTACCAAAGTTGCTAAGCTGTCGTCAGATTCTCTCTGGAAGATTTTGTTTGTTTGCTTTTGCTTTTATT
Source organism: Phyllostomus discolor (assembly GCF_004126475.2). Taxonomy (NCBI): domain Eukaryota; kingdom Metazoa; phylum Chordata; class Mammalia; order Chiroptera; family Phyllostomidae; genus Phyllostomus; species Phyllostomus discolor. Next base: position 194,479,023 of record NC_040906.2, on the reverse strand, counting down.
TTTTAAGGTTCAAAACTTGAAATAGTATATGTGATACATTAAACTCCTAGATACGTTCTGGTAAGTAATAAATGAAGAATTATAAGGGTCCCTAAGTATCTGGATGAAATGTGGCTCACATCAGTGAGGACGTGTACACATACACAGTATTGTAAGGACAAATTTCTGACAACCAGCTGAGGAGTCAAAGATTGCTTCAGCAAACATCAACCACAACAGAGCTAAGTAAAACCTTTCCCCGAGGGGCCTTGGAAAGAATTAGCATTTGAATTGGATCCTGAAACTCTAAATTTGAATTTATCACCCATTCTTCAAGAAACATTGTAGTTATTATAAGAGAGCACCATACAAAAGAAATTCAGTGAAAGAAGTGGGTTTGGTGTTTAAAAAGTATTACCAGAATTATGTTATTCTATTGAGTTGATTCTTGCTTTCAAGTAAGCTTGTCCTCATATTACCAAACCAAGAATCTGACCTCAAATCCATTTCATAAACAGTCCTTTTTACTAAATATCATGATTCTTTGAAATGTAAAAAAAAAAGTCACGTGGGCAACACAAGTAGGAAAAAGAGCCAGCCATAACATACCCTAATAACTAGAAAAATTCTTCACCTTGGTTTCTTAAATCTGTGTTTTCATTACCAACGAGAAAGGCATAGAAAGGCATCAAATGACCATTTTCTAGAACCTGATTCAAATCCACTCTAAATACCAGACATTTGTGTCTTTATAGACTCACTGATCAATTTAGATTGCTGCTTATGATTCTGTGCCATCATTTCTAAGGATGAAGTTCGTTACGGGAAATAATTACAGGAAGTTCATTATTTATTAGGACCTAATGAAGAATAACTCATTTAAATATGCTGGGATTTAAGTGCATTCTGTAATGATCTTCCTTATCAGAAACCAAGTCATGCACATTACATATAATGCAATTTTACGTATTGCATAAATTTTAACTATAGGCTGAATGAATGACTTTTAGCACTGACTCTGTCCCTTCCTTGTTGTGGCCTATTTACTGGACTGTGTCTTCACATAAAAGGGAGATAACGATAGTAGTTACCACAAAGAATTGGGGAGAGAATTATATAAAATAATATGAGTATGAAAACCACATGTGCCCTGGCTGGTGTGGCTCAGTGGATCGAGTGCGAGCTGCGAACTAAAGCATCGCAGGTTCGATTCCCAGTCAGGGCACATGCCTGGGTTGTGGGCCAGGTTCCCCAGTGGGGACCACATGAGAGGCAACCACACATTGATGTTTCTCTCTCTCTCTTTCTCCCTCCCTTCCTGTCTCTAAAAAATAAATAAATAAAATATTAAAAAAAAAGAAAACCACATGCTTGGCACATCATAAGGGCTCATTGGCTGTTATCATTTTCATGGTTAACAAATTCAAATGATTTACAGTCACAGTATGATTGAAGCTTCGCCATATGTCCTTTAATCTGTATTTTGGTCTTGCTCTTCTTTCTAGTCATGTTTTACGGGCTGTACAATGCAGCTATCACATTTGTACCACATATAAATCCATGTTACCGATTTTGTTTAGGGGTAGTTCCAACTGTTAAAATTACTCGACCTCTTTATAACGCAAGAGGAGGAATAATGTCTGTTGAACAAATACATTGGGTTTTTTTTTTCTTTTGTTGCTGATGTTTTATCTATGGAATGGTGTGAAAGAATTTTAACCTAAACTGGAACTGGAAGATATAAAGTAGAAAATCGCAAGGACACGAAACATAAGGACTGAGAGACTGATTTCCCGTAAATTCATGATTTACAGTAAACCGATAACACTGGACTTTTCTGAAACAAAAGGGAGTTGGTCAGTGGTTACCTCATATTAATCTTGAGAAATTTTGCTTATGGTTTCTTGAGACATAAACAAGAAATGACCCAGATTGGCTGACCTTGCAAAAGAAGCTGAATTGAGTTTTGTTTGTATGACTGGACTCTATTTGTCTGCTCGGGAAATTTTCAAAGCTGGTTTTTGTTTTTTATTTTAATACACTCTATCTAACTGAACTCTCCCCTCTTTACACTCCTTGCCCATAAATACAGCCCATTCCACATCCTTGATAGACTGGCCTATAGCTTGCGATAGTTTGCATTTCCTGCATTGCAATTCCTCTGCTACTCGTGAAAAAAATATCCTATTTTTGACAATTTTGAGCTTGCCTCAGTTTACTTCTTTATTTAGGGTGACAAAGGACAGTATTCATTTTGGAAGAGGTGATGGGAATAATGCCATCTGGAAAGTACATAACAGAGGCAGCAGATTTTCAACAAGAAAGTCCTAAACTGCCAGCTCCTAGTGTTCTTGCATGGCCAGTTGACTCTTAATTTCCTAAAATTAGTCTAAGAATATTCTGTAAGGTCAATTTGAATAAATGGACTCACATGCCACCGTGATTTAACGTCTGCTTTGCTAATGAATCAGCCATGTTTGGCCCGCCTTGCTGTCTTCACATTTTTCTTTGTGTTTATCCTTCAGCTTAGCAACCAAGCAAACACCGAGTGGAATATCAATATTTAAGAGCAAAGCGTACTATTCATTAACTAATTGTTCTACAGAGAGTGCTGAGTTTGTATGGTTTACATTTTTGTACTTTCTGTTTTACTTATGATATTCTGAATGCGTGACATTTTGGCTTTCACCATGAACAAGTTTTCAAATAAGAGGTTGTTAAGTGTTTGTGAATACACAAATGTAAGGACAGAACAGTTTTATTAAAGAATCAAAAAGGAACAAATAAGTAAATGGGACACTTGGTTATCTTATAGCAGTGCCAAAAATAAAGCTCCGCCTCTCCTGTGAATAGTTTTCTTTTGACAGAATAGCTGTAACCCTGTGTTTCTTGACATAAAATTGTTTTTAAGTTGAAGAAATAGTGCTGTTACTGGAAGACAATCTTCAACAAAGGTTCTATTTTTATGCCATTTAAAAGTTATGAATGCCATGCATTTATAACCACAGAATGAGTTTTTGTTGTACTTGGGAAAGTAAAGCAATCCATTTTACACATACTAAAATACTACAATTTTTTTTTGAAAAAGGAAAGTGATCATGTTTTATTTCAGGCATCGATTTGGACTAGGTAAGGCGAAAAAAAATATTGTGTTTTTGCAACAGCTCTGGGTCCTTAGTGATGCATGCCTCTTCCACCAATGAGAGAAGCTTTGGGATTGGCAGGGTCTTTGCCCTCATTTTACAGATGAAGAGCCTGAGGCCCAGGGAGAGAGAGTGGATGACCTGTTTAAGGCCCCGGGCTCTCCAGATACCAGGTCTGGGATCCTTCTCCAACTTCACTGTCACAGAGGCTGCTTTCTACATGCCATTCCCTTTTTGTTTAGGAACCTCATACAGTAATCTGTCATTTGGAAAGATGACTGCAAAACCGCAGGGCTCATGAGGTTTTCCTCCCTTTCCGAACCCCATTTTATTTCCTTTTTATTTCTGCAAGTCCCCAGCCCGCCTGGAGCCGGGGTAGCAAGAGGCGGCTGGACAGGGGCCAGCCCGATTCTATGGGTCAGGCGGGTGGTGGCTCCCACTGACCCTTTTCCGCGGCCTCAGGTCCTGACCTGGGCGAGGCCCGGGCGCCTGGGCCGCGTGATGCAGCCCAAAAAAGGGGCAGCCCCGCACGTGTCCCCGCCGGCGCCCGGGCCTCTCTCGTCCGGGCCCCGAGCGCCGCCGCCCAATCGCCGCGGCCGCCTGGCGCTGCAGCCGCGTCCGCCACCCGGAGACACCGGGAGCCCCGCCGCCCGTCGCCATGCGGTTCCGGTTCGGGGTAGTGG